>NW_025963890.1:16132125-16732125 GCF_023055435.1 Haliotis rufescens | reverse complement strand
CATCTGAGGGAGGTGTCGACAGCTTTCGTATTACTCAGATAAGTATAGTTACGTCTTACGTGTGACCGATATCGCTTGTTTCCATAACGAGCAGCTGCTGTATTGAACATTGTCTGTCTCATCTGAATTTGTTCAGGCCTGTCTACATGTTTGTTAGTTCAACGTGTGTGGAAAGTTCGACCAGGTTTTGTCATCGCTTAAATTTACGAAAGCCTAATGGTGCCTCTTTATGATTGAAATATATATTTATTTCAAGAATTATTTTTTTTCAAAATTCTACTTTTTCTCTTGTTACTTCGTTTATTTTTTCGTAAATTTAATTATTTTCTCGTTATTTCAAGTTTATTTTAAAAAAAACAACACAGAGGGGATTCGAATTTGTTTCTCGTTAAGTCGATTATATTCTCTTTATTTCAATTATTTTCTCGAAATGTCGAGGTTCCTCGTTACTTAGATTTTCTCGTTATTTAAAGTTTATTAAGCTTTATGGCTGAAAATTCCTAAGCCTAAATACGAAGAATGTGCAGTACACCCTTAGCAGTTAGCATGCATACGCTACGCTACTTTCCATGTTTACATGCTGAAGTTGAACCAAATACAACCAGGCAGCATATTTTCAGGCATCACACTGAGTAGATATTCTCTGTTAATGAAAATGGATAAAGTTTCTACCGCGTCTTCATCAAGTATGTCCAACTGAAAGGGGTCGCTCCTACAGTTATCCATGCGGACATGATGTCAACTTTAGGGGGTGATACTGCTTTATCTGCCACTGTTAAGATGTTGGCAGCGATGTACCTGAGAGGGAGGGAGAGCCTCGAAGATAATCAAAGATCAGGACGATCTTCATCTGCCATCACTGAGGAAAGTCATGATATGATTATGGATGGTCGAAGAGTCACTTCGCATAGCCAGTACAGAAGGTAACTGTCATGAAATAGTTAAGAGCTTTCTGAGAAATGATTTGGGCATGACAAAGGTTTCATGAACGCTGGGTTCTAAGGGTTCTGACTCCTGATCAGAAACGTTCCAGGTGAGTATTTACGTCGTTTAAAGCAGTAACAGGTGAATCTAGAGTTCACCACTGTCACCCAGAGACAAAACAAAAGAAGAAGAAAGCAAAAACTGCTTCATCAGCTGGTAATGTGTATGTTTCGTGTTTTGGATTTCAAGGCAATCCTAGCGATGGACAAGGCAAAATGCATCTGCGTGTAACCTACAAGGCTTAAAGTCGTGGAAAACTCAATGAAGATGTGTAGTTCCACCTGGACAATGAACCTGTGAACAGGTCTATTGTCATCAGGGATGCAATACGCGGGTGTGACTTTCAACTCCTTGAACATCCTCCGTATTCACCAACTTTGGTACCATCAGATTTCAAACTCTTCCAAAACTTCAAGAAAGAAATGCTTGGCAAGCATTATGCAAATGGTGATGACGTCATTTCTGCTGTGGCCGTCTTCCCGAGGCAAGGTAGTTAACTGACAATAAAAGTGGATATAAAAGTTTATACTTTGGCTGGCCTAACGAATCTATGCATAGTCCAATTACATCTAGCAGATTTCCGTAGATTGCAAATCGAACTGGGCGTCGACAGGTAGTTTCCAGATCTCTTTATGTTTTTTTTTATCAACGTGCTCAAGTTATTTGATGCACTTCGTGAGGTAAGACCCGATTCATCACAATATTGAACTTGATTATCGATCAGGTCGTCCCGACAGGGCGCCGCCATTTTGTTTGAAGCAACAGCAAGTGATATGAGGGGTGTGACCTGTTTGGTCAAAAGCAGGGACATAGAAGGGACATAACGTAATAACCAGTGGAGAAGCTACGATCCAGCCACGGAATTCCAGCCTTGTTCGGCACGGGTGGAAACTGTACTTTTTATAGTCAGTTAACAGCATTGTCTCTGGAAGATGGCTGTGGCGGACATTTGACACTACCAGGATGAAGTTTTCTACATCCTTGGGACCTAGGCACTCCATCATCGTTGACTGAAGTGAGTGGACCTCGGAATGGAAAATGATGAAAAATAATTAGCAACCATCAACACAACCCGTCACGGATAAGCTCAGAATTTTTCTGCCACCACGTGGTAAAATTCGAATAATTGTACCAACGACTTTTGAACTTGATAACCCTTTGAGAGTAGTCTCTCTTTGGCCATTCCGACAGCCGTCATCATTTAATATCCTAAATGAAATTTTGTGTTAACAGTCTTTGGTGTTCTGATAAGCCGTTACATAAACGGTGATTGCTACAATATTTCAAAGAATATTGAACCACATGCTGACGTGTGAAATCAAACAGCCTATTCACTGCATTCAGGTTAAAATTAAAGCGTTTCAATTGAATGCCGATATTTCGCAATTGATTCAGTACTGCCTGGGTGATATCCACCGTTACTGGAAGCGGCGTGGGCGGTTCAACTGTGTTATTGATTTTAGAGAAATGGCGCATTAAGTGCAAGGTCGTACACTGTAAAACAAGGTAAGATCACGACAGTTTGTATTTTCCCCGCCTTCCTTGTTCGAAAGGCGGATACTACAACGATTAATAACACAAGTGTTAAACATTCAGAGTGAGTGAGTGAGTGAGCGAGCTTGTACGCAGTTTCACACATTATGCCAATGTAGGGAATCGAAAGCGGGTCTGAAGTGCGACAAGCGGAAGCTTTAACTACATACTGTAACACAGCTTGTATTGTCAGTTGTGGGTCTACCATTATGATCCCGAATCAAAACGTAAATCCATAGAATGGCACCATTCAACTTCTTCGGCAACAAAGAATTCCAAGTCTTCAAGATCAGTGAAGAAAGTTATGGCCACTGTACTCTGGGATGCAAAGGGCGTGATCCTTGTTGATTGCTTAGAAAGTCAAAAGACGATTACCGGTGCCTACTAAGCTAATTTGCTTCATCGCCTGAGAGATTCTATCAACGAAAAGCGGCGAGGAATGCTGACTGCTGGAGTTCTACTACTTAATGACGATGCCTCTTCTCACACCTCTTGACCTGTAAAGGCTGCTGTGCGACAATGTGGGTTCGAAGAGCTTCCTCACTCTCCACAATCGCCAGACCTGGCACCCATTGATTTCTACCTATTTATTAACCTGAAAGAACACCCTTGTGAAACGCGCTATGACGACAACAATGACGACCTCAAAGCTGCCGTTAATGGGTATTTCAGGGTGGCTTCAGAAAATTTCTTCCTGACTGGAATTTAAAACCAACAACATTTATACATTTTGTACAAGTTTAAAATGGTTGTTCGTGTTTTCTTTGATGGCTGCACTCAGCAGTACTCCATCACTGAGATTGGAGGCTCTAAATAATCGGGCCTGGACCACACAATCCAGTGACAGACATTAGGAACAACGACTGTGCCGGCGGGATACCATGACACTCAATAAATAATGTCACCGATCCTAAAGCCCTTATCCATGAAACACGTCTCTTATGACAAGCATAGTTTGCTGGGGCACTATTCTAACTCCGGCCTTGTATTTAATATGGAAACATTTCTGTGACGACTATCATGACACATCGCACGTCATAAATACAAAATTTGCATACATACATGTACATGTAAGAATTCAATATAACATGACTTTCCAAAACGTAATATATTGACCAGGTTTTCTTAATCTGTCCAGCTGTTGTTTTGACATATGACAAGTAAGTCACGACCAACTTCAAAAATACCGAACTGTTGGATCAATACTGCATGACGTAGCACTCAAACAATGTACTTCGTTCTGTAGGCGTTCTGCATGCAAGAATTTATACAGAACGACCTTGTAACCTTGAAACAAGGGCACGGCACGGGCCACCAAGGCGATGCAATTCGCTGTGCAGAGTTGAGTTTCTTATTTCCAATAAACTATGATCGTGGGTTCGAATCCCACTTCGACCCGATTATGTTTCTAGGTTTGTCAGTGCCATTACCATGCTCGTGGGTTTCACCAAAGTGGTAAACGTCTGAGACCGGCATCACTTTCCTCCCATGATGAAGTTACTGAAATACTGTTCAAAGGGACGTTAAAGAAAACTCACTCTAAGTTTAGAGTGAGCGAGTGAGTATGGTTTTATGCCGCTTTTAGCAATATTCCAGCAATATCACGGAGGGCGAACCAGAAATAGGCTTCAAACATTGTACCCATGTCGGGAATCGAACCCGGGTCTTCGGCGTGACGAGCGAACGCTTTAACCACTAGGCTACCCGACCGCCACCGAAGTCTTGAGATGTTACGGGAAGGTTTGATATACTGTTATGTAATAAGACCGTTTTTCGTCATATGGCGGCCTGACCATCTCCTGGTAAAAGGCGGTGCATAAAATTTGAGCAAACATTATAAGTCGTCGCAGGATCACTCGGAGTAAATGGGGTTTTAAGGGTCCCCCGTGAGGTTTTGTACGAGTGGTATAAAACCCCATGTACCCCGAGTGATCCTGCTACAACCAATATATCTTACCGACATGTTTTAATGTGACATTAAAAAAGAGTGAACACAAATTCAAAATTGATAGAAAACAGCTGTTCGATTGAGCTGAGGTGAGCTTGCGCTATGTCACGTAACCTTTATCGATTCAGGGGGAAAAGCGTGCGGCTTTTTGTTTTGAAGCGGGGTATGTGGGATTTATTCTTACCAGTAATTTTTTATCGTTTATATAAATATTTAAGAATTAATAATGCACCTTGATGATTTTTCATCTCTGTTTGATGTTCTACGCGTTATTTTGAACGTTCTTATTGTTTTACATGCATTAAATAGAAAATGTACATTGGCAGTTTTATCTAGCAATGAAATATTTGACAATGTTAACCTCTCACGTACTAGTATTAGCGCACACGGCTGCTATGTTTCTCCTTCTCCTGGTAGCCATTATGATGTTGTTGCAGTTATCATGCGTTATATTTCGGGTACTGCCCTAAGCTATGCTTGGTTAACGCTGTTTAACTCAGGATGAAGCTGGTCAACCCTGGTTACTTAAATTTAAATTATCGAACGCACCTAGTATTATGTATCTCTACCTTAAACCGGATGTACTGTTGGTAGACAGGAGCCCAGTCTATCTCTACCTTGCATGTTTGTCCCACTGCAGGTCTCGTTGCCATGGTTTCTTTTGTTCAGAATGTAGGTTCATTCACCCACACTTCTCGTTTTCACAGTTTCGTTCGTGAACACCTGGAAATGTATGACTATTACTCAATGCATGTACAGATGTCACCCAACATTCACTCCATGGCGAACAAACCAACATTTATAACAACAATGGATGATTTGTCGTGGTGACCCTGTGCACAGCGCGGAGATCAGAAGTCAGTCGAAGTTAAGCAACGTTGGCCGCGGGGAGCAGTTGGATGGGTTTCTAGGGCTTCGGTCGTGTCGCACACGGTGGCACGTGTGGAGTCTCCTCAACCAGTGGCCTTTGTTCCAAATATGCCACTGTTCACCCAGCAGTGAATGGGTACCCGGTAGAACGAAATGGTAATGTGACTGTTAACCTTTCGTCTCACAGGCAGCTTGGGTTCAATACTTCCCAGGGAGTTGAGCAAGAAAATCGAGTACTCGCTGTTCAGTTGACAGGGGTAATAACGGTGCTCTTAGAGTATGATATCTGGCACGGAAAAAGCCAAATACAAATGGACAATTATTATTTAAAGGGGTACTAATCTTGGGTCAAGTGGCAATCAAAGGAAATGTGATTCAAGTAAAAATAATTTTAAAATAGGTATTTATCTCTAATTCATCATTCTTTATTATGCGCATCAACCAAATAGTACGAAAACCCATATTTCACAGGTCAGATTGTTCAGTTAACAATGGAGTTTTGACCTTGACCCCAGCGTATTGCCCCTCTTAAAGGGGCTAACGTTTCTTTACGTGAGGCTATATCAATGTCTTGATGTATTGACACGAGTTCTCTATCTTATCTAAGGAACAACCAGTCATCATATTTGATTTGAAATGCACGTGTAGCACACATGATATGAAATATGATTGCGAAGTTTCGTTGGGTGAGATCCTTATACTGTCCTTTTGTTAATCAGTGAATGGTCAGATGTGCAGGACTCGCAGAAATGTTAGCAACGCAACATTACGTAGTCAGTGTAAATCGACACTTAACCACAAAATAATTACTGCTCTGTCATCAGCATTGTTTTAATTCAATAGTTCAGGATTCATTACGGCCCTGTTTGCCAGTAGCTGGAGCGTTCGAATTTTAATGGAGAAAATCTTGGGGGAATAAAATTTGTTTATTTATATTCTATAAATCAGGTAAGGGCAAACACGTGGTAAAAGAACACAAACAAATATCCAAAGAAGCCGATACAAACGTATTTCGACATTTTGGAAAACGTTCATACTCACACATAAAATCATGGGGAGACAAGGTAGCTTAGTGGTTATGTTCTCTCGTCTAACCTAAGGCTATGTTCGACTCCACACATATATGTAGGTAAAATTTATGTGAGGCTCCACCGAACCAATTTAAATAGACACTTATACTGTCCAGAGATATTAACAAAAAAAAAGCCATTTTCCGTTCCCAGTTTCGAATTGTCATGCCATGATATAGACACACGGTCGATTTAGCAAAGAACATTTCGTGGATCTAGGATCACCACAATGATGGGGAAGCGCTATCTTGGTGAGGATTTTACGCGTGGGTCGCTTGATGTTGAAGCTACCGTAAAATGTTCTACCTTCGCCCTAGAAATAAACATGTGACAGACCTGGTTGTTTGGCGGGTCATATATTCCCTTTCACATTTCATTATCGAGTTCTTAAACAAGCAGAGAGAGGTGAGGCGATACCAAAGCGCCGGGGTAATACGATCACTGTGTTAATTAAGTATGTATCGATAATAAGGTGGCCTGTGGGCAGTCATTGTCAATTGACAATAAGGTGAGGTTTGAGATCTCATCGATTAATGCATGCAATAACAATGTGACCGAGTTTCTGCACAGGACATTGTATCGCAATCAACACGGGAGGCGCGGGTGACCCTGTCGCTGTGCAGAGTTGCCTCCCTTGGGCTGGCCAGACACTGATGATCGTGGGATCGAATCCTTGTTCGTCTCGACTGTGTTTCTAGGTTTGTCAGCGCCACACCTGTGCTCGTGGTTTCATCTGATGTGTATCAAAGAATCAAAGAATAAAGCCGCTGACTTACCTGTGCCAAACCCCATTCCTATCGCACTCAAAATTGCTTTTGATGTACATCCCGAAAGCAACACGCGCGCTAAACACGGTCACTGCCGAAATAATGATTGTCTGTGACGTCAATGAATAATTGACGTTTTTGTCTATGACAATATAATTGACGCAATAACAATGACGTGACTCCATTGTTGACGTCATAGATTCCTTCTTGGCAACATCAAGTCAAGTTTTTATACAGTATACTAATAAATCAAAACATGTAGTACAGAAGGATTATATATTTATGGGCCACTTGTGTTTAAACAAAACAAAGAACTACGGTATAGAAATTTTATATATGTTATTGGAAGATGTTGGTGTCCTGATATACGACAAACGGTGCGTCAAAACGCAGCCATTGTCGATTTGCATTGTCTTAAACGGCATTGTTTTCACACTTGTTCAAAAATATCATACCATATACAATAATCATAACAAATAATATCAAAACAGTAACGCAAAATGCACGTGCAGGTTATGGCATTCGTAACTTGTGGTAGAGGCTATAAAGAGGCAAGCATAAGCCAGTAATTTTTCATTCAATTGTCAACATTTTTCAAGATCGAAAATGCCGAGACTCAGCGCTGCCAATCGGAACATGGCCATAGGACGTATCCGAAGAGGGGAATCGCAGTCTTCTGTTGCACGCCACTTCAACGTCCACCACAGCACCATTTGCCGCCTTTGTGACCGTCACACAGAGTTCAGTTACACTGCAGACCGTCCGAGAACCAATGTGCCACAGTTACGGAGACTGCAGGACACATCCCTGGTTTGAGGGGGATATCGGATCAGACTGCCAGGAACCATCTTCGCAAGGCTGGAATCTGACCCAGAAGACCAGTTATCGTCCCTGTTTGGAACAGATACATCGACAGCGACGCTTGCGTAGGTGCCATACCTTACAGCCTTGGAATTTGAGAAACTGGCGACGAGTGTGGTTTAGCGATGAATCACGATTTCTTCACCGGCGAGATGGAAGACAGCGTGTTTATCGTCTTTGAAATGAGCGTTTTGCCCCACATTGTGTCCGTGAATTCGACAATTTCGGTGGCGGTAGTGTTACGGTGTGGGCGGCCATATCCTACACTACGAGATCTGACTTGGTTGTGGTTCAGGAAATTTGACAGCAAATTACTACATGAATCAAATTCTTACAACCTCAACTTCTTCCAATTATTGACCGCCAGAGGGAGCTGTTTCAACAGGACAACGCTCCACCGCACATAGCTCGTGTCACGGTAGACTACCGTCACAATGATACATCTCATATATAATTCTAAAACAGTTTCCTTTCACATTACTATCTATTAACTTTGACCACATCCCCATGCAGTATCAAATCAGATGTTTCTTTTGGCTATAACAAATATCATTGAGAGCCTTTAATACAGATATATTACCTGTTGTTGGATAGCCTTTCCTGAATTTCACTTGGTTGAGACCTAGAAGATTAACATGATGTGTGTACTGATTATAGAAGTAAAGAGCTTGCCTAACTGCTTACAAGGGTTATGCCTGTAGTTTTCTGGTTCTTTTGGATTGTCTTTGTTCTTGTAAATGGACATTATGTTACCAGTAGGCCAGGATTCAGGTCAGACACCATTATCTAATTAATACATGGTTTAATAGTTTTACATACACTGAAAGGCAAAAGAAAGGCTTATATATGTAGGTAAAGACATCGGAGAAAGTCAGTGTTTGACCAACATGAAATTAACAGTCTGGGGAATGTTTTTGCGAATTGTGAATTTGGGGAGGCACCAGAAGACATCACTGCTGGGGGGTTCAAAATCAGTACCTAGTGTGGCCACGACGGGCGTTGACTACAGCCACACATCTCCTGTACATGTAGACTAGCCTGTTGATTAAGGCCATTGGGATATTGGCTCATATCCCCAGGAACGCTACACGAAGTTCTGCTGCAGTTGTCGGCCTTGGGCGTACGTCGTTGATTCGGCGTTGGATCTCATCCCACAAGTGTTCAATGGGATTCAAATCCGGACTTAGGGCAGGCCAAGGCATGATTTGGATGTTGTGCTGCTGGAGGAAGTCCCTGGTGACTCTGGCAGTGTAGGGACGGGCGTTGCTGAAAGGTGTGGTCTTGATGACGGGCAAAAAAGGCCTGGGGTCTGAGGACTTGGTCAATGTAGCGGAGAGCTGTGATGCCGTTACCCCTGCCTGGACCAATATTCTGAAAGACCACAGGTCCCACTCTCTGGTTCAGTACGATTCCACCCCAAACCATGATGCTTGAGCCACCCCACGGGTCTCGTTCCACAACACATGCATCAGCATAACGTTCGCCAGACCCTGACTCTGCCATCCACAGTTGAAACACAGTAGCGACTTCCATCAGTGAAGATGATTCTTCTCCATTGCTGTTGACGCCAATTTGATGCTGCCTGGCCCATTGCAGTCGGGCCTGTCGGTGACGATCTCTCAGGATGGGTACACGAGCAGGACAATGGCACGAGATCTTGTTGGCAGTTAGGCGACGTCGGACTGTACGATCACTGATGGCACGCTGGTTGTTGCAAATGGTTTGCCGAGCTGGTACAGTGGCCATTCGGAATCGGTTCTGCGGGTGTTGGCGTATCATGAACCGATCTTGTCTAGGAGTAGTGACTCTAGGACGACCACTACGCGGTCGGTCGTCAATGGTGTTGGTGTTGTTGTGGCGATGTTGCAAACGATATATCGTTCTGACGTTGACATTGAATGTATTTGCAACGACCTGTGCACTCTTCCGATCGCTTGTTGTCTCTCATTTCCTGATAATTTTGACATGGCTGATTGATCGAAATAACGAAAGACAGCTTAACAGTTTTGGGCGTCTTTTATAACCATACCATCCACGATATGCACGTGCATCATGTTTTTGACAAGACTTTTCCGCAACTGAGTCCCATTGCACTTTTGTAGGCTGCGTTTGGGCAGAGCACTCCATTTTAAACTCAATTGTTAAATGGACTTTAAGGCAACAAAAAGAAGCAGTAGAATGATAAATGAGTTTATTGACCACAGAACATGTAACTGCCAGTGTCTGTTAAGTTTTATCACTATTTTCAGAAGTGACGTTTCTTTTGCCTTTAAGTGTAGTTACAATGACAGTAGTAGACGAGCTGACGCTTTGATATACTCATTACAACTACCATCCAAGCCACAGGCTTTGTTACTTTTGAGATCACTGATTGCTGATAAAACCTCATCTTCCGTAACCACGCTGTTTAATAAGTCATGTCAAAATGCTTCACAGTAAGCAATAGAATGACTATTATTATGTTCATCCTTACCGTCATTTTGAAATATTCATAGAACCTTCTTAAATCTATGTTATTTTCAGTTTTTCTTACATCGAAAGATATTAGTAGATTCCAGCATGTTTTCGGATCAGCTGACCTCATAGGAAGTAATTTATCGGTATTTTTTTCTTGTACGCTTTATAAGTACTCTTTAGCCTTACCCTGTGTTCCCCGGTAAACTCGCCAAAACGAAAGTTTGTATTTTGTTTGAATCGCCCATATTGACGTTTTCTCTTATGGTAAAGTTTTCGCCTGTGTTTAATTTTTCATTAAACCATGGCTGTTGATGTTAATACTTTTTTTTATGTGTGCATCATCAACACTGTTCCAGGCCGTTTATGGACCCCTTTGGTTTGTCCGGGTCTATGCGAGGTAGGGAAATTGCATTCAACCAGGGACAGAAGTTATTTTACTTCGTGTCACGACTATGTAGTAATAAACAATGCATTTAGATGGACTAGATGCAATTTTGTAGCCATACAAGGCAGACTTAATTATAAGCCATTATGCCACAAGAGGTAGTTTCGTGGAACAGACTCACGAATATAGGTGACGTCACACGAACTATCACGTTGCCAAATCGAAACAGGTGATTTAGAACGTGTTCACATTTTGTTTTTTGCACATTAAACAAACAGTCGGTAAGATCAGTGGCGATATGCGTTAATTCACACAGCAATAACGTATATCTTTACGGTTGTATGCTGTATCGCATACAACATATACAATATGATCAATCTCACTGTATACTGACCGAAATATACAAAAGGCTTGTACATTACACTGCTTTGCGCCAATAAATGGGGGAAGAAAGACCCGAGTAGCTCTGTGAAACTCAATCGCAGGGGTACGACTATGGTGTTAACAAACCAATTCGAGCCAACAATCAGCGTATCCTGAAGTGGCGAAGGGAAGCAACTCTTCAGAGCGAATTGCCGTTCCCTAGAGAGAGAGAAATATTTTCAGGATCTATTCATTGAGCCATTCATATATTTTTCACTGCTCTTTTGCCTGTTACGTCATCGGACTCTGTTTAGGCGGATAATCGAGACTGGTTATTGTCTGTCGTTGACGTCTTATATATATATGATTATGGAAAGGATTTGGCTCTTTTATTCAGAAAAATGTCCCATATAAGGCCCTCTACAAACTGAAGCTTTCATTCGCGTTTTCATAAAACAGTATTGGTGAAATGTACATGTTCAGTTAATACGAAATATACTGATGAAAGTGACGTTGTCAGATATCAGTATATGGTGTTTCTGTGCTTGGCTTGATGCTTGATGTTTAACGTCGCACTCAGCAATACTCCAACTATATGATCGAGAGTCTAAACAAGATTAACCAGTGATTATACATCTCATCCTGTTCAATCTCAGTTGCCAGAAATTGACACGCTAACAAGTCAGACAAGCAAGCGATCGGGGGTCCCTACCCGGAGCCGTAAACAGGCTTGGTCTCAAGACAGAACAGTCAGCACATATACAACATATCTGTAAAGAGTTTTTGACACTGTACATTCCTGGTTTATGTGAATACCAAATTGTACAGGAAACACCTTAAGATTGTTATCCCCAAACTGTACAGTATCAGGTCCATGGTCTGGAGTGAGAGAGTTGGGTTTAACGCCGCTTTTAACAGTATTCCAGTTATATCACGGCGTGTCAGCTTAATGTGGGTGGAAAGCCCGAAGTGATGCAGGTCTCAGACGTTTACCACTTCGGTGAAACCCACGAGCACGGGTATGGTGCTGACAAACCTAGAAACATAATCGGGGCGAACCGGGATTCGAACCCACAATCATAGGTTTCTGGCGTGCCCAAGGGACGCAACTGTGCACTGCGAATCGCGGCGCCTTAGACGACTGGGCCACCCGTGCCCCCCCCCCCCCCCCCCCATGGTCTGGAACACCGTAATGGCGAATTGTTGATTTATTAAATCTAATTTTTAAACCACTTCATTCGTGTTTTATACATTCTAATCCAAGACTTGTTGGGGTTAGAATTGGTCTTCAGCAACCCATGCTTGTCGTAAGAGGCGACTAACAGGACCGGGTGGTCATGCTCGCTGACTTGATTGATGTCATCGTATCCCAATTGCGTAGACCGATGCCCATGATGTCAATCACTGGATTTTCTGGTCCAGACTTGTTGATATACAGACCGCCGTCATATATAACAGGACTTTTGCTGAGTTTGGCGTTAAAGAAAGAAAGAAACAAGCAAATGAAACAAAACCGTGTGTCATACATTCGCCAATTGTAAACACTTGGGTCGGGGAAAAACCTCGGTCGTTATCCTGAACGTGTAATGTAACAAAACCTATATTCAGCTGTTACATAATGGCCTTAAAAAAGCTTGTCCTTTTTCTAACCGGTTTTGATATGAGAATAAAGATCGATACATACAGCTTGTAATGTGTGTGTGTATTGTTTCCCAGACCGATCGCGTTGACTGTTGCTGATCCTCACTAAGAGCCAATACGGAACAGAATAGCGACAGAAAGGACTAGAGAATTATGATTTCTATGACATGCTCCTTATGACGCAAAATTAACACCAGTTTACTTGTTCCGATGTGGATGAGGCTATGTGGATGAGGCTGTGTGGATGACCGCATCACATGCAGGTGTTAACTATAAAGCTTGGTCATAATTAAACGGACTCAACGTCATCGGTGGGTCGGGTCAGCGATTGTGCTCCAACCATTTTCACAGGCGAGATTGTTGAATATGTTTAAACAGTCTACATAACATAAATCAAACCTGTAAATACTTTGGAAATACAAAGAGACAAATATTGATAACAAACTGCATAGTTGAACATAATGCTTCAAGGGGAAGGAGAAATGGCTGAAATCGAAAATGCTATGCATATATGACACGGATTTCGGTACGCTTGAAATCTGGTATGATTGGTGTAGATTTATTTAATAAAATTAACAGAGTTGGTTTGTTAGTGTAGCAACCATACCAGCAACGTTATGAGGCAATCGATAACACATGTAGAGGGTATACGTGTTGCCGTGCACCGACAAGATAGCGTGGTTGACAAGCGTTAGGGTAGTACCTGAGCTGAGCTCTGTTACGTTTGAGATAAGTAGGTGTTAAATATACTGAAATCAGTTACAACTTACAGTAAAGTACGGTTATAACGAACTCAAAGGGTCTACTAATTTTAGTTCGTTATAACCGTAGTTCGTTATAAGCATATATACAGCATAACTACAGCAAATAGTCGGGACCAAAAGAGTAAGTTCGTTATATCCGTCAGTTCGTTATAAGCGTGTTCGTTATAACCGTAGTTTACTGTATTAGCATAGATATATATAATGTCACATGATGACCAAACCGAAACGCTAACGTAGTAAAAAGATGAGATGAGACCGATACCGACATAACACTGGGATATACACCCAATCAGGTGATGTCAATGAACAACACGGCCACTGGTAGCCTTGTGCGACAGTCTGTGGACACGTGGTACTCTCCCAACGCCCCAGTACGCACATGCAAACCCACCTAATTTCAGACACGTCAGCAATGATGGCGAAAACTTGACAAAAGTGACTATCGGCTGGCCAAGATGGATGTCATCAAACATTGCTAGACTGGATATCAAGGTGGAAGGGTTTGATTCTGTGAAGATGCGTGTTGATGAGTTCGAGAACTGCGTGAAGTTTATCGATGGAAGATTCGACGTGTGGGCAGCTAAAAAAAAAAACACCAAGAGAAGCAGAACTAAAAACACTCGGACAAAAGTACAAGTGATCAAGCACCTGCTCTGACAGAGCTGAAAATTGAGAACTTGAAACTAAAAGAAAGTTGACATGAGATGGAGATAAAACAATATGCTAGTATTCACCCTCAGTGGTTAACGTTACTGATTTGGGAGGTTACACTCGCTAATAGAAATTATGATAAGGATGTAAACAATTATTCAAAGGTGACACTGGTGTTGCTGAATGTGTAAATATTGTAATAATGTATACTCTGTGAGTCAAGTTGTCTAGAAAATGTTTTATTATTAATCAAGATTTTGTTTTTGTGGATGGGTTGGTTGGTTTGTTGTTTAACGCCGCACTCAGCAATATTCCAGCTATATGACGGCGGTCTGTAAATAATCGAGTCTGGACCAGACAATCCAGTGATTGATGTCATGAGCATCGATCCACGCAATTGGGATCGATTACATGCATCAACCAAGTCAGCGAGCCTGACCACCCGATGCCGTTAGTCGCCTTTTACGACAAGCATAGTCACCTTTTACGGCAAGCATGGGTTGCTGAAGACCTATTCTACCCCGGAATCTTCACGGAAATGGGTATATGCCACTTGAATGCTCAAGGTATTTAACAGAGGGCATTCATAATTGATAACGCTATCAATATCTGACTATATTTGTTGCATTGATGGGATATTTTAATACCAGAACAGGTAGTTTGATCGACTACTATATATTTCATGACTTTATAATTAAAGAGTTCAATCTAGAGGACGAAAATATAAATTTAGATATCAACCCCGAAACTACCCTTGAAAATAGGACTACTATGCAACAAAGAAAGACTGAAAGACTAGGAGGTCAACCTGACTTCCCACAGTGAACATGTACAGTCTAGTCGATCAAACTGCCTTCGTATTGATTGACTCTGAACGTGCAATGTATGGGGTTAGGCGAGATAGGGCTGACAGATTTACTCCGACTGTAAACAAGTTTAAAGGTTTTAAAAAGCAAAAGGTCACAAAGCGTATTTTTAAACCTGGTACTGGGTGGTATGAAATCCGGGCCCGGTTTGTTCTCAACATCGGCAATCGCAGTCGGCGGTCAGCTGGTATAAATTATTACTCCGAATGTAAAACATGCGAGTTTTCGCTTAATACTTTATTTTCTTTATTAACTAATTGCTGCTCCTAAATACTGCCGATGTCCCGAAGGGAGATGCCAATAATTTGTGTCGCTGTGCTACAGATTTTGAAGAGCTTGTTTTTGTTGCGAACAGACATGTTTCCTCGCCTAGTGAAGTTAAAAATCTCAATACTTAAAATAAATGTTTTATATAAATGGACATGATGGCAGGGACAATTTCATGTCAAACGTCATATATGGCATTGAATGTACCCTTTGTGGATAGATTTATGTTGGAGAGACACAACAGAAATTATCGACACGAGTCAGCCATCATAGATCCGGCATCAAAAGAAATATTTCCTATTGTGTCTACCAACATTTCAATTCTGAAAATCACTCAATCATTTGCATGAAAGTTAGAATATTCGAGAAAATATACCATCCCTCCAATAGCCTTAAACGCAGTCGACCTTATAGAATATACAGGGAAAATCATTGGTTTCCACTGTTGTGCACAGCAATGCCATATGGATGACATGGCAAAATATAAGGCGCTGGCAGTCTTTCTAACCAACGAACTGCCAACGTACAGTATATGTAACATATGTAACATAACCATAATATGTAAGCATCACTCCATTAATTGTTTGATCAAAGAACTTGGTATAAATGACGGATATCAGATAATGCCACATTTAAGGCCAGTATGTTAACTGAGGAAGGAATCTGCCAATACCCTGCATGAGTACTATCAACTTTTGACTTGACATTAATCCATACCTCTTTTGTACTGGATTCCAAAGCTCCATAAAAACCACACAAAAAGAGATATATTGCTGGGTCCAGCACATGTACCACCAAATCCCTGGCTCAAAGACTAACCGTAATTCTTAATCCAATCAAGGAAGGACTTTCTTTATAGTCACAGAAAGTATTTAACACAAGTGGAATTAATACGATGTGGATTCTCAAAAACAGGACTTACACCACATATGGAATAGTGAAAAGGTGTTGAAGAAAAAGCGGAAAACGGGAAAAGAGTATTACTTGGTACGTTGGCCATCAAGTTTTGATTTGTTGGAAGAAGAAAGTCAAGTGCAAAACATTCAGTGAACACGTATTGTCATATTGGACAAGTATATGGTCCTTAACAGCTCAGATTCCAAAGTCAATTTTGAAACCACACCATACCGCTTCCATGTCAAAATATCACTTCGTTCACATTTTGAAATTGTGGATGGTAGCCCTGGATGAATTAAGATTTGGAAAAGTGGATCTGAAAAAGTCCGTCAACCATCAATTTGGCACCCGTTTTATTACAAATATTTTCTATCAAACACACAGTCCCACAAAAGTAACTCACCTACAGTGGGCCATGAATTCAATTACTTTTATAAACTCCACCTCTACCATTATGGAAGTTTTCTATATGTTGTGGTATCATTGACTTTACAGTATTGCTTCAAAAGCAGTTTACCAACCCGAATTGAAAAGGTAAATGATGAGAGTCTTGGAATTTCAATCATTCAGTCACAATATGGCCTGTATGATCAGCAATATTTCGAAATCAAATGTTTTATCATCTGGTTTGGCACCCATATTGGACAAGTGAACAAAGTCTTACGATAATTTATCGAAGAGTTTAAATTATACGAATGTTTGTTTGGTTATACGACAACCATAGTAGCGTGCATGTGTTGTTACATATGTCATCTGTGCCATCCTGTTCTAGAAGCTTTAGAAATGTACTGTTGATTGCGTTAAAGTCATTACAATTGTTCGCGCATTCATTCACTCGAGTCAGAACATGTATATATCATCCATCGCAAGCTATTGATGTCAGATGACAGACTTAGTGTGGGTCTCCTGGGCCAATGGGCCTCAGTGCCCATTAATAATACCTTTGGGCAGAATTGCAAAACGAAAAAAAGTTAAGAAGTCAAATTAAACCGGTGGCTGTGACAAAGACACTTTGTCTGCCATTTCACACACAGTGCACACAAGACGCACAGCGTCATGGTACGAAGCGTACGCCATAAATGTATGGAAATAATAACAACATAACCCTTTCCATAAGCATAAGAAAGCATATGTCATTTTACGATTCCGACTACCAGTATATCCTAATCATATGTGGTAGTTATTATTATATGCAGATAATTACACATATATTTCAAGTTTAGTAAGACCCTGTTCATATGCACAATAATACCTTCGTACGTAATTATTCCACAGGTGTAAATTTACTCAACTACGTCAATAGTATATTAACGCAGACATATCATGTGTATTTTTAATCATGCCACATTTGACCATCGGAATAGAGGAATATGGTTTGGTGATAAAGTGTTGTGGTTGATAAGTTTGATGAGCAGCAATGGATTGAACACTTCCAATTGAAGGAAGAAACCCCTTGTCGAGAGTTCCAAGGCATCAAGTATGTCAACCCGTTGATGTTGAGGACCAAATCTGAGCTAGCAATATACTGGTCATCTGTTCAACAGTCGAAATCCCTCCCCCAATCTCCATAATTCAACTGCTCACATTTGTAATCTTGCTCTGCGTCCATATGACAAAAATAAACACGAGGCAAATATAAATGGAGAAATACATTTACACTAACTCTTGACAAAGTGTAGCTTTGCATATGTGGCATATTTACTTGGTTATGTAATAGCGTCCATATGCACAATTTACACACCTGTGTCATTTTACATACCAATGTAATATAATTACATATACGTGTAATTGTGTGCGTATTAACAGGGTCTTACGGTGGATATATTTGGCATTTAAAAATCCGGTAATATGATTCATGAACATGATCATCGTCTTTTCAGGGGTATCATTTTCCTATCCCTATTTGCGTTTGTTTCAAATGTGGACACACCGGTTTTTGATTCTATGACGGCACGAATAGTGCTGAATGTGGTGTTGAAATGAAAATGAACATCCTGTGAAAACATTACATGAAAAGGATTCTATAAAAAAATCGTTTCATTTCAGACACTTCAGCACGCCTCGGAAATCTGTGTTATGGAGTTCAAGCAGAAGCTTAAGATTGTGCTGTTTGCCACCATACTCCTTGTGATTGTTTGTCTGCTGACCTCTCAGCAAAACCGCACCTTTCTGGTGTTGAATAAAAATTGGACAAAACAAATTGGGGAACAAGTACGACATAATGATGAACAAACCCATGGACAATGTCCTGTCTCTGTTTTAATGGACGGGCATTGGAAGGCACATCCTCGGTCTCCATCGGAAGACACAGAGGCCGACAATATGCTAGGAGTTCAATTTCCCGGATTTAAAGATCTTCTAAATTTCCAAAGATCTAATGGACAATGTGGAAATGTCACTCATCTGCAATATCAAAGGATAAGAGCTCTGTGTCATCCTAAAGGACCAACCCCTTGCTGTTACCAGAATACATGTACTAAGAAGTCGGTGGAGGAATGTGTATGTCCGAATTGTTATGACATCAGACAACAAAAACTCGCTGAATATTCTTCATGGCTTCCTTCTAAACCATCATGTTCTGTTCACTCTTACACACGGGGAGAAATATGTGACATCTTGAAAGGTAGTACAATCCATTTTGTTGGAGATTCTCTGATGCGGCATATGTATTATGTTCTTCTGCAAAAACTAGGCGTTCCCTTAAGAGATATATTCGAGCCTCAAGCACCAAAAGGTAAGTCACGGTTTCTTTTCAGGAGGTACCGTATTCGACATGATAAGCGCCCAGGGCGCTCTCAAATTAGAAATAGGTGGCTCCTTTTAGAATATTATTTTGGAGAAAAAAGTTGAAAGATCGTAAATTTCGTGGTTTATGCTGACAGCCTGAAATATTTATATACGACAGATATATTTTTCCAGAATTTAATTTATATAATTAAGGATACATATAACACACGTATTATACACGAATAAATAGGTCTTGTGTACATTCAACAATCGGAAGGGGTGCTAATTGGGATTGTTCACTAGCCAATATATAAGAAAATATCGCCATGGGCGCTTATTAGTGCGGGGTTCTTATTACGTCGAATGCAGTAAGTGTGAATACTTCGTGTGTAACATACAATTTTAGGGGTTTGTTTCAAATATACTATTTGAAGCACCTTTGTTGTCTGGTATATATCTGTAGAATGTACAATGACCAATTTTGTTTCCAAATCTTCAAAATCAAAAGATGAATAACAACATTCTATAACAATGATCAGAAGGTGAAATGAGGGTTCTGTCGGATCCTTAAGATCTATGTGGTGTATTTGTGGTTATGGAAATATAATACATATTAATAATAATACCCATTGCACTATATATCATATATTTTTTATTTCCATTTTGTCACGTGTAAACAAACTCTGCTGACATTCATGAAACCTCCAATGAACTATACACATTGTGTACTATTGACATTGTTTCATTACAGATGAGTGTCAGTTCCATGGTATATTTGCAGAACGCTCATGTCTCCGTTATGTAAAATCTCCAAGAACGGTTTGTGACGGAAATAAGCTTCTCTCCTACACGAGTTATTTCTACAGTCAGAATGGACCGCAGCTTTACCAAGATACTCTTAAAATGCTGCAAAAACCCAAAACACTTCTCTTCACCGGAATAGGGTACCATGTCCATTTCAATCACGAGTCGGTATGTACACAGTATATCAAACCTATTGCCCAGTTGTTGCAGGACAAAAAGTCAAGATGGCCAAAGTTACTTTGGCTTGAAGTTAACGCACCAGGGTTTGTTCGAGCTCCAAAAGATTATGACAAGGTGGTCGCTGATGTGAAAGTATTCAAAAAGAAGTTAGAAGAGTGTCTTCAATCATATAAAACTCCAATTCTGAAGACATATAATATGTCCTCTGATCTTCTCAGTTTTGACGGTGTGCACTACGGATTTGGCTTCAACTCCATGAAAATTAACCTTCTTCTAAGTTTCTTAAGGGAGTGGCGTGAAAGCGGCGACTGGTAGTTGCATGCAGTATTGTATTTGTATATTTCTGCTCTACTTACGTTATAGTAAATGACTGTAATCGAAACAAAAACCATGAGAAAAAAAAATTGTGCGGGAGTGGGAAGGGATGACACGCATTTACATATGATACCCTAGCTTCACAAGCTGCTGTTGATGAGATATTCTGTAGTGACATTGCATCTGCTTTCAGATCAGCAAATATGGATCGTATGTCAGCATGGGAAATATCAAGTGCTTCTCCTTTATCTTCTGTTGATAATAATGAAGTTGTTATTAATATAAAGATATATCCACGTGTATAGAGTATTTGTTTTCGACACTGGGGCTTTACAAAAATACGCACTGCACTCCTATCATAGATAATTTCAGTCTTGATACGTTTATTAGAACAGAGAACATCTATCTCTGATTAAGAGGTAAAAAGTAATTGTACACAGTGTACCGTATTTTCGTGCATATGACACTTTTTCACATCTGATGCCACTTTATATGAGCATTTCCTACTATTATAATATTTTGATTTGGTTGTTAAGGTAAAATTATTAATAATGGTTGACATATAGTGTTTGTAATTTTTTTAATAGGCTTTAGGGTGGGACATCCAAACACCTCCCCATCCCCCTGAAGTTACAAATGTCCCAAGTGGAACCCCCTTTTAAACTGCCCCTGGTTTAAAGTCCCGCCTTGCGAGCTTGTATTGGAAACTGCAGCCTTCGATCAATGATGGCAGCAAGGAAAAATTCTACATAACCTGTTATAGAGAACAGAATATATATGTCTTATCTGGGCAAATTTAAGGTAAATGTTCTCTCATCATAGAATATATATTTTATTTTTATTCCATTGAATAAAATAATATCAGTCACTTTACATGGTGAATGAATGATTATTGACATTTTGTGATTTTTTGTTTCATAAAAACATGAAAGACGTATATGTAATGGAATCTTGGCTTTATCGAATGTTAACCGGTTTCGCTACTGTGAAGGGTCCTTTCTTGGCTATTGGGAGGCCACGCAGCTGGCTGTTTCCATTATATCGGAAGGCTGCTACATACTTCCTAAGTTTACATTACAACTTTCATGTCCGTGTACATTCTGAAATTACCTTACAACTTTCATGTCAGTGTACATTCTGAAATTACTTCAGAATTTTTAATGTTATTGTAAGTCATTCACCATTTTTAAAATTTAATTCCAATTATTTATCAGTCGCATAACTGTCTGTTACATAATTTGACCGCAGCGCACCAGTGCTGTAACTTCACATACCAGAGCAAACTATTACATATCTTTCGTTATTAAATCATTAACAGACTTCAGAATTTTACAACGGTTTTGCCTTTAGTACTGTTGTCATCTTGTTCATCTGCTGGGTAGAAGCAGTGGTTCAATTTCGGAGCAAAGTGGTTCACAACATTGCGAAAGTCTTCCAGCGGGAAGGTCTAGTAGTCTCCACCATGTTTAGGGCTAATTAGTGGTTCAATGAACCAAGTGTCAAACTTCACACAAAAATAACTCCAAGTCATTTAAAATATGCAAATTATTCAATGTTAATACTGAATCTGTAAGTGAACAATAACCTCAAAATTAGGGATATGTCTCTCCTTACCTCACATGCTGAAGTATAAATGGCCTTGGGTTTTTGGTAGTTGTGAAATGATCAGCAAATAAAACAAACTGTCTTGATCAATTCTCCCTCTTGGTCCATATAAGATGTCTAAGATACCACCGGCAAAATATATATATATAAAACCATATAGAAGTATTCTTTGAGTGAGTTTTTTAACTTCATATTTTGTAGGGGGCACGGGTGGCCCAGTCGTCAAAGGCGACGCGATTCGCTGTGCAGAGTTGCGTCCCTTGGGCACGTCAGAAACCAATGGTTGTGGGTTCGAATCCCGGTTCGCCCCGATTATGTTCCTAGGTTTGTCAGCACCATACCCGTGCTCGTGGGTTTCACCGAAGAGGTAAACGTCTGAGACCTGCATCACTTCGGTCTTTCCTCCCACATTAAGTTGATACGCCGTGATATAACTGGAACACTGTTAAAAGCGGCGTTAAACCCAACTCACTCAGTCATATTTTTGATATAATAACTTAAGACATTTTAAACTGAATATCAGTTAACACATAAAATCAGCTGAGAGGTATAGTTGTTTTTGCTCACCAGCAAATATGTGGATGTGAACTGAATTTGAGTTATCTGAAAAGTGTGGAACATACCTATATGAAAACTATGTATCTACAAGGTAATGGCCACGTATTGTCTTCAGATAACACCCGTTTTTGTGCAGGTGAATCGATCAAAATCATGTGCACAGCACTATAGTGGCAAAAGTGGTTTTTCACGTGCAACTGGTCACGTGGCCATAATACCGCACGTGTTTTCAGCCATACTTGTTAGCAGTCATTAACAAAAAAAGAAAAACACAAGAAATCAAAAGTCTTTACGGCCATTTGTCATGCCACGCCTTTCAAATGTGCAACGTGAACGTGCCATCGGCATGTTGCAGACGGGAACGTCCGTAGCTGAAGTCGCGAGGACGATGTGTTGTAGTCGACGGACTGTTTATGATTTACAGACGCGTCTACAGCAAACGGGTACCACCGCTGATCGCCCTCGCCCAGGTCGACCACGTGTGACGTCACATGCAGAGGATCGTCAGATTGTCTTACGCTACCTCCGTAACCAATTTTTGACGGCTACATCAACCAGAAATGAACTGTTTAGGGGTAGACTGAGTGCGCAAACTGTTCGAAACCGTCTGAGAACTGCTCACCTTCAAGCACGACGGCCATACTGCGGGCCGATTCTGACTCAATTACACAGACGTCAACGTCAATTGTGGGCACAGCGACACTTACGATGGACTCGGAGAAATTGGAATCAAGTCGCCTTCAGTGATGAATCCCGATTTAATCTTCGATTTGCTGATGGTAGGGCGAGGGTGTGGAGGCGCCGTCATGAACGTTACGCCCAGTATTGTGTACAGGAAGTTGACAGATTTCGAGGCGGAAGTGTCATGGTGTGGGGTGCTTTCTGTGGCAATGCACGTTCCAGGCTTCTTGTCATCTGTGGCAACCTCAACGCTGCTGCTTACCGCGACCAGGTACTGGCGCTAGAACTTCTGCCTTTTATGGGAGCACATGGACCCGGTTTGATCTTCCAACACGACAGTGCCAGACCCCACACAGCAATTTTGACAAGGAATTTCCTTCAGAATGCGGGTGTCAACGTCATGGACTGGCCGTCAAGGTCTCCCGACCTCAATCCCATCGAACACGTCTGGGATGCTCTTGGCAGAAGTCTGCGCACTCTCCAGAACCAACCACAGAATTTGAAAGATCTTGGCACCATTTTGCAGCAACAATGGCGTCGACTTCCCAATCATGTATTCACAAGCATCACAAGGTCCATGCGGAGGCGTTGTGTGGCTGTTGTCAACGCACATGGTGGCCATACACACTACTGAACTTGTGTGCCATCAGATTCTCGTGCTTGGGACTTATGATTTAAACTGTTGATGCTATTACCGAATACCGTAGGTGCTTGGAACAAATTATGTTTACCACCGTTAATTAAAATCCTTCTTTGGACATTAATGATTAAAAACTACCTTCTCCGATACATTTGTTCGTTGTATATCATATATGGGATTACTTTTTAAAATGTGAAGTTTTTAATTTGACTCATATATATATATATATATATATACTAGTATATATATTTGTACAGAAAGACATAAATTTTCAATGTATTTCTGTTTGTATAGTGCTTTAGGACAACACAATATTCGAGACATACGACGGCAGCGTATAAACGTGTTAAAAATCAGTTCCCGACAAACACATTTCCCACGTCGTCGATTGATATATTCCCCACTTACGACAATCATAGTTTGCAAGGGGCCATTCATAACATGGAATACATAATTCAGTGTTTTAAAACAAGCATTAAATAATCAATATCTTAAACGTCGCAGATACAAAAGCGTCTGTGTGCACCTGCTTCTCCTTGCCACCTTCACCTTCTCCTTACTAACTACCGGGGTCGTGACAGATAATCATACTATGATCTAACATCGGACTAAACAAAGGGATGTTCCAAAGGAAACATGATTTTCACCAACCAGAATCCCACAATACAAACTGTCCTTTGTCGACAGGTATTTTTATAATAATAAACTTGTTCTCATCGCGATATGGCTGCAATATTGCCGATGCGATGTAAAACCATAACTCACTCACTCACTCACAATACAATCTACACATTCAAACAGGGACGAAAGACAAAGCAGAGTTTCGATTCCCTGGTAAATAATGTTGTGAAGTCCTGTAAATAAAAAAATAAATTATATCTTTCACCATCAACCAGGGACCAACCATCTTCAAGTGTAACTCTCTGGTCATACTGGATTCAACGTTTCCAAGAGCGAATGGCAACATGGTTCACCTTGTGGCTTGTAGAACGTTGGAAAATACAAACATCACCGACGAGTCCCAATACACGAGTATAAATAGAATATATTCATACATATCAAACAAGTTCAGTGACCCAAATCTGTTTTAATTTACCCGAATCATGTCTGGAGACACTTTTAGATATATTGGATCAAATATGGACATCAGGGAATTTTCCTCCTTCATGGCATAATGCCATTTCAGTCCCAATACCAAAGCCTGGCCGGGATCATACAGATCCCTCTAGCTATCGACCTATATCCTTAACAAGTTGCGTGTGTAAAACCATGGAACGAATGGTTAATAATAGATTAATTTGGTATCTGGAAACCAATAATCTAATTACAAATATCCAATGTGGTTTCCGAAAAAATAGAAGTACTATCGACCATTTAGTACGATTAGAATCCTTTGTGAAAAATGCTATTGTAAAGAAACAACACGTAGTATCAATGTTCTTTGATCTTGAGAAAGCATACGATACTACTTGGAAGCATGGCATTTTAAAGTATTTACATGATTTTGGTTTGAGAGGTCGTTTACCTCATTTTATATCACAATTTTTAACAGACAGACAATTTCAAGTCCGAGTGGGTATCACCCTGTCTGACCATTATAATCAGGATCAGGGTGTCCACAAGGCAGTATTTTGTCTGTTACCTTGTTTAGTATTAAAATAAATAGTCTGTCCAAGGTTTTAAGTGATTCAGTGGATGGATCACTGTTCGTGGATGATTTTATTATATCTTGTTGTGGTAAAAATATGCTTACCATAGAGAGGCAGTTACACATCTGTCTCAATAAAATTCACAAGTGGTCTCTCGAGAACGGGTTTAAATTTTCTAAATCTAAAACTTATTGTATACACTTCTGCAGAAAATATAAGCCGCATAAAGACCCTGAATTATTTTTGAATGGCACCCCTATCAAAGTTGTAAAGGAGGCCAAATTCTTGGGACTCATCTTTGATAGCCATTTAACTTTCTTACCACACATTAAATCACTTAAAGCTAAATGCCTGAAAGCACTCGATTTGTTGAAAGTTGTATCTAATTCAAAGTAGGGAGGGGGTCAGACAACCCTCTAACACTTATACAGGTCACTGATCCGTTCAAAACTTGATTACGGCTCCATCGTCTGTGGTGGAGCCTGTAAAAGTAATTTTAAAAAACTTGATACTGTTCATCACCAAGGACTAAGGCTTTGCCTTGGAGCCTTTCGCACTTCTTCTATTCCAAGTCTGTCTGTTGAAGCGGATGAGCCTTCTCTTAACAGTTCATCACTAAATTATATTCCAATCAGTCAAATCCAGCTTTTAATTGCGTATTTAATCCTCTTTACGAAGATATTTACAATAAGAAAACATCTCTTGTTCCACCACTTGGAATAAGAATAAAATCAGTCGTTTCTGCTGCGAACATAAACTTTCATGATATAGTTCCAACACAACTTTTTTCATCGCCTCCTTGGCAAATGGTAAGGCCAAATGTAGACCTCACATTAACTAGACTTAAGTAATCTGATACAAATCCACTAATTTATAAACAAGAATACAATCAATTACGAAACACTTATGACACTTATAACTCTATATTTACAGATGGATCCAAGGATGGTGGCGCAGTTGCTAGTGCCACTGTCATTGGATCCAGAACAGTATCTTCACGATTACCAGATAATAGTTCCATCTTCACAGCAGAAGCACACGCAATTTAAACAGCACTAAAATATATCAAGAACAAATCCAAATATAAAGAATTCATTATTTTTTCAGATTCACTTTCGTGCCTTCGGGCTATTAAAAATATGTCTTGTAAACATCCATTTTTAATTGAAATTCTTGAGTTATTTAATGATCTTGCGACTGGTCAATATGGCATCGTCTTTTGTTGGTTACCAAACCAAGTTGGTATCACTGGTAACACAATGGCTGATGCTGCTGCAAAAGCAGCACTCAACAAATCTGTGACACCACTTCTTTTACCATACAGTGATTATAAACCTATAATTAGATCTTACATCCGTGAGCTGATGCAAAAGAAGTGGGAAACCCAAGTGGGCATAAATAAATTACATGCAATAAAACCAAATATCGGTTATACCTACTTGGGTTGTCAGTCCAGAATTGAGGAGGTCATTTTAAGACGATGTCGTATTGGCCATTCACGTTATACTCATGAATATATTTTAAAAGGTGAGGATCCTCCATTCTGCATCCCTTGTGATGAAAGAATCACGGCTAAGCATGTCCTGGTTGACTGTGTTGATTTTTCCATCACAAGGGATAAGTATTTCAAAGTTTCAACTATGTAGGACCTTTTTACACAGGTAAGTACTCGTTTTATTCTTGTTTTTTTAAAGGAAATTGAATTATGTCATAAATTTTTATTGCTATATTTTGTAAATAAATAAATAACTTTTATTATTGGTAGAATTAATCAGTAACTGAGATTGTTAGTGGCTATATCCTAGGGTGTTAAAGTAGTTTAAAATTATTGTCCCCCTGAGAGGGTATGTAAGACCACGTCTTTCAAAGTATGTTTATTTCTGCTCTTTTTTAGTCGTAGTATATATGTTCGTTTATTCTGGCTAGATTTGTCATTAATCGCCAACAGCGGAAGGGATGATGTAAATCCGGCTGGGGTCCATGCAGGTAGCAAAAGTACTGTAAGTCCCCATGGACCCTAGCATGGTGATCTACCTTCAGCTGCTGGCGATCTATAGCCCTTTTTTATATTGTACCGTTATATATAGTGATATCTTTTTATAGTTGTATGCTAGTTTTAAATATCAATCTGTGATATTCTAGTGAGTGAGTGAGTGAGTGAGTGAGTGAGTGAGTGAGTATGGTTTTACGCCGCTTTTAGCAATATTTCAGCAATATCACGGCGGGGGACACCACAAATGGGCTTCACACATTGTACCCATGTCGGGAATAGAACCCGGGTCATATTAGGCTACCCGACCGCCCCTGTGATATTCTAGTAATTTTACTGTCCATCGATGACAGGTTTTAATTTTGTTAAAATATATGTATTAAAAAGTATAATTTCTCGTCACCATATGGCTGAAATATTGCCGATGTGACGTAAAGCTTTAACTCACTCACTCACTCAAATCTGTTTTATGGGGAAACCCTGACGTATATGTTGGCTATGCGTAATTCATTGCCATTTGCCAGTTTTAGGGAGATTACTTGGGTTTCAAGGTTTCCTACGTTTGATTCGATATTTTTGGGGGTATAGCTGTCGGGGAGGGGGCGATTAGTCCTCCTCCCTTGTTGCCAGGCATTTGTCTTTTTCTGTCTTTTCTATACTGAACCGCAAAAGAAACGTCACCCCAAGTAACATTGCATGAAAAGTTGTCATTCAAATATCTGGGTATTTTTTGTCAAAGTTTCTAAAATTTAACTAACATAACCTTGTCCGGAAAAATGAAATTTGATTATTCAAAAACAAAGCAGATGACAATAAACCGATCGCCCAAACGCATCACGGCAACGGCCATGGTAACCCGATGCGCGTGAGTTCCGTGCAAATTGAAATGCACATGCGTTCCCCCATTTCTTTCCCTATAAAAATCCACCCAGATCGGATAACATTCATTCGTTATTGAATTGCTACCACATGCCAAGATTGACAAGAAATCAGCGACACCAAGCCCTAGGACGATTACAAGCTGGACAAACCGCCCGGCAAGTAACCAATGCGTAAGGACCATATCCAGGCTCCAGCAACGGTACAAGACCACCAACACTACAGATGACCGAAAACGTAGTGGAAGACCAAGGGTCACCACCCGACGTCAGGATCGTAAGATTGTGCGACAGCATCTTCAAGATCGCTTTGTTACTGCTGCGGAAATGCTCGACAGACCATGGGGACACACCAACAACACATTAGTGCGGACATCGTGTTTCGACGATTGACGAGCAGACACCTCCACTGTTACAGGCCACACCGAGGGACGTGTTGCCCACGTCATCGCCGGGAACGTCTTCAGTGGACAACACAGCACCAGCATTGGCGCCACAAGCATTGAAGAAGAGTCCTCTTTTCAGACAAGAGCCGTGACTGTCTCTCTCTCTCTCTCTCTCTCTCTCTCTCGAGAGAGAGAGAGAGAGAGATCGAGATCGAGGGATCGAGAGAGAGAGATCGAGTTCGAGGGATCGAGAGAGAGCGACCGAGAGAGAGAGATCGAGAGAGAGAGAGATTAAGAGAGATCGAGAGAGAGAGAGAGAGAGAGAGAGATCGAGATCGAGAGAGAGCGACCGAGAGAGAGAGATCAAGAGAGATCGAGAGAGAGAGAGATTAAGAGAGATCGAGATCGAGAGAGTGAGATCGAGAGAGAGAGAGGGAGAGATCGAGAGATCAAGATAGAGATCGAGATCGAGAGAGAGAGGGATGTTTGTGTTGATGAGAGAGACTCGTGGGGTTGTCCGAGCATCATGGTGTGGGTCGGAATTGGTCCTGCACAGAGGGTCGGCCCTGTGGTCTTCCAGGTCATCGGTCCAGGGAGAGGCAATGGTGTCACAGCAGCTCGGTACATTAATCAAGTCTTGAGACCACATGTCATACCTCATTCGGCACGTTGCCGCACGAGTTTCAGCATGATAACGCCCGTGCCCACACTGCGAGAGCAACAAGAGACTTCCTCCAGCAGAATGTCATCAGAACCATGCAGTGGCCTGCCCTCAGTCCCGATTTAAATCCCATTGAAAACCTGTAGGACGAGATTCAAAGACTGCTGATGACGTCCGACCAAGGCCGACAACTGCAGCTGAACTGCGTCGGGCGTTCCTCAGAGTGTGGGCTCAAGTGCCTATGGCCTTCATCAACCATTCCATGTATCGACGATGCGCGGCAGTCATCAATGCACATGGCGGACACACGAGAAACTGAGTTGTGATGCCATTTTCTCAGAGACTTCTTTTGTGCAAAATATCTGAATATCAAAATATAGGTAATATGTCATGGCACATGATCAGTATGTATGTATCAGTTATCAACTGTTTTTTGACGAGTGCATTCAGTTCATTGCCATGGCTCTTAAGGCCATTTGCAATAATAATAAAAGTAATAAAAGCAAGTCCAGGATTGTTTAGATGAGCGCTTATTGAGTTTTATGACACACATGATTTTGCCAAGGGTTATATTCGTGTGCGCGGACCACGGAGAGAACAACCTGTCCTGGTCAGCCGTGCGAATGTTATATCCTTGTAAGGTAACCAAACTGTGTTTCCTAACATAGGGAAAACCCGAAAACCTAAACTACTAATCAATTACCGTATTTTCTTGAGTATAGTGCGCACTTTTTTTCGAAAAAACACAGCTGTGTAGAAGGGGGTGCGCATTATACACGAATTATGAGTTTGGAAGTTTTTTTCCCCATTTAAAGACATTACCGTGAGCACGAAACACCGGAAATACCATGTCAACAAATCCATACTGAAGTACGCAAAATAATCATGTAATTACACTGTCTGGCTATAAAAAGTGTTCTTTGTATATCTGGACTTATTTCATTAATTTTATTCAAAATTCCTTATAATATTGTTTTTATTAATTTCGGCGAAATCGTGTGTGAAACGATCGGAAGATCGCACAACTCACCGTTATTAACGGCAACCACGGTCAGAATACCGCTATTGACGCCTTGAAACGAACTTTAGTTGACAGAGAATGGATACATATATCACAAATGACATACTTTGACTCGTTAAAAGTCATATTTGTTTTTGTTTGACGATTTGGTATTCAAGAAGTAGATACCAAAATATAGCGCTAAATAATAGCTATCCCACGGTATCGCTAAAGATTTACAACAATATACATACAATTATTGAGGTGGCAAAAATGACCATAAATACATGAGAAATATATACCAGTACTAGATAATCATGCTGCTGCAAGACAATCAAATTAAAGTTACGAAAACATTTTCCTTACATGAATAAGGTAGAAAACATAGATTTGATGACATATATCAAATCAATACGTGTTTCAACTTCACTTTATTCTCTAGAGAACCACGCATGATGGTATTAGAGTACATTTTACATGTCAATCATTATATACAAGCAGTCAAAATGGCGGCGGAATAAAACAATATATTGTAAACAGTGGTAGATAAAATAAGCATGTCTATTATCTAAGTTTTGATATTACAGAGAAGATAACATTTATAAACTTTGCTAGGTTTCCTAAACAGTGAAATCTGATGATGTAAACAACCGTCTATAAGATGCCATATTTGAAAATTTGGTTAGTTTTGTTGAAATAAATCTTTTTCTATTTTCATCAAAAGCAGGACAACGAAATATATAATGAAACTCGTCTGCAATTGTCGGAGAGTCACACAATTTACAAGTTCTAAATTCCCTTGGAGTATTATACCAACGCCCTGTCTCAATAGGTAAACAATGATTGGATGTTCTAAATTTTAATATTGGGTAGTAAATATATTTGGGCAATAAGATAAAGGAATCAAGTGATGGTAGGGTCTTAATGTGTTTATAATATTGTCCCTTGGGACTTACTTCTATTGCATTCCTCCACACTTGGTAAAAGTGATCTTTTAGTGTAGTTTCTACTTTATTAAGCAGCCATGTTCTGTTAAAATTACCTGGGAACATATAAACATTACTTAGCCCACATGAGTTAAGGGTATTTTCAACAAACTTAAGCCAAGAATAAGAATGATTATTTAACACACTATCTAAAGACATGAAGTTGTACAGTACCGAGGATAACTTGAAGTGAGACAGGGGCGTGTTGAGTTTATACCAATAACTAATAATTCTCTTAGAAACATGGATGCTGATAGGAAATCTTCCAAATTCACCATATAAGAAATAATTCGGTGTGGACATTCTGAGACCAGAGGCTAATTTTAAAACTTGGTATGTATATTTTCAAGTATATCTATTTTAACATGTCCCCAAAATTCAGAGCCATATAACATAATGGGTAAAATCATTAAATCGAATGCTTTAAATACGCAGTCAAGTGGTAAATCATTGTTTCTTGCCATTTTCAGTAACAAAAACATACATTTCTTAGCTTGTGTGGCTAGAACACTTATACCAAATGTCAATTTTCTATTTTTGTGAAAGTTAAAACCTAGATATTTATAATTATCAACTATTTCAATTTCTTCTTTGCCAAAGTAAAATGATAGCTTGTTTACTCTACACTTACCACTTCCAAAAATAACAATTTTAGTTTTATCACTATTTACAGTAAGTTTCCATTTCTGACAATATACATGAAAATAATCCAGGGACCTCTGCAGCGCTGACGCTGAAGTAGCAAATAGCACTGTATCGTCTGCATATAACAGAACTAGTAGTTGTAGACAAACTAAATTCAAATCATGTTTGCTGGATATATCAACACCATTACAATCAAATGTTTTTAGCCAGGATTCTAAATCATTTATAAAGATAGAAAACAATAACGGAGAAAGGTTTTCTCCCTGTTGGACCCCCGAAAAACTTGGGAAAAACGCAGATTTTTCATGATTAAACTCGATACAGGATTTAATATTGGAATACATATTTTGTACTAATGTAAAGAATTTCCCTTGGATACCATAAGTTAACATTTTTGACCAAAGACCAACTCTCCAAACGTTGTCAAAAGCTTTGGAAAAGTCAATGAATGCACAGTACAATTTCTGTTTGTTGTGTTTTAGGAATTCTATAACTGAATTAAGAACAAACATGTTATCAACTGTTGAGTAACCTTTACGAAAACCGGCTTGGCAAGGGGATAATAAAGAGTTAATGTTTAAGAATCTGGATAATCTACAGTTAAGTATACATGTAAAAAGTTTTCCCAGACAGCTCAAAATAGTAATGGGTCTATACGAACTAGGATCACACGAGTCACCTTTACCTTTACAGATAGGTTTAATGACCCCAATTAACCATGAGTCGGGAACTTCACCTGTGTCAAGTACGACATTAAAAAGTTTCCCTAAAAATGGGAGAAATAAATCTATTGAGTCAATTATATATTCGTTTTCTATAAAGTCTTCACCTGATGCTTTATTTCTTTTCAGTTGTGATACTGATTCACTAATTTCTTGTTGTGTTATGGCAACATTAAGAACTGAGCAATCTAGGGGTACATGTGTATTATTAATATCTTCAGGAACTGTATCATCATACTCTTGTGCGTTTATATTCTTAAAGTATTCATATAGTTCATTAACACCAGGGGATGAGTCATTATGCGCACGCTTACGTTTACGCAGTAGTTTCCAGTAGTCCCTTGGGTTCTTCTTCTGCCAGTCTCTAATTTCAACGGCTAATTTACATTTATATCTTTTCATATATTTGTTCATACATTTCTTATCCTCCTTAGCTGCATGACTAAAGTAGATATGGTTTTCTTGATTCCTATGTCTTCGATATTTTCTCCTAGCTTTGTGGTAGTGTCTACGTTTCAGAGTACATTCTTTTCCGAACCAAGGTTTGTTAACTTTATGTTTCTTATCATTGCCAGTATAATTATATGAGGTGGAAGAGCGTATGCCAAATGTATTTATCGCTGCATTTGTAAGAATATCAGAGAAGATAACAGTTGCATTATTTATTAGTTCATTTGCCTTCGTAGTGTCATCAACCACTTTATCTAATAATGTGCTTAGATCTTGTATCTGCGTGACATCAATATTGTTCCTGTATTGGTTTGTTTTTGATGAGTCATATCTTTTGGGTTTTGTAGAAATTGTTACAGGTTTACTGGTAGATGATTTAGGTACATTACCATACATTCTGCTATTCATACTTGATAACGAAAAAGCTATAGGACAATGTACATCTGAGTATAGTGGAGAAAAATCAACAATTTCAAAGCTCTTAAAATATGACAGGCACCTGTTGGAACATATGACAAAGTCAACAGTACTTGTATCCTTACAGGTAACCTTTCCGGATTTTGCGTCTTTGTCCATTCTTCCATTGCAAATAAACATATTAAATTTTTTACAGATATCAATCAGTTTGTAACCATAATTATTAATTTTGCTACTGTCGTTCGAGTATCGATGACGTGGAAGTCCGAGTTCATCTAGAACAGATTCTGGATCAAAGTCATCTGACATTTCTTCAGTATCAATATCTAATTCCTCTAACAAATGTTTATCTAAACAGACATATTCACACAGTGTTCCAGTACGAGCATTAAAATCTTCTGTAAGGATGACGGCTTCAGTGTGAGAGTACATATATAATAGTGCTTGTTCTAACTGATCAAACATGTCTGTAGTGGCGTACTTAGAACCTTCAGGTGGAAGTGGAAGGTACACAATACCAATTAAAAGGTCATCATTGCTATTGAAAGCTAACTTAGATAGTTTAAAACATAGTATGTAATCCGATTCAAAATCTAGTAAAGTGACATATTTAGAGAAACAATGTTTAACTGCAAGGCCTATACCTCCCGAACGCCTGTCACCCAGGCCCCTGTGCTTCAAAAACAGTTTAAAACCATCAATTTCAATATCATCGAGTGTATCTGTTTTGGTTTCTTGAAGAGCAACAAAGTTAAAAATATTTACAAGATCCAAAAACTCTGGATAATTAAGTCGTTTTCTCAGACCGCACACATTTATGTTGATAACACTAATTTGTCCAAAATTATTAAGAAATAATTCTGAATTGTGATTTTCCACGGAGCAACTTACGCTAAGAGGGCCAGTTCGTGCACAAGCTGGACTAGACTCTCGATCATGTAAACCCCGTGAGCCACGTGGTAGTTCAAGCGCACGACTCGTCGATTTTATAGCAATTGAGTCTTTACTGTCGAGTTCACCCTGGTTGTTTTTAAACGGAATATGATGGCTAAAAACATTAGATGAAACATGTTCATAACATACCAGTTTATCTAGAGTTCTGGGTGGTTCAAGTGTCACATGGTGTGAGCTCGCTGCGTCCTGGCACAAGTCATTCCCGCCTTGCCATCCCTACACTTCCGGCCTAGTTGCCAGGTTACCACGTGTAAACATCCGGTTTGTATTTGGAGGAGCACGATACGGGGGAAGCACCGACGGGTTTTGTAATTTTCCATCTACATAAAGTTTGTCAACAACCATGGACGCGCGTTTACCTTGACTCCTTGCAGAACGGAACAAAGGTGTTAGGACTTCTCGACGATAGGTACTAATCTCTTCTGGGAACTGCTCAACAATACCGTACGGCTTATTTTTTAATTTGTACCCAGAGCGTTTGACAGCATCCCTCTCGCGCGTGTATATGAATTTAGCAATAATTGGACGAGGTCTGGGTGGATTTCCCTGGTTTGGGGCACGCTTTGGGCCTAATCTGTGTACTCTCATAAATTTCATATCCTTGCTGTCGAGACCAAGCTCTTCTTGTATAAACTTGCGTACAAGAGATTCACAATTGTCACCCGAATCACCAGGGTGAGTACCTGGTTCACCCTCTGGGGCCTCTGGGATGTTTGTAAATATAAGGTTATCTCTCATGGAGCGTGACCGTTGATCGATCAGTGCTTCTCTCAATCTCATCTGTTCTGTTTTCATGTCATCTAACTTGCCAAGATCCTCTTTAACCCGTTTGACAGTCGATTCCATTTCAACCCTCGAAGTTTGCCACGAATCAAAAGTATCACTAATAAATTTAGTGCTTTTTTTCAAGTTCATGCGCCTGCTCTTTCAAGGAGTCAAAACACTGAGATTTCAGTTCCAAACCTGCAACTCTTGTTTTGATTTCATTTAGATCAGCTTCGATGCCATCGAGTTTGGACAGCTTTTTGTCATTACTTTCGAGTTTAGCTAAGATTGCTGTTAAAAGTATGCAACGAAACCGTAAAACAATTTACGGGTCACCAATTCTCTAACAATGAATGAAAAGACGCCGAAGTTCGACGACCGCCGGACTTTGCCGAATGGCAACGGAAGCCGGACACTTAAGAGAGAAGAAGAGAAGAAGAAGAAAAGAAGAAGAAAATTGTTTTATTAGAGTGTCACATGCTGCAGTACAAAATATATGGACATATAAACATTTCATTAAAAAAACCAGCACCCGGCCAGTTGGCCTACGAGACACTAATTACATAATGGTACATTTAAAATATTAAAAAAAAGAAAAGAAAAAACCAAACAAACTTAGTTGTAACTTTGTATATTACTACACCCATACACCCACATACACATCCGCATTAAAATCCCGCTCAAAGCATACAAACAGGTAAGCATACAGACAGGTAAGCATACAAGACGCTCACAGCAATCTCATGCAGAACATTCACAGCAATCTCATACAGAACACTCACAACAATCTCATACAGAACACTCACAGCAATCTCATACAGAACACTCACAACAATCTCATACAGAACCCTCGCAGCAATCTCATACAAAACACGGCAATCTCATACATGTCATACATCTATACACATATGCGTCCATATACACACAACTTAATTCATCAATCGTGTATACTAGCCTACATGTATAACCAGCATACATACTAACATACCAACCTACATACATACCTATATCCATCAAACATAAATCAATCCGTATTATACATACACAGGTCCATCCATACCTATGTCCGTTCAAACACACCTCAATCCAGATATACTAACACACATGCAACCATACATCCATACATATCTATTTCCATTCGAACACACCTCAATCCAAATATACTAACACACATACAACCATACATCCATACCTATATCCATCCATACACATATCGATCCATATATACATACACCCATACAACCATACCTATATCCATCCATTCACACCTCAGTCCATATATACATACACCCATACAACCATACAAGAGTCGTACTGAATACAATATGAACATACATTAAATACAACAGATAATATAGATGAGAGGCACTGTATACTAACATACATAAACACACCCGCCTACACACCTACGTGCATATATTAGACAATGCATAACATTATGGATGGGATAAAAAGTAATTAAAATAAAAGCTAACAGTTTATATAAAGTTTACGGCGCCTGTACATTCTGTAGACAAGGGAGGCTAGGGGTTTACTTATACATGGAGTATTCATTAAATAACAGGTCTGTTGCAGTAGAGAACAGGTCGGGAAGGAGGGCTCCAAGGAGGTAATATAATTCCATAAATCATATCTTAAATCAGAATAAAAGTTACATTCAGTGAGAAAGTGGATTTCATCTTCGATTGCTTTAGAGTCACACATTTTACATATCCTTTCTTCCAAGGGGACTGTCGGTCGTGAAAATCTACCGGTCTCTATTTCAAGAGGTAAAGTTCCTGTACGTATTTTGGCGAGTGTACTTCGATAAGATCGGTCCATTAAAAGTTGAGCATATGGTTCAGTGTTAAGCGAGCCCTTAAAGAGTCTATATGTTCTAAGTTTGTTACCGTTTATAAGCACTCGATCGTTCCACAGCTGACGTAGCCAGTCGTGGTAATCATTTGATATAAGCCAAGTCTTTATGTAGTCCATGTCAGGGGGTGTTAAATTAAATATTTCCAAAATAGGTAGTTGCCACTTGATAAGTGTAAAAACCTTATTAGTCCATGATTTACGATAATTACGTGACCATAGATGGACTTTATTACTCACTCGAATGTTGTCACAGTTTTGTAAAAATTCCAACTTTTGCTTGGTATAAGGCGAAGTCCAGCCCATATCCCCTCGAACTGACAAGTTTGGTGACTTACAGCCCACTCCGAGAAAGAATCTACATGCTCGGTTTTGTACAGCATTGATACAACTGAACTGACGTGTGCCCCACACAGCAGCTCCGTATGAGAGAATCGGTTGCACAAGGTTTTCATATAACTTATTAAATACATCGTAAGCCATTCCTCCACTGGCTTTGAATTTACACACAATCACACCTAGGGCACGATGAGCTGACTGGGGAAAAGATAAGAACCACATTATTGATATATTGATGACACGAAGCTCGCAGATGTCAATGCATGCAAGAAGCCATGCAAAACAATATACGTTTATGTATACAGCAGCTGTTCAATTTGAGAAACGCCTTTGTTCATGTTCACAATTCATGTCAAAGATTTTAGATGACGTTTCAGAATCAGTGAGGTTAATTGGGGTGTAACGTTGCACTTCTTTAGCGACGTGCTTGTACGTGTGTGTGTGAATCAGCTTGTACTAGCCCGGACTGATGTCGATTTATAGTGCTAGCTCACTGAGGTGAATCTGAAGATTGTGACAAGTTCAAATTTTGAATCTATTGTCATCACTCCACAGGTTTCTGAGTGCGGTGACAAACGTTGCCTTACTTGCAGCAATATAATTGAAGGCTGTTCAGTCCAAATTACAAAGGACACTAAATCTACCTTTAAACAAAATATGACTTGTGATACTAGAAATGATATTTACTTGATTGTTTGTAGTGGATGCAATGAAAAGTATATCGGGAAGACAGAACATAAATTAAAAAGAAGAATGAATCTTCACCGTTCACAAATAAAGCAGCCACACAACCGCACGATTCCACTCAGTGAACATTTAGATACATGTGGAAGCGGCAACATTTTTAGTTTTCCGGCTTTAACCCTCTGGATGCCGAGGTTAAAACAACACTCGTTATGGCTGGTTGCATCAGTAATAAGTACCCTGTACCCTTGATTAAGTAAAATGGTATCACCCATGTAACATGTTTATTTATTTGGCTAGCTAGTGTTGTGTCTATTTTGGGTATTTGAAGTTTAGGGGTGAAGATAAGGTTGAAGCTCATGTTCAAATATATTTATATGTTATACCATACACAAGAGAAGGAAGTATTAGTGATTGAGAACATTTGGTATATTCTTGCGCAAATCCCACAACTTGTTTAAAGGTAATGTTTGAATAAGATTTGTGATGTACCGGGAGCAGATTAAAGAAAGGGGGAGTTTTTTTAAGACAATGTTGTTGTTGTCCACTCTGCTCATTGTCTCAGCATATTGATAATCCCTCATAGCAGGGGAGTAGACCAGTCCATTCATTAATTAGGTGTGACCAGCATGGCCCAATTAATTAGTGAGTTAATTTAAACTTCTTTTTGGGAGGTCTGCATTTTGGAGGTCTACGTTATGGGAGGGAACCGGGAAAGCACACACCCTTGGCGCACACCAGAGTAGACTGGAAATCGGTTTGTGTACCAATTATTGACACTGACTCTAGACCACGTTGAAGCGTACATTCACAGCTCTTAGAAAGTTTCCTTTAATTCGGAGTTTGTTGAGCTTGTACCATAAGCAATCACGGTTAACTTTATCGAAGGCCTTTGAAATATCGATGAAACAAACAAATGTTGATTTTTTGTAGATTTTTCTATTTTCGATTGTTGAATGAAGACTGTAGATATGTTCCTGAGTGCTACGTTTACTTCGGAATCCGTTTTGTTCCTGTGCTAGAATATCGTTATGCTCTAACCATCTGCTGAGGTGAGTGTTGAGAATTTCCGAGTAAAATTTACAAGGTATGGAGATTAACGAAATTCCTCTATAACCAAGCGGATCACGGGGGTCACAGTCAGGTTTTCTGATTGGCTTAATGTCACTAGTTGACCAGATATCAGGGCAAGTTGAGTTATTAACGCAGAAGGAGAATACCTTGAAAAGCAATTCTATGCAAGTTTTATTCTTCAGAGCCTCTGCAGGCAGATGATCTGGGCCAGCAGCCTTACCACATTTCGCACGTGCAATAGCGCGCTCGACCTCGGCGAACGTGATGGGTGGATCTAGGTCACTAGTGTCGTAGGTCACCTCTTGCGTAACATTGTTGTTGTTGAGCTCGGCCTTGACCTTAAAAGAGAGTGGAGCGGTGCGGTTACTTAGACCGTGACCAGACTGGTTTAACCCAAATCTCGCAGTCGCAGTTTTTACTCCAAGCTAGCAACACCTCTCCAGCCTACCAAGCCACCCAAGCCAACCAGCCATCGAGCCAACCTCACCCAGCAAAGCCTCCCAAGCCAGCACAGTTTCACTGATAGCCAGCAAAGAAGGTAATTATCAAAACACACACCCACATTCTCTCTTAAATCTACTCACACCCAAGCCCGCAAATCCACAAAAACACTAAAAATCCTCTTAGGTAAACAATAGGATAATCCACAACCCCTAAATAACAATCTCAAAAACCTGCTCAACCAGTACTCACCACCTACTCCCTAAAAACACACCTCTCACTACCAACTCACTCCACACAAACCCACTCACCTCACCTCACTAGCCGCAAAACATGTCCGACTCCCGCAACACTACCCAGGCAGACATCTACCAAACAGAATCACCCACACCTTCGGAAGCCCACAACACTTCCGGGAGGACATCCATCCCACTCATACCTGACGGTTTGAGCTCCAAATCACCAGTAGCTTCACCCACCAAAACAGCCGAATCGCCGATCCCCACAACAAACACCAAAAAAAGGAAGCTGGACAGTTCCAACACACAACCACCACCAAACATGTCGCCCGCATCCATCATCACCAAATAGCCCTTTACTTTTGCGCTACAGGCCCCATAAACGTCCTTTCAAAATGTCTCACAGCCAATAAAGTAGGAATCTGGTTCAAACAGCACAAACTTCACTTCGACAAAATTAAAGAGGCTAACAAAGGTTTCCAAATATTTCCCAGACCAGGACTCCCTAAACGCAGCCAAAAAAATCACCCAAATCTTCCAATACACAGAAACTCATCAAACCCCAAACTGGCAGCTATTCACTAGGGGCGTAATCAGAGTAAATCCTAAAGAAAACAACGAAGACTTAGACATGTACGCACAAGACGCTAACGATAACCAAGATATGTACCCCCAACCTAAAATAACTAGCACCAGAAGAATAACTTCAAATAGAAACGGCAAAATCTCAAACACACCAATAGTCATAATCAATTTCCAAAAATCAGCTAAATACCCAGAAGCACCTAAATTCATCTCCTTCGGAACAAGCCACTAAATTAGAAGTCAAACCATTCATAAAACAAGTTAAACAATGCTCTAACTGTCTCCAATACAACCACACAGCCAATCAATGTAAATTCCAAAAAACTAAATGCAGGAAATGCGCTCAAACTGACTGCCCAGGGACATGCACACCCTGGTGCATACACTGTAAAAGCATACAACATTCCCCACTATCCAACCACTGCCCTCATAGACACACCCTCACACAGCAGGCCAACAAACACATCAATATCGACACGGCCAAACTCCAAACCAAAAGACAAACACAGCATACAAAACAACCACTGCTGCCCACACCACAACCAAACAACACCCCACACTTGAACTCGGCATGGGATGGCATCCTGCAAAGAGTACACCCAGCACCCAAAACACTCATCCACCACACATCCACCCCACAACCCTCCACCTCCACTAGCACATTCACAACATCCACACCTGCACGCAAAACAAGCAACAATACGTCCGCCATAACCGAACCCGGCACCATACAAACCACAGCCGCTACGGCAACAACACCCGATCCCAAGCAATCACAACCCGAAAACCCAGACAGCAAGGAAACCACATCAAGACCACAAACACAAGCACGCACGCAAACCACCCCCATGGAGTGTGAGGAAACTAAACTTAACAACACCGAAGAATACGAATTCTCAACCGAGGAAGACATAATAAACGAAATTACTCTCTCAGCCCACCCAAAAACCAAAAACTTCAAACGCAGGCCTCAGCAAATGTCAAACAACAAACTAAATAACTTAACCATCCTTCTCGCATACAATGCTAAGGGAAATAAATCCAAACGCTAGCACTAAAGCTTTCTACACCGTAGCAAATAAACTTAAACTGACAACCCTTACCTACGAATTCTTCAGCATCGGCCTTAAATCAGTAAGCCTAATGGAAGGCCTAAACATGTTTCAGTGGAATGCCAACGGACTTAATTCCCACGGCCACGAACTAAAAGCTAAATTTAAACAAGATAAGGGTCCGCACATTGCCTGCATCCAAGAAACCAAATTCTCAAAAAAATCTAAATTTACTCTGCCAAACTACAACTCAGTTAGAACAGACCGAGCCAAACCTAAAACCGCTAGAGCCGCAGGAGGATTAATAATACTAATCAGAGAAGACATTAACTATGAAGAAATCAAAATAAACACACCAAACCTAGAAGCAAACGGCATCCAAATAAGTCTCAAAAACCAAAAAATAAACATAATAAACATATACCACTGGGCAGAACAAAGAATTCAAGCTGAGGACCTAAACAAATTACTCCAAATAAGCAATAAATCAACAATATTCCTAGGAGACTTTAAGGCTTACCACCCCACCTGGAGCATAGATGAAAAAATAGATAATCATGGCAAACTAATCTCTGAATGGATAGAAACAAATCACCTTGTACTCCTAAACAATAACCAACCAACTAGATATGATAAGAATAACCATAAAATGTCGGCTATCGACCTAACCATATGCACCCCAGATCTGGCCCAAAGTACACAATGGGAAGTTCACGACGCCCCACTAGGTAGTGACCACTTCCGTATAAACATTACCATTATACAAACGTTCCTACCCAAACAGCAAACCTAGAACCAAAATTCAGCTATAACCAAGCTAACTGGGACAAATTTCAAGAGATCTGCAACCAAGCCAACCTAACCAAACTAGAAACTAAGGACCCAGAAATCTACTGTAAAAACCTAACAGACTACATAATTAACGCAGCCAAAACTTCAATCGCTTATAAAACAAATAAAGTAGGCAAACCCTCGGTACCATGGTGGAACGAGGAAATAGAACAAACTAGACGCAAACGTAAAACAGCCTTCAATAGAGCCAAACGCGACCATAACCATATACCGGTAGCTCACGAACTGAACCACAAGGTCCAAAAACTAGTCAAAATAGCTAAAACCAGAGATTGGAATTTTTTTTGTGAAGGAGTAAATAACCGCACAGATGCCAGAACAGTCTGGCGAAAAATCCACGCCATTAGAGGCTTAAAACGTCAAACAAAAAACACCCAACATAAACAACTCAACCAACCCTACCGAAAAGGCAAATAACCTAGCAAACCACTTTTCGGCCATAAGCAGCAACAATAACTTCAGCGAAAAATTCCAACAAAAACTTAAAGCAGAAGCCAAACCTACCAAAGAACCAAATAATGATAACCTCGAAATAAACCAACCTTACTCAATGGAAGAAATCCTGTACGTACTCCAAAATAGGAAAAAGGAAACTGCCCCAGGACTAGACCTAGCATCCTACCAAATAATAACACCCCTCCCCCCCCCCCCCCCCCCCCCCAAACTACTCCAGGCACTACTTAAATTATATAACCTAATCTATCAAAACGGACAGGTACCAACTCCCTGGAAACAGGCACTAGAAATCCCAATCCCTAAACCCGATAAACCAACTAATCAGGCTAATTCTTATAGACCAATTTCCCTAACCTCAAACCTATGTAAAGTAATGGAATCTATGGCCAAAAATAGACTACAACACTACTTAACTCAAAATAACATCATAAACCCAGACCAAAGCGGCTTCACTCCTGGCCGCTCAACCTTAGATAATCTCGCCCGACTAGAACAGGACATTAAGACAGGACAACTCAACAAACAATACACAACAGGCATCTTTCTGGAATTCTCCAAAGCATTCGACATGGTTTGGCACAACGGGCTAATACAAAAACTTAAAAAATAGGACTAAAAGGACAAATAATAAACTACATCCAGTACTTTCTAAAGGATCGTAAAATAATGAGTGAGTGAGTGAGTGAGTATTGTTTTACGCCGCTTTTAGCAATATTCCAGCAATATCACGGCGGGGGACACCAGAAATGGGCTTCACACAATGTACCCATGTCGGGAATCGAACCCGGGTCTTCGGCGTGACGAGCGAACACTTTAACCACTAGGCTACCCGACCGCCCCTTTAAATGGGTGGGTATAGACCATACACTATCGAACCAGTGTCCCCTAGAAAATGGCACTCCCCAGGGCAGTATCCTCAGCCCCACACTCTTTAATATAATGATAAATGATCTCTTCGAGGGCCTATCCCCTAAAATAAACACATCCAAATTCGCAGATCCGCACTAAAAGTATCAAAATATCCCAAAATCTACTCCAAAAATCCCTAAACAAAATACAGCAATGGGCTGACAAATGGGGCTTCTCCCTAAACTCGGAAAAAACAACAGGAACAGTATTCAAACACAAAAACATGAAACCGGCCACCCCTAATCTTCAGCTAAACAACAAACCAATCAAATTCCAAAAACAAACTAAATTCCTAGGCCTAATTTTCGATCAACATCTCTCATGGGATGCTCACGTAAAATACCTAACTACTAAATGCAGCAAAGACTTAAACACACTAAGATGTCTCATTGGCTCCAACTGGGGGGCCTCTAAAGATACCCTCTTCTCACTATACATTTCACGAATTAGATCTAAACTAGACTACGGCTGTGCCATCTACGATACTCTAAACCAAACTCTAACCCAAAAACTAGACTCAATACAATATCAGGCTCTTAGATTAGTCACACGTACCCAACATGGCACATCTCTCACTTCACTCCAGGCCCTTACAGGAGAAATGCCACTAAATCTACGCAGACAACACTTAACCTTAAACTTCTGGGCCGCGTCCCAATCAAACCCCCTCATCCAAAACCTAATAAACCAAAATATCCGACCTCAAAACCAAGCTCTAACTAGGAAACACCCTCTACTTACACCAATATCCCAACGAATAACCAACTACCTAAACGAACACCAAATAAACAACCTAAAACAAACCTGCAAACAATCAAATATATTTACCCCAAAACTCAAAATCCCCCAAATAGACATATCTCTAGCCAACTCAATAAATAAACAAACCGACCCAAACATAACTAAATCCACTACACTAGCATACATACACGAAAATTGGCCAAATTGGTGTCACATCCACACAGACGGATCCTCTGATCCGATCTCCAACCACACAGGTTTCGGAGTCCACATCGCACAACCAACCAGAAATACACAATCCTTTCGACTCCCAAACAACCAATCTAACCTTACAGCAGAGCTAATGGGCATGGCCTCAGCCCTCCATAACCAGCAATCTAAAAAACATAAAAAAATCCTAATACTCACAGACTCACTAAGTGGACTGCAGGCCCTCCAAAATAAAAACACCAAAAACCGCCCCAAACTCATAAACCAAATACTAAAAAGCGGAAACAACTTAACAGAGGCAGGCAAACAAAGAGTATTCATCTGGATCCCCGCCCTCGTAGGAATATACGGCAACGAAAACGCCGACAAAACCGCTAAACAATCCCTCAAAATCCCTGAAATAAGCTCAAAGCTACCCATATCCAAATCAGAGATCAAAAGTATCCACAACCGAAAAATCACCCAAAATGGCATAACCTCTATCTAAAATCAAATAGCCAAATTAAAAAAGTTCTCAAAAAACCCTTAACCAAACCAAAAACCCTTCATCCATAAAAAAAATCGATAGAATAATCACTAAACTCCAAACAGGACACACCAACCTAAATAGCCACCTCAAAATAAAAAAAACAACACGCAACAGGAAAGTGCCCACACTGCAAACACCTAGAAACCCCAGAGCACGCACTCATACACTGGCCCCACTACCAAACACACCGAGCTACACTACAAACAACCCTCAATCTAAATGAGGCTCTTACTCTAGAAGCAATCCTAAACCCACAAAATAAAATAGAAAAATTTAAAGCCCTAGGCGTATACTTAATTAAAACAGACCTAATTAAGCGCATCTAATATCCAACAAACTACCAAAACAAACCACATAAACCAACAATCACACCTTAATCAACTCCCTTAGTCCGCCCACCATACCCCCTTGGCATCTATTCCAAATCTCAAAAATTCCAAATTTCTCTATATAAGCAACCACTAAATTCCCCCACTGGGTTGCCAATTTTCTTTTCCCTTTTCGGAAATACACTAAATGGCCCGGCCGGGCCCGTGTGCGAAATACGCTAGAGTCGGAAAGCGCACGTAAATTCTCCAATGTAAGTAAGGTTTGACGACCCGGTGACAGACCACTGTTACTAAATCCTCATGTGTTTGCTCTTTTGACGTACATTACGTAGGGCTTATTCTTTCCAGAGGGCCCCACGTGGGTCTTGTTTGAAATTATAGTGTTATCACTAAAGTCTGTAAGATCTTTAAATTCCCTTTATCTTACATCAAAATCCTTTAACACGCCATTGATCACTTATTGTTGTGTACGTTACAAAATATCCTTTGAGGACAACGAGTCACTGATCTGTTCAGTTGACCTGCCTATAAGTGCAGCACAGGTCAACCTCGCAATGACCCATGTGAGAAACCAGTCCACCGTTCAGTTTCCCATAGGTCAGTTGTATTTCGGACAGGCGATACCCCTCATACTGCTCTATATCTTTTGATACAAGCTCAGAAAAACCACCCGTGGCTTCTATATCAGAAATAAGTCTTTAGATAAGGTAAGTAAATGTTCGCATCTGTAAGTGAAATATATTTTATGTCATGACTTTTATTCATCTGAAAAGTAGAAAGTTCATATTTGGTGTCGTCTAAAAATGAAATGAACAAGAAAGGGTTATTCGGTTGTGATATGTTTGATACGGGCATAATGGTTGTGTTTTGGAGCTACATTTTGCAGTTTGTTTGCGGGCTGTTTTCAGTTCAGTAACGTTTTGATAACGTTCCTACTTTTTGGTCAGTTCAAATTTTCAAGCCTATACTTTCTTTTGCCCGGCAGTTTATATATATCGTGATAAGGATAGTAAGACTTCAGGCTACCCTTGCTATAATACTCCTTATAATAACCCTGTGCTTACTGGGTTTTTTTGTTCTTGGCGTAGGCCCCGTGGGATCAGGGTGAGAATACACCTGCGGCTCCAGCAATTGGTTGTCGTAATGAAAGATTAACGCTTTCGGTTATACCTAACGGCGTGGAACGTAGCTTACACCATCAACATCTGTGACAACAGTAACAGAGTAGTGAACACAATAACCTATCGAACGTGTCCGGTTGTCTCAGTGTTTTCATATTGTTGACACTCAAGCAAGGATTTATTACCAAACGTGATGTGGGTGGTGGGGGTGGGTGGGTAAGATAACAAGGACATAATGCGTGTCAAACATGCTTGCTGTATTTATTGATTTCCTGTATTCTGCAGGAATGGGAATCGCTGACATGTCAACTTTCTTAATCTTAAAAAAACTTTTCAACTTTATCAACCTCAACACATCCCCACTTTCTCGACCTAAAAAAACACCCCTACTGTCTCCAACTTAAAATACACCCCTGCTGTATCCAACTAAAAATACATTCCTACTTTCTCCAACTTCAAAACACCTTTTTATGAATAATTCTTTTGTGCAACATATCTGAATATCAAAGTATAGGTATATGTCATGGCACATGATCAGTATGTATGTGCTTGTGTGTGTGTGTGTGTGTGTGTGTGTGTGTGTGTGTGTGTGTACATACATACACACACTCACTCAAACACGCACATATACACTCACACACTCATACCCCCCCCCCCCCCCCCCCAACACACACACACACACACACACACACACACACATTATGGGAATATAATATATTCAATTACATCTAATAGTATAAACGAGAGATAATATAGTTTCATTCAAGTACGATGCACATGTTACGAGCACCGTATAATCTCTCAAGCGTAATGCACATTATTGAACACATTTAACATGACCAGCAACTGTCTCCATTTGCTATTAACATCAGTCACTGCTAGATGCTGAGTCTGATATCTCCCCAGGTTTGTGTGCAGTAGCATCTAAGAACCATGGCAGTCAACATCCCAGGACTTGTTGCTGTGTTGGTGTTCTACGTCATCATTCTCCTCGTCGGCATCTTTGCTGGAAGAAAGAAACGGAGCATCAATGACTTCATGTTGGCCGGCCGTAGAATGAATTCGTTGGTGTCGGTGCTCTCAATAACAGGTAAACTATAATTTTGATGTCTGAAGGTTTAGGTATAGTTATTGTTCATTTAGTCATTTGTGGGTTTCACCATTCAAGGCCATAGCAACAATTTCAAAACGTTTTATGGTAGTTTGACGCATCAGTGACAAACATGATGTCCGATTGCACAGTTTGAGTAATTGGGTTCCAAATTCACTACACTTTATTTAATAACTATAATGAAATAAATACAAAGCGACAAAACCATTTCCATAATCATAAGAAACTAAAATCAAAGTCAATTGCACCATTCCGACCAGATCATTAGCTTCTTATTATGATTCTTTATTAAATAATGATGATACCAGCTGGTCGAGAAAAGCCGAGCTTCTTTTCTTGCCCCACATGTCGCACCCGTTAAAAACGCATGACAAGGAAAGTCAATTGTTCACCTAACAAAACACGGGAAGGTGTGGTACAAGTTGAAATAGGGAATTGCATCGTACATAGTTTTTGTAACTGATCGACTCTTCACACTCAGCTCAGCTTTCTGATATTTTGTAGGCTTTAAATCATATTATATTAACAAGAGAAAACCTCTTTCTCGTTAATACTGAAAACGTGGGTTTACTGTACAGTACATGTTCAGCTTAAAAATCAAAAGGTATTTTAATTAAAAAACGATATTTTTAGATCTGTAAACATTTCGTTCTAATTGATTTGAATTCATAGATATTATTACTGATCGAATTGACATTATTGATTGATTATTTGACTGATTATCTCATCTTTAAATCATTGACATTGGGTTTATAATGATACTGACAAGGAAATATTTTTTTCTGAAGTTAGCTTCAGTGGAAATTCTCATAACATCAATTTCGACCTTCCACTAATTGTAATCATCACATAAATACACCAGTCCTTTATCCATGTGTGACCGTGTGAAGCCCATTTCTGGTGCCCCTCGCCGTGATATTGCTGGAATATTGCTAAAAGCGGCGTAAAACCATACTCACTCACTCACTCCACGTGTGACCCTTTTAAATGATTGTGAAATGCTGCACACAGATGTGAGTAATTACTTGTTCTGTATTATTCTCATACTTAACCACACACATACTAATCTCTCTGATCGAGCATTGATGGAACATCAATGGGAAGTTCCCCGTAATAGATATTAATTTAATACCTATTATCCTGAATATTATCCTGCATGTTATTGAATAGATCCTACAAATGGCCAGCATGTTACAAAATGGATTACACTTTTATATGTACAGCGTTGAAATAATATTTGTGTATTTCATGGTGTTTGTAATCCTGTAATAGCTGTGTAATGGGCTGTAGCATGGATAGACATACGCAGACCCAAACGTAGATGTATGTATGTATGTATGTATGAGAGAGAGAGTGTGAGTGAGTGAGTGAGTGAGTGAGTGAGTGAGTGTACTTCGGCCTCGTATCAGCATCGTCATACACATGCACATACATTGCACGCACACAGACACGCGCGCGCACATACACAAACACACACTCAAACACTCACATATACAAACACACAAATATATATATTACATGGTCAAGAGTTGATATGTATATATGTATAAGGCACGTTCATACATCATTTAAACATGCACGACTTTGGCAGCAATAAAACCTACCCAAACTCTGCCTTGTGTTCTATAAAATGACAAAAACTGCAGCGGTTAAACCGTTTAATAAAAATGTCATATCAGTGCTCCACGAGCTGTTGTCCATTTCTCGACCAACTCTTGACCATGTAATTAGTGACAAGAGTTAAACTGAGACACTGAGGCAGCGCCTGAAAACATTATTCTCTCTCGAACAAAAATTCCCAGCAACCACCACCCACCCACCCTTAGAATATTACTGGCTGGACACTTCAGAGGTTTTTATGCTACACTCGGCTTCAGACAAGTACATGGGGCACGGGTGGCCCAGTCGACCTAGGCGCGGCGATCCGCTGTGCAGAGTTGCGTCCCTTGGTCACGCCAGAAACCTATGATTGTGGGTTCGAATCCCGGTAATAAAAGTGAGATTCAATAAAGTGGAATTGGTTCAGTTTTTTTTGTCGTAATAGAAGTGAGATTCAATAAAGTGGAATTAGTTCATTTTATTTGTCGTAATAGAAATGAGATTCAATAAAGTGGAATCGATTCAGGGTATTTATCAGAATAGAAGGGAAATCATGGAGCGTTCAAACAATAGAATGACACAGATGTGTTTTAACAGAATAGAAGAGAGATTTCATACACTGGAAAATCGAGAATATGCTGTTAGCGGTTTCTATATATATTGTGTCAAAAACCTACATGGGGTAATATGTAAATAGATGTTTTTGATATTACACATGCGATGGTCATACCATTGTGGCCACGAAAAGAAGCAGTGCCATGCCAACTCACCTATTTTGCTATCAAGAAACGGATTACAATTGCTAACGGGATATATTTTACCCGATTTGAGGTGTCATGCATTACATCAGCATATAGCCTAGGTTTGTTTTAATCTACAGCGACAGTTGTGGGCGGTGCATACATCAACGGAACTGCCGAGTCCATGGCATTCCTGGGACTGGCATGGTCACTGGTGCCTCCTGGATTCTTTATAGGAGCAATGATCGGTAAGGGGAAGATTATGTATTTGCGACACATACAAGACATCTTCATTTCACGGTTATTAATTTAAAACTGATTGACAGTAAACAACAAAGCGGAATACAGACATGTTGTTGTTTGTTGATTAACGCCGCATTCAGCAATATTCCAGCTACATGAATAGGACGGCGGTCTGTAAATAATCGAGTCTGGATCAGCAAATACAGTGATTGATATCATGAACATCGATCCACGCAATTTGGATACGATGACAAGCATCAACCAAGTCAGCGAGCCTGACCACCTGATCCGGTTAGTCGCCTCCTTCAGGGATGAATACTTTATTTCAGAAAGTGGGACTCAAAATTTCACACAAGAACACAGTATACAGGATTGCATAACACGGTGCACACACACACACACACACACACACACACACACACACACACACACACACACACACACACACACACACACACACACACACACACACACACACACACACACTCACTCGATTCCCATAGAACAGTCGGGTATTGAAATTATAATCATCGTATTGCATAAAAATCATATTTTCATTGATATGGTTAACCAATATGAAAACAGTGCATAATTTGATAACTAATCTGATTTAGAACACCTGGTTTCATCACTGTTTGATATTGATTCATAAACACATGCTCATGATGTAGTAGGAATCGTACAATTGACTCTACTTTTCTTTTTCTTTCAGTGGCATTCGTGTATGCACCGAAATTACACAGGATGGATTGTGTTACTATGTTTGATCCCATGCAAAAGAAATACGGCAAGTATGTGGGAGGGCTGTTATTCTTCCCGGAACTGATGGGGGATCTGTTTTGGGCAGCGGCCATATTGGCCGCGTTAGGTAAGCAAAAAACTACTGGAATGAAGTCTGGATTCGTGTGTTATAGCAACGCCTTTCATACACGTAGCTGTATCATTGTAGCAGGCCAAATGGAAATATTTATCGGGCAGCGGCGCGTCACCTTAAATCATGCGCGTCAGTCATTTTTATCCTTTTCCCCACACCATACGAAGCAGCTGCATAATAACATTGTATTAAAGAGCCGAGTTGAGTGTGCCTAGTTAGGACAGACTTTTAAAAATTCTTTTTGATTTGGTTGTGAAACATTTGGTAGCCTTTGTTTAATAAAAAGCTCGTATAATCGTCTTAATGTTTTATTTGGGTCGGTAAGGTGATTAAAAATGACGATTTATTGTTTATTTTTTCTGTTTTAGTCACATGATAATCACTTATTGTGTATGTTTATTTTTATTGTCAAAGCGGTCTTTATTCCCCGGAATTATCCCCCTGAATTTTCGAGTTTTAAGTTCAGCAGATACGTAAATCAAGCAAGACAAATGTAAGGCCTGTGTGTTGGTAATCTGAGCGGGAAATAAATAAAACGTATTCCATTCCCATCGCTTTTGTTTTCAATTAAAAATGTTCAAAAGGTCCTTAAAAATGTTCAAAAGGTCCTACCTTCCTCCTTGAGAAAAATGTGCTCGAGAAGTATTTATGCTTTGTTATGCGACCAAGGCGATGAAAATAGTGATTGTACATGAATATCAAATTATAAATATATTTATCATACCCGTCTATATACAAATATGATCTTGAATTGTAAATGGTAATATCTGGGCCCCTCAAGTGTGTGTCACTGGAGCATTGTAAAAGTAGACTCACAAAGTTACCCGTGTATGGCTCCAAAACTCTTTACCAGGTTCAACGATGGCGATCATACTGGACGTGGACTCGTGGATCATGATCATAGTGTCCGGGGTGGTGGCAGCGGTGTACACGTGTTTCGGGGGACTCCTGTCTGTGGCTTACACAGACATCGTGCAGCTCATCTTCATTGTCAATGGTCTGGTATGGTAATAAGCTGCCTGGCAAAAGAGAGTATACACCTTTGTTTGATGGGGTTAAAAATGAAACAAATAAAAAAGATTATTCGATGCTGATGTATTTCATAGGGGTATCATAGTTGTGTTTTGGACCTTAAGTTTTCAGTTTTTCGGCATGTTTTCAGTCTAGGAACGTTTTGATAACGTTTATATTTTGTTTTGACAAATCCTATTTTTAAGTGTGTACTTTCTTTCCGGCAGCTGTGTGTATCGGGAGACTTCTCTGTGGGTCGAATAACAGTTCCATATAATTTAAGAATTGACTTCTATATGTGTGTTTGGTATATATATCTGTGAGCTATAAACGTAAAATCCGATGTGCATACTTTCCTTTCATGTTAAAAAAGCAGCGGATTAATGCGCTGTGTGTACATCGGGCGTGGAACACGTGAAGTTATATAGTCTTCAGCCACCCATACGTGCCGTAAATGGCGACTATGCTTGTCGTAAGAGCCAACAAACAGGATCGGGTGGTCAGGCTCGCTGCCTTGGTTGATCGTATCCCAATTACGTAGACAAATGCGCATGATATCAATCACTGGATTGCCTGGTCCAGACTCGATGTTTTACAGACCGCCGTCACATAGCTGGAATATTGCCGAGTGCAATAAACAATAAACAAACAAACAAAACATCGGGCGTGGCTTAATTTGTTTAGGTTTATTGACAAATACATGCAATCACAAATACTTGTATGGTTAGCAAATCAAATGCCATGTAATCACTTGCAATTTATTATTTTATTAGACCGCCTCCGTGGTCTTGTGGTAGAGCGTTCGCCCGGAGAGCGGAAGGTCCGGGGATCGATCCCCGGCCGCGTCATACCAAAAGACGTTAAAAGATGGTACTTGTTGTTACCCTGTCTGGCGCTCGGCATTAAGGGGCTAAAGCAAGGACTGGTCGGCTCGGAGTCAGTATACTGTGTCTGAGTGGGGTATTCTTGTTAAACTGCGGCATGGTATCTCAGTTAGCTAGCACTATAAATCGGCATCAGTCCGGACTAGTACAAGCAGCCACACAAACACACACACGTACATGCACGTCGCTATATAAGTGCAATAATCTTGGACGCGACGTTAAACCCAATTTCACCTCACCTATTATTTTATTTACAATGTAAAGTTAGCTATCGAACAGCAACATGTGAATGTATGATTTGTGTGATAAAAACACAGGGCACTACAATGCTAACTGTTAATTAATTGTACGGGTGACATGTGCAGACAGAGAATACCATTTGGACCTATCAAGACCACACGCTACTTTGAGGTCTGTCAGTCTATAGATATGACTCGATGACTGTCTTTAAACAACCTGACATGGAAGAATATTTAATAGCTTGGGAAATGTGGCATATTGACTTATTTTTTGGTATTTATTTGTAGACCTACCTGTGAATGTCTTCTTTGAGGGGCATTCAGAAGTTAGAGTACTAAGTAAGGATACAATATATGGATGAACAACTTCTTTATTCCAACAAGTAGGAGCGACGTTTCGTTGTAGGTTTTAACACCGTTATCAGTGATATCCGAACCCACGTGTGAATGTCAAGAAACCTATATATAACTGTATAACTGATCATTCCAGATTGTAAGCTTCCCTTTTGCGATGAACCACCCGGCAGTAGATTTCAGCAGAGTGAGTTCCACATGGACTGGTGCAGTTCCCGTTGCCCTGACGGGATCTTACATTGACGTGTGCCTATTACTTGTCTTTGGAGCCATACCTTGGCAGGTATTAAACTACATACATGTCAATTTTAAAACTTAAACGGGGTCTTGGTAGTCAAGTGGTTTAAGATGTCGCTCATCAGGATTGATTCAAATAAGAATGTACTTGTTCCATTGAGGGTAAAAGAAAGGACAATCTATGAAAAGGACCATATTTGTGAGTGAGTGAGTATGGTTTTACGCCGTTTTTAGCTATATTTTAGCAATATCATGGCGGGGGACAACAACATTTGGGCTTCACACTTTGTAACCATGTTGAGAATGGAACCTATTGTTTTGTTTTCAACAATAGCGTGTTGCAATTTATGTTGGTTGTTTTGTTTGTTAGTTGTTTAACGCCGCCGCACTCAGCAATATTCCAGCTATATGACGGCGGTATGTAAATAATCGAGTCTGGACAAGACAATCCAGTGATTGACATCATGAGCATCGATCTACGCAATTGGGATGCGACGACATGCATCATCCAAGTCACCGAGCGTGACCACCCGACCCCGTTAGTCACCTCTTACGACAAGCATGGGTTGCTGAACGCCAATTCTAACCCGGATCTTCACGGGTTTGTTTGGATTTAAGAAAATGGAATGACTAACACGTGTGAAAAAGGTGCTGATGTAAGAGTTAAACTTTACCTTAAGCCTGTGAAGATTCCGGGTAGAACTATATGTCTTCAGCAGCTTGTCATGGTCCGACACTGTGGCTTGATCGAGTGTCATCGTATCCAGATTGCGTGGAATTTACCCATGATGTTTTGACTGGTCTGGACTTAATTATGTTTATAGTCATATAGATGGAATAGTACTGATTGTGACGTTCAACAACAGCACATCTGATGTATTTGATGTTGTAAGTATAAATAGACAAGGTCTTCTGTTCACATGAATGGTCACTAAAATATCCAAAGGTCTTTCCCCAATTTGAATTTGGACAATTCGTGAGGTCAAAATTAAATTCGATCGAAAATATGGCATTGATCTAAGGTCAACATATAACACAGGGGCCCCCGCGCACACCGACCAAGGATAAACCGTGAACAGTAACGGAGTCACAAACATCATTATAAAAACATATGTACCCCAAAGACATGTATCTTTCGTCTCAACGTTTCTGTCCTCCAACATTTCCTCCATCTATTTTCAAACAATTCTGTAACTTGCTAGGCATTGATAAAGTTGAGGATTATTCAAAACGGCGTGACATCCTACTCTCATCTTTACAGGCATTCTACCAACGTGTTCTGGCATGCAAAACAGTCCGTGTGGCCCGAATGTCCATTGCATTAGCATCGGTTATGATACTTGTACTTGGAGTTCCTCCTCTCTTCATGGGTGCCATTGGAGCTGCTACAGGTATGGTAGTTATTATATTGTGAACACATACAACGTTCAAAAATGATTTACTGAAGGGATGAACTAAACTACTGGTCAAAGGAAGTATATATTTGAAAACTGGATTTGACCAAAATATTATATATATCTATTGTGAGATGCTCATTGACATGATGTTTGTGATCCCCGTAGCAAATACACCACCGATAAAACATTCCTTAGATGTTTCATGTTTAGCTACCATCAAACGTTCTGTTGCCCGGCAGATCACACTGAAACCGCCTACACGAACGAACACGTTCTAATATCATCTGTGACTACTTTTTCACCTGTGAATCTCATAAATATGAAATAATAGGCAAAGCATCTAGCGAGGGTCAAGTTTGGGGGCCTTTCATAAATCTGCACATTTCTCTCGTGTGCCCAACAAGAGAAACACAAGTTATTCGCGTTGATTTGGGAAACACTTTCATCTTATAGAAAATACGGACAGCAATATATTTTATTACATCGGTGTTTTGTGAATTGGGGAGATATATAATCAAATCTATTTATGCTTATTACAAAGTTCATGAAGCTATGTTCACAAAACCATATCAAGGCAACATACGAAGAATTTGTGGTGAAGGAGAGTAGGTGTGTCTTGGAGATCAGCACAATGCTCAGAAGCCACGTGCTGCGTACATTCCTGACCAGTATCCTTTTTACTTTACTTCTTGGACTCACAAAACAATAGACGGCAATGTATAGCCAGTTTATTTATGTGGCTTTGTCATGTGATTACAGATTGGAACCAGACATCGTATGACGGAGTGATTCCTTTCCCTCCTGAGATGCAAAGCTCAATCCTGCCTCTCGTCCTCAATTACCTGTGCCCACTTCCGGTTTCCATGATCGGTCTGGGGGCAATTTCTGCTGCAGTCATGTCGTCTGCTGACTCCGTGAATCTGGCAGCGTCGTCTGTAGCGGCAAAGAATATTTATAGCGATATATTTCGACCAAATGTAAGTTGTGATAATATTGATACTATGATAATTATGTAATTGGATACAATAACACTAGCAAAGAGGGATGTCTGAAGCCTGTTCTTGGTTTCAACCGATGTTGTATGGCTGGATTATTGCCAGAACGACGTTCATCTAGAAGGAAAATATTGGGAAAACTCTCTTTATGGAGTTTGAAAATATTTCTTTTTCTTCAAACTGTGACAATGGACTCTCCTTAAACTATCCTCTCTTACACAACTTTCTCAATACAACGACATTAATTCATGTTTAAATTTGATTCTCACAGGACTCAATAGGCATTCAATGTAACCCAAATGGCGAAATAAGAAAGGAGATTGTTCCAGTCCGATGAAATGTTTGTTTAAAGAGGGTATGGATATTCAGATCTGAGTCGTTTTTCTCAAAGACAATAGATTTCTGCTGGTCTAACAATTGTTAAACACGTGACACAGGACACGCTATCCTTACGAAATGGCCTCCATTTTGAAGCAGTCGCGGATTGAAGACCAGGTTTAAGACAACCCGTCTGCACCTAGCTTGACTCCCATTCTCTGTTACTAACCATCTGGAATGGGAGAATGGGATGAAAACTTCGTATACATCGAGATGATATAATAGACGATGAGTTTGAGTATCCATTTTACCCATTAGCATGTCCTTTGTCACGCGATCACCAAATTGAGCGGATAATCTAGTATTCGTCCATGTCATTTCAGGCGAGTGATCGCGAGGTTGTGTGGGTCATGAGAATCTGCAGCCTTCTCTTTGCTGGCGGTGCATGTGCTTTAGCTATTGTCAGCAAAAGCGTCTACGGTCTTTTCGTAGCATGTGGTGACCTGATGTACGTAATTCAGTTCCCCCAGTTTACCTGCGCCCTGTGGGTGAGTTGGGCAAACGGCTATGGATCATTCATTGGCTTCATCGTGGCTCTGATATTGAGAATAGGAGCAGGCGAGCCTCTTCTGAACGTTCCACCTTTCATCCACTTCCCACTTTACGACGACGTGTTCGGCCAGACTTTTCCCTTTAGAACACTCATCGCTATCATCAGCTTTGCTACAATATTGGGCGTGTCTGCTGTCACCAAGGTGATGTTCAGGAATCGGATTCTGCCGTCCAGACTTGACGTTCTAAATGCTTCAGGGCAAAATACATAAGTGGACAAGAAAACCGGCAACCAGACTGCAAAATATCTCCTTCCTTTGAGGACATCGCCTCACAGAATCTTTTGAAAGACTTGTCCGTGCTTGTATTCATCCACGAATCGCCAGTAGAGTACAGTAAACTACGGTTATAACGAACTCAAAGGGACTACTAATTTTAGTTCGTTATAAGCATATATACAGCATAACTACAGCAAATAGACGGGACCAAAAACGTTTGTTCGTTATATCGATCAGTTCGTTATAAGCGTGTTCGTTATAACCGTAGTTTACTGAATATGAAAAGGCCTACATACGAAAAACAAACTACCTCACGAAGAAACCGTGATATGGAGTGGAGTGAACAAAAACTGTAGCTTGGATATGCATTCCCATAGCCTTGTAAATGTGTTACATCGTGTAGTTCATCTACGGTGTACAATTTTCATTAAACTTCAACTGATTGGACATGGTGTTCCTGCTTGTACACACAGTCGTCTTCCGTAGTTGCACCAAGAGCACCACAACAAGACATGTACGTGTCTCACACATTGATTGCCAATCGGCTGAACATAAAGATGTACTACACAATGGCAATTGTCACTTGGCGACACATCAGTATCACACATAAAAACAAGGTGCTCCTTACACACGCATTGAACCAGAAGAAACGAAGATTGTCATTTACAATTTACATGCATTAGATTACCATGTATATGCACCACACACGTAATCAGGAGGCCCGTAGATTGACATTTACATGCACCACACACTTTACCTGGAGGCTCTTAGATTACCATGTATATGCGCCACACACTTAACCAGGAGGCCCGTAGATTTACATTGTCATGCACCCCACACATAACCAGGAGGTCCGTAGTTTGACATTTACATGCACCCCACACATAACCAGGAGGTCCGTAGTTTGACATTTACATGCACCCTACACATAACCAGGAGGTCCGTAGATTGACATTTACATGCACCCCACACATAACCAGGAGGCCCGTAGATTGACATTTACATGCACCCCACACATAACCAGGAGGCCCATCGATTGTCATTTACATGCACCTCACACATAACCAGGAGACCCATCGATTGACATTTACATGCACCTCACACATAACCAGGAGGCCCGTAGATTGACATTTACATGCACCCCACACATAACCAGGAGGCCCGTAGATTGATATTTACATGCACCCCACACATAACCAGGAGTCCCATCGATTGACATTTACATGCACCTCACACATAACCAGGTGACCCGTAGATTGACATTTACATGCACCCCACACTCAACCAGGAGGCCCGTAGATTTACATTTTCATGCACCCCACACATAACCAGGAGGCCCGTAGATTACCATGTATATGCACCACATACTTAACCAGGAGACCCGTAGATTACAATGTATATGCACCACATTCTGAACCGGGGGGCCCCTTAGATTACCATGTATATGCACCACACACTTAACCAGGAGGCCCGTAGATTGACATTTACATGCACCCCACACATAACCAGGAGGCCCGTAGATTGACATTTACATGCACCACACACTGAATCAGGGGGCCCGTAGATTGACATTTACATGCACAACACACTGAATCAGGGGGCCCGTAGATTGACATTTACATGCACCACACACTTAATCAGGAGGCCCGTAGATTGACATTTACATGCACCACACACTTAATCAGGAGGCCCGTAGATTGACATTTACATGCACCACACACTTAATCAGGGGGCCCGTAGATTGACATTTACATGCACCACACACTTAATCAGGAGGCCCGTAGATTGACATTTACATGCACCTCACACATAACCAGGAGGCCCGTAGATTACCATGTATATGCACCACATTCTGAACCGGGGGGGGCCTTAGATTACCATGTATATGCGCCACACACTTAACCAGAGATCTTTAGATTACCATGTATATGCACCACACACTTAACCAGGAGGCCCGTAGATTGACATTTACATGCACCTCACACATAACCAGGAGGCCCGTAGATTACCATGTATATGCACCACATTCTGAACCGGGGGGGGGGGGGGGGGGGCCCTTAGATTACCATGTATATGCGCCACACACTTAACCAGAGATCTTTAGATTACCATGTATATGCACCACACACTTAACCAGGAGGCCCGTAGATTGACATTTACATGCACCCCACACATAACCAGGAGGCCCGTAGATTGACATTTACATGCACCACACACTTAATCAGGAGGCCCGTAGATTGACATTTACATGCACCACACACTTAATCAGGAGGCCCGTAGATTGACATTTACATGCACCACACACTTAATCAGGAGGCCCGTAGATTGACATTTACATGCACCACACACTTAATCAGGAGGCCCGTAGATTGACATTTACATGCACCACACACTGAATCAGGAGGCCCGTAGATTGACATTTACATGCACCACACACTGAATCAGGAGGCCCGTAGATTGACATTTACATGCACCACACACTTAATCAGGAGGCCCGTAGATTGACATTTACATGCACCACACACTTAATCAGGAGGCCCGTAGATTGACATTTACATGCACCACACACTTAATCAGGGGGCCCGTAGATTGACATTTACATGCACCACACACTGAATCAGGAGGCCCGTAGATTGACATTTACATGCACCACACACTTAATCAGGGGGCCTTTGGGAGACACTTATATGTACTATACATTGCATAAACAAACCAGCGGTTCGACGTACTAGGGTTGATTGATAAGTTCTGCAACATACACGCACACATCATTATTTTGTCTCATGTACTACGGTGTCTGTAACTTACACGCACACATCATTATTTTGTCTCGTACTACAGTGTCTGTAACATGCACGCACACGTCGTTATTTTGTCTCATGTACTACAGAGTATGGAACTCGAACGCACACATAATTATTTGCCCCATGTACTACAGGGTATTTAATATATACACCACACACTTGTATCACTAAAAGGAAATATTTCTCTATCTCCTTGCATTAAGTAGAAAGACTGTTAGCTTATCTCATTAAGGAAAATTACACTTATCCTTATACGTGTTTCCGTTAGATATTACTTGTCAACAGCAAAGTTTTCGATCGACAAATGAATTAATATATAGCTGTATGCAAACGTAGATATCTCTATGTGAGCTGGATAAACCACCAAAGCAGGGTGTACATGCACGTCACCAATTAATAACCAAACCGCTATAAGTGTAAATAATATCAATGCTATTTTGAAAGATACTTAAAGGTCCATAGTCGTTCTTGCTGGGACATTAATAACTTAACTACCCAAGTCTAATTGGGTCAAAACAGCAGTCAATAATGATTACAGTGAGCAAAGCATGTTGTGCCATGTTGCCATTTCCTCACATACATTGTCCATTGTACAAACGGAATAGGTTGTTCCCGCCATGAGGGATATAATGTTTCTTGGTATCTTCAAAACATTAATAAGTACTCCTTTCAATTTCCAAGCCTGGCGACCTTTTTTAAACGGTCGGTATCTAAATGGTCGCGCTCGACTCCGTTGTAATTGAGGTGCCTTGTCATTTTCACTGAGCAAGACAATAAGACGGGGAACGTGTGCAACGAAGTTATTTAATGTTTCGAATACATGAGACACATCAGGAGAAGAAAGTCGGACTGTTATCTTTAAACATGAATACATGATTGAAAAATAAAATGTTATGACATAATTGAACTTACATATAAGAACTGTATCCTGGAAGTTAGTTTGTTTGTTATTTAACGCCTCACTCAGCAATAATCAAGCTACAGTGCTCCCTATTTATCATGGTCCTGGTTATAATGCCACCCTGGTTATAATGCCGCCCTGGTTATAATGCCGCCCTGGTTATAATGCCACCCTGGTTATAAGGCCGCCCTGGTAATAAGGCCACCCCGGTTATATTGCTACCCTCTATAATGCCACTCTGGTTATAATGCCGCCCTGGTTATAATTCCAGCGTGGTTATAATGCCACCCTGGTTATAAGCCCGCCCTGGTTATAATACCACCCTGGTTATAATGTCACCCTGTTTATAATGCCTATGCCGATGCTTTTCAATCGTTAAATTCCCTGGCTTTAATGTCAGTTTGGCAAAAAAGAAATGGCAATGTATTTAATCTTTTGGGGATAATTCCCTCTTTTAAATCAACACATTAATTGCCTTGATCTCAGCGAATCATCACACAGAAATTCAAGTCCCAATACCATAAACTCCAGCTTAATCATTGTGTTGACAATAAACTGGCCCCAATGAAAATGATGTGATGACACCATCAACGTCTGCGTGCAAACACTGTATATGGTGGAGGTCTGTAAATAATCGATTCTTGACCAGGAAATCCATTCATTGACATCATGAGCATCGATCTATGCAAATTGGATACGAAGAAATTTTGTCAAGCAAGTCACTGAGTCTGATCACCCGATTCCTTTTATCGTCTCTTTCGAAAAGAATGGGTTGCTGAAGCTTCGGGGATCCTGGAAGACACATATCAGGATATCACTGAACACATGTATACCACTAATGTATCACTGATATTATGGCTAGCAACAGAGATGTATTCTTGTATCCACCAAAACGTCAATACTTAAAAATATAATTGAACACTAGCATGTATTGATAAGTTATACTGATACCTCAAAATATATAATGTTTGTTTGTATTAGTCAAATCCTCTGGATATCACAGACCCATCATTGCACGGAGATCTTTTAGTGACGTAATTCCATAAACTTGCGGTGCTCTGGTCTCAAAAAGATGTCCCCCGGTCAGTTCAGTTCCTTCAATGAACACTTTGCCAAGTTTTTGCTGTCCCCATCTGATAAGTTCATCAATCACCGGTGTTTTTAAACCAACAATCTTTGCCAAACCTTTGACGACAACAAGCCCAAAAGGAACATCTTCAGACAGATAACGATGTTTAAAATCTGGCACATATCCTCCCTTGACTTCTTTCATTGGATGAACCATTCCTTCGTAGGCTTTGTTGGTGACAAGTGCAGTCTTTAAGCTGCATGGGTTTGATATTGCAGACCCATAGCTTTTAACGAGCCACGTGTGCATAGGTAAGCATCCTCGAAAGTCCACGCCAGTCCGTTTTGATATTTCTTTTGCAATCCCCTGAACTTCATCATCCAGATCAGTTACACATTTTGCTTGAAAGTCATCAGTTCCTTGGTAGAAAAGAGGTTTCTCTGATAAGGGAATACCGTCCCAGTATTTCCATCGACCATACATCAGGCCTGGGTGAACCACGGCGAACATAAGGCTATGTTCCAGGAAATGATTTGTTTTGTTAAAAACAGGAGGACTTCCCAATACGGACTGCAATAGCTCTAGGGGGTTGAAGGCACCCTTCGAGGAATCTTGAATGACTGCCACATCCACATAATTCTTTACCCCAATGATTTTAACATTTCGGCCATATTCAACTATCCTACAAGCCCAAGGAAAGGTTGTCGCTGACAGCACACTGACAAACTGGGACTTCGCTTTCAATATGTGACGAGCCTGAAATTCAAATCCAGGTAGTCCGGGAAAGCCTACGATGATTGTTCGGTAGCGTATGTACGGTTCTATGGCTCTTAGATATTCTTCATGTGAAAACGCAGGTACCGTGATCAGGATAATGTTGGCCCCCGGAACAACATCTGCTGGGTTTTTAGAAATCTTGTTTGGCCTCGACCTGATTTCGGATTCGTTTGGTAGTAAACAATACAGCATTCCATTTTCCATGGCTTTGTTCCAGATCTCAGCCTCGTCCTGATATAGTGTCAGTACATTGGTCTCCGTGTTCTCGCGTGAAGATAGGATGCTAGCAAGAACATGCGCACCATTGCCACCTCCACAAATCACGATTTTCTGTACTTTCGATGACATTTCTTCTCTGAAATAACATAAAATGACGTGAGCAGGTACACGTAGTCATTTATTAACAACCAATGACATAATAAAATTTTGATAAGTTTTCTTTCAGTTATTTGGTAAAAACTAGAACAGTATGAAGAGACGATTTTTAAAATAACAACAAATTCCTCGTGAATATATCAAGAAGTCAAACTTTCTCTCAATCAGTAATACATTACGTACGAATACACAATTATGATTCATTTGGTGGAATCGTCGTTAACCTAGATGGCTATGCATGGCAATTTATGCCTTATTGTAGAATCACAACCATTCACGTTATTAGATTAGAAATAAACTACAATTCATTTTAATTGAAATAGAAATATATGGGTATTTAGTAACGTGATATTAGGTTTGATACAACTGTTTGTTGTCTTAGTAAAGCAGGCTACATGGACTATAGAAACATGAACTGGTAACACTAGTGGGTCACGCCACTTCTATGTGTATACATTTATTTGAAATATCAATCAGGAGGTAAGTTAACTGAATTTACTATTTTGTGTTTTAAGAGAGAATAGAAAATTAGATTGATCAAAACGTATTCCAAATACACTGAGTTATAGGACAATAAAATGCACTAATTAAAGTGTAAGTGTATATTTTCTGTAAATAAGATCTCGAACATGTGAAATCTCACCGTTCAGTGTGTGGAGGAGCCCAACAACAGCCGACGGTCGTCAGAGTGAAACAAAACAGGAAAGCAATGGATGTACACTTTTAAAGGGCATACGCTGGCCTTTCCTGATTGAGCATTGTTTAATTCAATTACACGGATCTAACAAGGCCGAAGCGGCTTGCGATAAGAGGTCCGGTAGCTGCACTGCATCTGTTAATGGGTTTTCTTGTTCGACTATTCTACACTACTATTCGAAACTAACCTCCCCTCAGTCGCGATCCTGGCGAAATCATTAAGTGTTGTTTTCAAGGTTCGACGATCTATGGCCAGTGGATCGGGACAGGATCGCGACAGGATCGCGACAGGATGTTATTTCGATCGTGATCTTCAAAGTGATCGAATCAATAGGATCGCGATCGACGGGGCGATAGTTATTATTTGTAAGTAATCGTGACGATACAATTGTAGCTAATCAAGTCATAAGTTTTTATGCCGGCACTATACCTGTGCGCTTTGTGCATTTGTCTCAGTGCATTCGTTTCATTAATTTACCTGACGAAAAATAATATTAGATACTTCTAATAAGTTTTAATTCTTGTTAAACCTTACGGATAAATTGTTTGATAGGCATTACTTAGAAGTTGACGGATGACGAGGTAGACACAATTTTATGGATAACAACTTCTTTAATACTGTAAAAAGCGACGTTTCGGTATAGATCCTTATACCGTTGTCAAGCAAGACTGAATGAGAGACATAGTACAGAATATATATAGTAGTTGGAGGATTAACAGTAATAACAATTGCTTACATGAGTGGGATAACATAGGTAGGTGTTGACAACAAAGGCATAATACTGCCACAACAGGATGGACAGAGAACACATACTGTAGGTGGAAGCCAATGGGACATGACGCCAATTAAACAGGATAAGTAATTACTGCTTGATGAGTTCATAGTAGGCGGATAGGATGAAATAACCTTGATCTCTGTTGATTGATGGTTTGTGGCGGCGAATGTGGACTGCTTCTGTTACTTTTCTTTAAGTGAAATCATGGAGGTTGTTGGAGAGGATTTGGATGTTCAAGTCATCCCTCTTGTCTTACAGTCTTGTGAATTCATTCTGAATCTATAAGCACATAGATCTAAATTTGAAACAGATGAGGCGGTATCAATTCCCTTATTTTGCAAATTTGAAATTCAGGAGCATGCAATCTTGTTTCTGGATTGGTCAAATGTTTCAAAGCAATATGAAGAACTATTCTCTCTTGTCGATACTGTGGGCTCTCACGGTTTGTTGAATGCAATGTGTTAAGCTCAATTTTCTGGTGTCCCCAGCCGTGATATTGCTGGGATATTGCTAAAAGCGGAGTAGAACCATATCCACATAATCCCCTGTTTGCAGACCCGTCCATGAGGAAACGTTGCTGGAGTCGTTTGATTCCTTTGGTCCACATGGCATTGTTGCATATAACAGTCGAATCCAATTATTCTCTGGACATCCTATAAAGTCGACTGCAGTTAAGGTTATTAGATGAATGGTATATTTGTTCTAATATTCTAACTTTCATTCAAAGGAAGGAGTAGTGATTTTCAGAATAGAAATGTTTGCAGACACAATTGGAATTTCTGTTAATGTCCGATCTTTGCTGGCTAACTTGTGTCTTGTTTTGTCTCTTCAACATATACATCAACCCAAAAAGGATACATTCAACGCCATAGACATGACATGACAGGTCTTATGTAGGCTTTATGCAGAAGGTTTAGCTGAAAAGTTAGATTTTAATTCAGGATCAGTTATCAAAATACGACAACTATTGCAACTTTTTGTGCCACATGAGTGAGTGAGTATGGTTTTACGCCGCTTTTAGCAATATTCCAGCAATATCACGGCGGGGGACACAAGAAAAGGGGCTTCACACATTGTACCCATGTCGGGAATCGAACCCGGGTCTTCGGCGTGACGAGCGAACGCTTTAACCACTAGGCTACCCGACCGCCCCTGTGCCACATGAAGAAATACTGCATGGAGTCGGGTTCTAAAGAAATGTGTGCTCCAACTTTACTGAACATTTTTTGATGATGTGAGTAAATTAATCTTTGTTTTTAAAATAGAAGTTGCCTTCATGTTGAATATAGGTTGAGTTTCTGATACCCCGTAGGACCGCCAGAGTATTACTACTAAACCACATGTTGCAGCAGTCCCGTCTGTGTTGGGCAGTTTCACTGTCTTTGCCCAAAGAGCTTTTTCTGTATGTTCAACATTTTTAGTAATATGGTACCAAGGTAATGATGTGTCTCGGGGTCAAAATGACCTCTAGCAGACAAACTGACTTGGGCCATGTAAATAAATATAAGCATTTTTAAATTCATTAAATCGCTTGTATAAGCACGACCAGGAGCATGTGTATGAATCATCAGCTGTTACCAGTTGTTCGCGAAAAACTGTGCGTTTCCTGTCCTGCCAGTGGCACCTGTCACAAACACATGCAAAGGCAGATCATGTTCAACTGACAAAACATCGGAACATAAATTTAACTACAAGTCAAAATAGGGAATTGCATCGGACGTCATTTTTGTCACTGATGCGTCAAAAGATGAAGTGACAGCCTGTCGGCGGCAGTATATTTGTCAGAGGTATGTCGGTTATAGGGAAGATAAACTGAACAAAGTAGGAAATCTGACAGGTAAAAATTATGTGTCAGGGTAAAATGGTAATACCATTAAGGGTAATTTTTTAAAGCTCAAGTAACTGATGACTTTGCTTTTATAACCAAAATGGTCTTTTCGCCCGTTACATGTCTATGGCCTTCTTTCTTCGAAACTTCTTGTATATAATCTTTCCGGTACATTCCAGTAATAATCGAAGTTGATCCAGAAACTCCTCTTCTACGTGTACAATGTGGTGAATTACTTGACCTCCCGTTCCCGTAGGGACCTAGAATCAGAGTAGATCCATACCACCATATTACTGGTAGTGAAAGATGATTATATGTGATCGGGTAGCCAGTTTCTACGAATAAGCTGACACGTTGCTGATCATGCGTTCAGTTATTGGTTGGACTGTCCCAGAATCAATTAATTAGAGGTTGGCGGAATATTAGTGAAGTATATAATGTTAAATAAGGTTGGAGGTGTGGGACAAGAATGAAGCTTATTCACATTGTTACAGGCTTATGCCCGTCAGCTGTGCAGAAATGCAGACCTGTTCAACTACACAAGGTCCTTCACCAAGTGTGGTATCGTGTTACTGTGCAAGATTGTTTTTTTCCAAATGTCACTGGTAAAAGTTTCACCTCAATTCTAGAACTGAGAATAAGTAATTGGACTGAAGTCAACGAAACAATACATGACCTCTGGGTTAAATACGGTAAAAGTTTGCCTACTTCAGCCAGGTACATTGCGCGTGGGTGTCACGTGTGGAAGGTGGCGTGTAGTGTTCACTGACTGTGTTGAATCATTCGAGGTCTTCACTTTTTTCATTACACAGGCGAGCAGATTTTACATCTTGCTAAATATTGGCTCAAGAATTTGAGCTCACAAAGCATTGGAGTTTTTCGCCGATGAGCAAAGTTGAGCCGTATGGCAGATCCTTTTATCTGAGTGATGTGTGGGAAGTTGCTGGTAAAGTTACAGTGGGGACCAAAAACTAAGCCAAGGAAAACGGAAGAAAAAGCAGTCACAGATGAAGATTAATTTAAGATAAGTATAGATGGTTATAATTTGAAACACTTCTGTATAACAACAATAACAAAACTTCCAAGTTGTATCATGTTTACTTTGGTCACAATTTTATATGGAATTGTATATATCAGGTAACGGATTAAAACGGACGTGGTTTTGACAGATTCGTGGCTTGACTTGAAGGAATGTTTACGCGTTTCATGAGTGTATTTATTTGTGATTGTTAATAAACCCGCTCGTTTGTCAGCTGCGGTGGGCAAAACCCTTGAGATGCGTATGTTGTGCATAAATAGTGATTACTCTACAACAGACCCAATTTGGGTTCTACACTCTATTTGTCAGAAATATCTAAATGAAATACTACAAGTGCTATTCTTGACTTTAAGAAAGAGTTCGATTAGATTGATTGGAATACGTTATTCATTCGGCCTGCTAAACAGGGGGATTCATGGCAAAATATATATTATACTTAAGAATATGTATGAAAATGTCAAAGCTATTGTGAGAGTGGGAAATATGTCCATGTGTCTTCTCAGTGAAGGTGTAATGACGACAAATGTCTGTTAGACTTCGTCAGGGGACTTAGCGGACCAGTCCAATATCATGATGCCTTCTCGTCGTAGATAATCGGTTACGATCTGCACGATGTGGTCTGGCATTGCCATTTTGCAGTCCACATTTTCTGCCGATAATTCTAGCGAATGGACGCAAATTGTCGTCAACATATTGCTAGCCAGCTAAATGTTCATTCACAATAACCAAATCAGCTGTTACAGTGGTTTATAAGTGAAAAGTAAATGGTTTAATTATAAGCATTGCTTTATAACTAACTGCGATAAAATGCATTGTCTGGCTGTACAATGTCAACCTATTCCTTAGTGAGTAAGTGAGTACGTTTGGTTTAACGCAGCTTTGAACACTATATCAGATATATCATGGCGAGTTAGCTTGATGTGTGAAGAAAGCCCGACAGTTACCGTTACGGCGCTGACAAAACAAGAAAACCAGTCAAGGCGACCCTGGGATTCAAACCAACGACAGCAGCTTTCTAATTAGCTGATTAGACCACTGGTCCACCCAAGTCTTAGGTTTATTTTGCTGTTGAAAATACTAATTCGATGACGTGTTTGTTTCTCATATACCAAATTAAACATGCATTTCTATAACAAATCCAGGTATGCAACACATATGTACAACAAAATCTTTCAGTGTTCATTGGTTTTATGTCATTGACAAAGAAGTGCCATCTGAAAAGGAAAGAAAATCTTCGGTAAAACAGTAACAATGATGTATGTACAGCTTTATAATGAAACAAGAGGATATATTGGGTCTAGTTTGCTTTGAACGTTTTCATCTTGTTATATATCCCATGAATGTTAAAGTTGATGTTACATTGCGTTAAGTTATGTTCAAGAAACGTACATTAGAAATCGAAGCAGTGAGAAACAACCTTACCTTGTCAGTTCCTTTATTGAGGAGGTGGTGGCCTATCTTCGGGACCTGTGGATGCTTCACCCTTTTGTTCTCCGGTGCCTTCTTTTTCTTGACCTTCGGAACCTTCGGGACCTCTGGGACCTCTGGGACCACTGGGACCTCCGGGACCTCTGGGGCCTCTGGGGCCTCTGGGGCCGCTGGGACCTCTGGGGCCTCCCGGGCCTTCTCTTTCTCGTCCTCTGCTGCCTTCTTGACCTTCGGGACGTTCGGGACCTTCGGGACCTTCGGGACCTCCCGGGCCTTCTCTTCTTGGATTGTCTGGACCTCCGGGGCCTTCCTTTTCTTGACCTTCGGAACCTTTGGGACCCTCGGGACCCTCGAAACCTCCGAGACCTCCAGGGCCTTCCTTTTCTTGTCCTCCGGGGCCTTCCTTTTCTTGACCTCCGGGACCCCCGGGACCTCCGGGGCCTTCTGTTGATGGTGCTTGTCTGCGTGATCGTGACTGTTCTTGACCTTCTGGACCTCCGGGACCTCCAGGGCCTTCATTTTCTTGACCTCCGGGACCTCTGGGACCCTCGGGACCTCCAGGGCCTTCTGTTGGTGGTGTTTGTCTGCGAGGTGGTGATTGTTCTTGACCTCCGGGACCTCCGAGACCTTCTCTTTCTTGTCCTTCCGGGCCTTCTGTTTCTGGACCTTTGGGACCTCAGGGGCCTTTTCTTCCCAGACTTTCTCTGGGACCACTGGGACCTCCGGGGCCTTCTGTTGGTGGTGCTTGTCTGCGTGGTCGTGGCTGTTCTTGACCTTCTGGACCTCCGGGACCTCCAGGGCCTTCATTTTCTTGACCTCCGGGACCTCTGGGACCCTCGGGACCTCCAGGGCCTTCTGTTGGTGGTGTTTGTCTGCGTGGTGGTGATTGATCTTGACCTCCGGGACCTCCGAGACCTTCTCTTTCTTGTCCTTCTGGGCCTTCTGTTTCTGGACCTTTGGGACATCCGGGGCCTTTTCTTCCCTGACTTTCTCTGGGACCACTGGGACTTCCGGGACCTCTGGGGCCTCTGGGGCCTCTGGGGCCTCTGGGACCTACCGGGCCTTCTCTTTCTCGTCCTCTGCTGCCTTCTTGGCCTTCGCGACGTTCGGGACCTTCGGGACCTCCCGGGCCTTCTCATCCTGGATTTTCTGGACCTCCGGGACCCCCGGGACCTCAGGGACCTCCGGGGCCTTCTGTTGGTGGTGCTTGTCTGCGTGGTCGTGACTGTTCTTGACCTTCTGGACCTCCGGGACATCCAGGGCCTTCTGTTGGTGGTGCTTGTCTGCATGGTGGTAATTGTTCTTGACCTCCGGGACCTCCGGGACCTCCGGGACTTTCTCTTTCTTGTCCTCCCGGGCCTTCTGTTTCTGGACCTTTGGGACCTCCGGAGCCTTTTCAACCCTGACCTTCTCTGGGACCACTGGGACCTCCGGGACCTCTGGGGCCTCTGGGGCCTCTGGGGCCTACCGGGCCTTCTCTGTCTTGTCCTCTGCTGCCTTCTTGGCCTTCGCGACGTTCGGGACCTTCGGGACCTCCCGTGCCTTCTCTTCCTGGATTTTCTGGACCTCCGGGGCCTTCCTTTTCTTGACCTTCGGGACCTTCGGGACCTCCCAGGCCTTCTCTTCATGGATTTTCTGGACCTTCGGGACCTCCCGGGCCTTCTCTTCCTGGATTTTCTGGACCTCCGGGGCCTTCCTTTTCTTGACCTTCGGGACCTTTGGGACCCTCGGGACCCTGGGAACCTCCGGGACCCCCAGGGCCTTCATTTTCTTGTCCTCCGGGGCCTTCCTTTTCTTGACCTCCGGGACCCCCGGGACCTTCGGGACCCCCAGGACCTCCGAGGCCTTCTGTTGGTGGTGCTTGTCTGCGTGGTCGTGATTTGTTTTTGACCTTCTGGACCTCCGGAACCTCCAGGGCCTTCATTTTCTTCACCTCGAACTCGAACTCGAAGCAGTGAGAAACAAGCTAACCTTGTCAGTTCCTTTGTTGATGAGGTGGTGGCTTATCTTCGGGACCTCCGGGACCTTCTCTTTCTTGTCCTCCCGGGCCTTCTGTTTCTGGACCTTCGGGACCTCCGGGGCTTTTTCTTCTTTGACCTTTTGGACATCGGGGGCCTTCATTTTCTTGTCCTCTGGGGCCTTCCCTTTCTTGACCTCCGGGACCTCCGGGGCCTTCTGTTGGTGGTGCTTGTCTGCGTGGTGGTGATTGTTCTTGACCTCCAGGACCTCCGGGACCTTCTCTTTCTCGTCCTTTGCTGCATTCTTGGCCTTCGCGACGTTCGGGACCTTCGGGACCTTCGGGACCTCCCGGGCCTCCTCTTTCTGGATTTTCCGGACATCCGGGGCCTTCGTTTTCTTGACCTCCGGGACCCCCGGGACCTCCGGGACCTCCGGGGCCTTCTGTTGGTGGTGCTTGTCTGCGTGGTCGTGATTTGTTTTTGTCCTACTGGACCTCCGGGACCTTCAGGGCCTTCATTTTCTTGTTCTCCGGGGCCTTCCTTTTCTTGACCTCCGGGACCCCCGGGACCTCCGGGACCCCCGGGACCTCTGGGACCTCCGGGACCTCCGGGACCTCCGGGACCTCCGGGACCTCCGGGGCCTTCTGTTGGTTGTGCTTGTCTGCGTGGTCGTGATTGTTCTTGACCTTCTGGACTTCCAGGACCTCCAGGGCCTTCATTTTCTTGACCTCCGGGACATCCGAGAACTCCGGGACCTCCAGGATCTTCTGTTGGCGGTGCTTTTCTGCGTGGTCGTGCTTGTTTTTGACCTTCTGGACCTCCGTGACCTCCAGGGCCTTCATTTTCTTGACCTCCGGGACCTCCGGGAACTCCGGGACCTCCAAGGCCTTATGTTGGTGGTGCTTTGCTGCGTGGTGGTGATTGTTCTTGACCTCCGGGACCTTCGGGACCTCCGGGACCTTCTGTTGGTGGTGCTTGTCTGCGTGGTCGTGATTGTTCTTGACCTTCTGGACCTCCAGGACCTCCAGGACCTCCAGGGCCTTCATTTTCTTGACCTCCGGGACATCCGAGAACTCCGGGACCTCCGGGGCCTTCTGTTGGTAGTGCTTGTCTGCGTGGTCGTGATTGTTTTTGACCTTCTGGACCTCCGTGACCTCCAGGGCCTTCATTTTCTTGACCTCCGGGACCTCCGGGAACTTCGGGACCTCCAGGGCCTTATGTTGGTGGTGCTTTGTTGCGTGGTGGTGATTGTTCTTGACCTCCGGGACCTCCGGGACCTTCTCTTTCTTGAACTCCCGGGCCTTCTATTTCTGGACCTTCGGGACCTCCGGGACCTCCGGGACCTCCGGGACCTCTTCTCCCCTGACCTTCTGGACATCTTGGGCCTTCATTTTCTTGTCCTCCGGGGCCTTCCTTTTCTTGACCTTCGGGACCTCCGGGGCCTTCTGTTGGTGGTGCTTGTCTGCGTGGTTGTGATTGTTCTTGACCTCCGGGACCTCCGGGGCCTTCTCTTTCTTGTCCTACGGGGCCTTCTCTTTCTTGACCTTCGGGACCTCCGGGGCCTCCGGGGCCTTTTCTTCCCTGACTTTCTTGTCCTCCGAGGCTTTCATTTTCTTGACATTCGGAACGTTCGGGACCATCCCCAAGAGGATAGCACCAACATGTGGCAACACAGGAGAGCGCCACTAGTACCAGGAAAGTCTTCATGTTGAGAGTGATGCTCATGTTTCGACACAGCACAACTTATATACACTTCCAGTCCTACACCAGATGGCTCCTCATTACATCGCAGTAATTACTACTTGGAACTGTGTTATTCTTTGCATTGTCATCGAGATAAGTTTGCTAATTAAAACGTGACTTACCGGTTAAAGATATGTATTGCTCATTGTGTAGATAATTATCCTTAACTGGACAAAGACCGAACTGGACATATGCTATGATTAGCATGTTAGACTGCAGATAGGACTTCGGTGATTAAAGCGTCACGTTTCAATCGACGTGTAATTTTCTTATTACATAACCTAATGTGCACCTGTGAAATAAGAAATTAATAAAATAAAAACTTGTTGAAAATATTGTATACAAACGAGACATATTCTAAATTACATATCATGGATTTAAACAGATGGTGCTGTGAGTGAATGGAGCTTGTGGGTGGCTTTTTCTGCTTATGGTCATTTAAAAAGGCATATTTCATTACATACTCGAAAAAATTACTTCTAACATTTCAAATCTGTCCTATTCTTAAGGCAAATTCACAAAATACCATACAGGGGCGGTCGGGTAGCCTAGTGGTTAAAGCGTTCGCTCGTCACGCCGAAGACCCGGGTTCGATTCCCGACATGGGTACAATGTGTGAAGCCCATTTCTGGTGTCCCCCGCCGTGATATTGCTGGAATATTGCTAAAAGCGGCGTAAAACCATACTCACTCACTCACTCACTCACTCACTCACAAAATACCATACAGTGTACGACTGCCAATGCCCGAGTGCAAGTATGGCAGGGTAAGAAATTGGAAACTTGTGGTTTGTAAAGACTTACTGGAGAAGAAACAGGTTATTTTGAATTTTGTAGAGGCAACGTAGACAATTTCGGCGGTTACAGTTTGTACAAACCCCATCAGATGCAACATTGACCTCATTCTATGATCAACAGAGTCGATCAAGTATCATTAGTGGTCATTATAAAAAAAGTCGACAAAAGACGTTCCTTAAACATAAGAAATCTCTACTAAAAACTAAAAGCAGAGTCGATCCAGACCACATCATGAGCATGTGTTTATGAATCACTACAGTGATCACATCAGGTTTTCGAAAAGGTGTACGGGTCCGGCCACACCCACAAACACGTGCAAAGGCAAGTCAGATGTTCACTTGAATTGTATTGTGTAACTAATGCGTCACATTTGGAAATGTCCTGATGTCTACCATAAAATCATTTGAAAGCTTATCTGAGACCATGAATGTTGTAACCCTGATCAAAGAACTTTTAAGTCATATGACGGTCTTTGAAATCTTCATAAAAATAGCATGCTCGATTGTTCCTAAAAAATTGTGATACACAATTTTCGTAGATTTGTCATTGACTTTGATTCTGTTAGCAGAAATAAATTATGGTCATGTTTCAAAGCACATGTTCTTAGCAGATAAATTGGAATGTTAATGTGCTGTATGTATCAGAATGTAAAGGTGTGTGTACGAAGAAACGGTACTGTGTCTGACACATTTGAAAGCAAAATTGGCGTTAAGCAAGGTGCATTTTAAATCCGTTTTTGTTCTCCTTCTTTATCAATGAATTAGCTCAACAAATTCAGCAGAACTGTTCTGATGGCATCCAAGTTATTTCTTCTTTTGTTTGGCGATGATATAGTAATGTTTTCAAGCACAATACCTTGACTACAAAAGCAAATTAATCAGCTGGAATGTTTCACTAAACTACAAACAGGCCACACTAAGTTAAACTCCCACCTACACCAAATTAAAAAAACACCAAACCGGTAAATGCCCCCACTGCAACTTAAAAGAAACGTCTGAACACGTAATACTATACTTCACACATTACCAGCAACACAGAACAACGCTCTAATCCACAGTAAATTGCAACAATCAAATGACACTAGCAACGGTACTAAACCCCTAAATGACTTACAAACTTTTAAAGCACTAGGCATATATCTAATCAAAACAGGCCTACATGGTCGCATTTAAAAATAAAAGTTCAACATACAAGCTGCCGTCTAAACCTTTAAAAACACATAAACTCCTTTTAAACCCCCCCCCCCCCCCCCCCCCCCCCCCTCCAAACAGATTGTTATGGAAGATGCATGCAAACCAAGCTGCTGTACAAGCAAAGTAGATCGTAAATGGAGTTCTTCAGCATATGAAAGTTCTTGGAAATATATCCTATGATACATTCTTTAAAATTTTCGATACAAAAATATGCCTGTTTTTTCGAGCAGAGGTTTGGGGATTAGAAATGATTGAAGTTATAGAAAAACTATCTTTATATGCATGCAAAAGATTCCTTGGTGTGAAACCTAGTACGTCTAATCTAATGGAGAATGTGGACGATAAAATACTGGATTAAATTAGTTAAAATGCCTGTAACAAGATACTAGTATCCAAAGAAATGTTATAACTGTTATTAATCTATGATCAACAAGGACACACTAACTGGGCATCTTCCGTCAAGCATCAACTTTATTTATGTGGTTATGGTAATATATGGACAGAACAGGATAGGTATATGTCAGATCATTACATAGATGCTTTTACTCGAGCTCAGACCCTGAAACATACATGTATGTACATTCAAAATTGGCATTTTTCCTTATCAGTATCCAAAAAACTATCAAGTTATTCCCTCCTTAAAACAATTTCTTTGGAGAGCAATACTTATTAGATGTGACACTAAAAACATTTCGAATTGCACTTGCAAGATTCAGATGTGGTTCACACGAACTCTTTATCGAGACGGGAAGATATATGGGGATCGTGAGAGAACACAGAATTTGTCAGTTTTGTGATTTAAACAGTGTAGAAAGTGAATACCATATCTTACTTTTTTGTTCGTTGAATGCTGAACTCAGAAAATAGTTCATTGATAAATATTGTATCCGTTATCCAAGTTTACAGAAATTTGTTACATTAATGTCAAGTAAGAATTTAGTAATAACGAAAAAGCTGTCAATGTACATATTGCATGCCATGAAGTTAAGAAGCTCCAAATGCGTTACCTTATAAATGTAAATACACCCATTACTATATAACATGTACGGTTACTATAGACATATGGTCTCTCAGTATTATGAATAAACATATAAAGATTAACTATGATCGGGTAAACAAACGGGGATTCTAACACACAATCATAGGTTTCTGGCATGTCCAAGGGACAGAACTCTGCACAGCGATAAACTATGATCGGGTAAACGATGTTATATGGTTATTTTTAAACATTTCAGTTACTGGTTGGCCTGTTCCAGACTCAATTACAGTAAATTACGGTTATAACGAACTCAAAGGGACTACTAATTTAGTTCGTTATAACCGTAATTCGTTATAAGCATATATACAGAATAACTACAGCAACTACTAACTTAGTCGGGACTAAAAACATAGTTCGTTATATCCGTTAGTTCGTTATAAGCGTATTCGTTATAACCGTAGTTCACTGTAATTTCAGGCAGACTGATATTGTATAATGTTGAGCAATAGTTTCCCGTGAACGCTGGAAATCATCAGTAATTGAAATGTTGGTGGTTGGTGCATATATGGAGGCTGTATATACGTGTATAATGATGTGAAGCAACCACGTCAGCCATGTTCAAATATAATGAGGTGTTTTGAAACACCTAGCGAGGGGATCCACTTTGCTGTGTCCTGACCGTTTCTACAGACATTTGTGCACGCTGTTAATCCAGACTTTATCGACGCAGTGCATTAAACTGCTTCCAGTTATTAACTTAAGAGTCGCTTTAAAAGTTGTTTGATAACGGTTACAACATGCAAGGTCTATGTAAAGCTTTCAGTCGGTTTTATGGTACACATGTAGACATTTCTAAAATTGATGTCCGATGCAATTCTCTATTTTGACTTGTATCGTATGTTCCCGTGGTTTTTCAGGTGACCTGCCTTTGCATGTGTTTGTGACGGGTGCCACCAGTGGGGCAGGATATGCTCATCTTTTTGTGAACACCTGGTATCATCACTAATTGATAATGATTCTTAAACATATGCTCGAGATATGGTTGGAAACGGACAATCGACACTGCTTTTGGCAGATATTTCTGATGAATATAGAAAGGGTTTTGCCGCTTTTAATTAAATTTAGAATAACGTAAAGTAATTCAGGTCTTAGACGTCCATCACTTTGGTGAAACCCACGATCAGGGTATGGTGCTGTCAAACCAAGAAAAAAAATCGGGGTGAATCTGGATATGAACCCACAATCATAGGTTCCTGGCGTAGCTAAGGGTCGCTACTCTGAATAACAAATTTGCAGCGCCTTAGACAACTGGACCACCCGTGCCCCAAAACCTCGATCTGAAGAGACTACGTTGCCGTAGAAACATGAACAATCAAGAAAACTAAGACACTAATTATTTGTTATCATGTTTCACAACACGAACAATAACACATTAATCTACCATAACCCCTAAATTTGCAGTTCTTCGGGACAAATAAGAAGTAGATTAGCCTTGACAAAATTAACAGCCATCCCATAATGTTCCCCATCCAAACTCATCATGTCATCCTCCGGGTTCTGTTCTGAAACTGCGGACGTTCCATCTGCTTAGAGACACTTCCATCTCTGCATTGAAAGCTTCAACGCTTCCACAGACTTGGGCGAGCACTGTAGGTGACTTCCGAGTTCCGAGCATGACGTTCAGACTCAGGTAGCCAGTGTTGGTTTCTTCTCTCCATCGACGTCAGTAAAGGCTTCAGATACCTATCGCTGACGAAAGGTTTCGAGAAAAGTAATATCTCATGGAGGTCAATGTGGTCCCATTACAGCCTGTGTATTTCTATCTGAGATTAAGCCTTCAGAATGTCTCTGTTTATCATTATTATCATGTAGCGAAACACACGAGCACAGGTATGGTGTTGACAAACCTAGATATTTAATCAGGGTTTACCGGGATTCGGACCCAGAAAGAAAGGTTTTTGCCAATGGCCGTAACTCTGCACCGTGGTCTGTGGCGCCTCAGACGACAGGGCCACCCGCCATTGTTGTGAGTGAGTGAGTGAGTGATTGAGTGAGTGAGTTTACCGCCGCTTTCATCATTTCCCAGTTATATCACGGCGTGTCAGCTTAATGTTGGAGGAAAGCCCGAAGTGATGCAGGTCACAGACGTGTATCACTTGAAACACACGAACACTGGCATGGTGCTGACAAACCTAGAAACAAAATCGAGGCGCGCCGGGATTCGAAATCACAACCTCAGATAACCATTCGGGAACAAGGGAACCTGTCCTAACGAGGAAAGCCAACACGGGTAGATCTGAACGTTTTTATCTCATTTTGTTTTGTGTAAATAAGTTTTCATTATATAAGTAATGTCAACAAACGTTATGTTGGTGGTTTGTTATCAGGTACTTGGTTAGTTATTGTAATTGTATCTGTGTTTTTTTTAACATAGGTAACCTTACAAACACAAAGACACTCTGATGGCATCTATAACGAATAAGACACGAAAGTGTACCTCTTGAAATGAGATAAATCATATTTGTGATACAAGTTGTGTTGTTCTAACGACTTGAAAGGCATTTTCGAAATGATTTTACCTCAGAACTGATTTGCACAGATACAAAATAATGCCACTTAACCATATCGGGAAACTTAAATGTAAGTGACAACCAAAGGCACACAATAATACAAGTTCACAATAGTTTACTTTTAATAAATATGAACAAGTTTTATTCATTTTTCACTCTCTTTCATTGATCCTGTGATAAGTTTGTTCTTACATGAAACTCGTGTCTATGCAATAATGACTTGGTTCTCTGGATCCATGATATATGTCCGATTCTTTACCGATGACTTTGTCATTATCCGAAACAAGACCAAGTGGTCTAGGTGTTCCAGGAGAACTACCTTGCAAGCCTATGCATGACTGTTGTCAAAACCTTGATGCCCTACCAACTTCATCAGTCCTAGGCACAACATTGAGACAGGTACTGGCATCATCCGAGGTCTCGTGATTATCTTGACCAGGTGTACCAAGTATTCTAGTTAAGCGATCTTAAAAGCCCAGCTCATTCCATCCATGGTTTCTTTCAAGATTGATACTCTGGGATTCCCGACCAACTGTCGGCCAAGGCACAAAGTCTAGATAGTCACTAACTATACCAGGTGAACAAGGTATTTCAGGAGAGCCATCATGCCGGGCAGGAACATTCTCTTATAAACCTATAACGTCACCCTGTTATAAACATAGGTTCGACTTTTCTCGGGTAAACCCGTAAAGGAGGTATTCCCTAAGAATGCCCGGGTAAGAGGACATTCCAGCTTAAGTATGCCCGTGTAAATTTAAAGTTTAACACACTTGCCTCTGGATGTGAACACAATTGTGTTTGACGATTGTAACCGAGTTAATGGTCCGGTGACAACAGTTACCAAACATATCAATGTTGCTACACTCTGTAACCGAGTGAATGATCCAGTGACCACAGTGACCAAACATATCAATGTCGCTACACTCTGAAGCCGAGTAAATGATCCAGTGACCACTGTGACCAAACATATCAGTGTCGCTACACTCTGAAGCCGAGTAAATGATCCAATGACAACAGTGACCAAACATATCAATGTCGCTACACTCTGAAGCCGAGTAAATGATCCAGTGACCACAGTGACCAAACATATCAGTGTCATCACACTCTGAAGCCGAGTTAATGGTCCAATGACAACAGTGACCAAACATATCAATGTCGCTACACTCTGAAGCCGAGTTAATGGTCTCTCGTGACCACAGTGACCAAACATATCAATGTCGCTACACTCTGAAGCCGAGTTAATGGTCCAATGACCACAGTGACCAAACATATCAATGTCGCTACACTCTGTAGCCGAGTTAATGATCCAGTGACCAAAGTGACCAAACATATCAATGTCGCTACACTCTGAAGCCGGGTTAATGGTCCAATGACCACAGTGACCAAACATATCAATGTCGCTACACTCTGAAGCCGAGTTAATGGTCCAATGACCACAGTGACCAAACATATCAATGTCGCTACACTCTGAAGCCGAGTTAATGATCCAGTGACCACAGTGACCAAACATATCAATGTCGCTACACTCTGAAGCCGAGTAAATGATCCAGTGACCACTGTGACCAAACATATCAGTGTCGCTACACTCTGAAGCCGAGTTAATGATCCAATGACAACAGTGACCAAACATATCAATGTCGCTACACTCTGTAGCCGAGTTAATGATCCAGTGACCACAATGACCAAACATATCAGTGTCGCTACACTCTGAAGCCGAGTTAATGGTCCAATGACCACAGTGACCAAACATATCAATGTCGCTACACTCTGAAGCCGAGTTAATGATCCAATGACCACAGTGACCAAACATATCAATGTCGCTACACTCTGAAGCCAAGTTAATGGTCCAATGACCACAGTGACCAAACATATCAATGTCGCTACACTCTGAAGCCGAGTTAATGGTCCAATGACCACAGTGACCAAACATATCAATGTCGCTACACTCTGAAGCCGAGTTAATGGTCCAATGACAACAGTGACCAAACATATCAATGTCGCTACACTCTGAAGCCGAGTTAATGATCCAGTGACCACAATGACCAAACATATCAATGTCGCTACACTCTGAAGCCGAGTTAATGGTCTCTCGTGACCACAGTGACCAAACATATCAATGTCGCTACTCTCTGTAGCCGAGTCAATGGTCTCGTGACCACATTGTCTCAAACACATTAATATCGCTACACTCTGTGACAAAAGACTTTCACTTATTCCAAACAGATATTCACTAAAAAGCTTATTTTTAACAAATAACCTAAACGAGCTCAAACGTCTATCAATTGTTTTGGTATTTACCACACTGAATGCTTAATCTAAATGCACACAGCCTTCTTGATGCACATATTATAATTTATCTCTGTACTGTATGTATGCTCTTGTACCACCGTGGGTGAGAAATAAAGAATCTGAATCTGAATCTGTAACCGAGTGAATGGTCCAGTGACCGCAGTGTCCAGTGTCCAAACATATCAATGTCGCTACACTCTGTAACGGAGTTAGTGGTCCAGTGACCGCAGTGTCCAGTGTTCAAACATATCAATGTCGCTACACTCTGTAACGGAGTTAGTTGTCCAGTGACCGCAGTGTCCAGTGTTCAAACATATCAATGTCGCTACACTCTGTAACTGAGTTAGTGGTCCAGTGACCGCAGTGACCAGTGTCCAAACATATCAATGTCGCTACACTCTGTAACTGAGTTAGTTGTCCAGTGACCGCAGTGTCCAGTGTCCAAACATATCAATGTCGCTACACTCTGTAACGGAGTTAGTGGTCCAGTGACCGCAGTGTCCAGTGTCCAAACATATCAATGTCGCTACACTCTGTAACGGAGTTAGTGGTCCAGTGACCGCAGTGTCCAGTGTTCAAACATATCAATGTCGCTACACTCTGTAACGGAGTTAGTGGTCCAGTGACCGCAGTGTCCAGTGTCCAAACATATCAATGTCGCTACACTCTGTAACGGAGTTAGTGGTCCAGTGACCGCAGTGTCCAGTGTTCAAACATATCAATGTCGCTACACACTGTAACTGAGTTAGTTGTCCAGTGACCGCAGTGTCCAGTGTTCAAACATATCAATGTCGCTACACTCTGTAACTGAGTTAGTTGTCCAGTGACCGCAGTGTCCAGTGTCCAAACATATCAATGTCGCTACACTCTGTAACGGAGTTAGTGGTCCAGTGACCGCAGTGTCCAGTGTCCAAACATATCAATGTCCCTGTACACTGTAACGGAGTTAGTTGTCCAGTGACCGCAGTGTCCAGTGTTCAAACATATCAATGTCGCTACACACTGTAACGGAGTTAGTGGTCCGGTGACCGCAGTGTCCAGTGTCCAAACATATCAATGTCGCTACACTCTGTAACGGAGTTAGTTGTCCAGTGACCGCAGTGCCCAAAGATATCAATGTCGTAACGCTCTGTCACCGAGAGCATGCGACTGTCCTTTTTTATGTGGTACACCAATATCCGGTAATATTTCAAGTTCTTATCGCCACTATACATTACCTGGATACAGTAGAACATAGTCATGCAGTGTGGAGATGGAAGTGTGTATACGGGAGTTTCATGTGGAGATGGGAATGTGTGTATATGGCAGCCCAAAGGAGGAGATGGAAGTGTGTATACAGGAGCTACATGTGGAGATGAGAATGTGTGTATACGGGAGATACATGTGTAGAAGGGAATGTGTGTATACGGGAGATACATGTGTAGAAGGGAATGTGTGTATACGGGAGATACATGTGTAGAAGGGAATGTGTGTATACGGGAGATACATGTGTAGAAGGGAATGTGTGTATACGGGAGATACATGTGTAGAAGGGAATGTGTGTATACGGGAGATATATGTGGAGAAGGGAATGTGTGTATACGGGAGATACATGTGGAGAAGGGAATGTGTGTATACGGGAGATACATGTGGAGAAGGGAATGTGTGTATACGGGAGATACATGTGGAGAAGGAAGTGTGTATTAGGGAGCTACATTTGTAGAAGGGAATGTGTGTATACGGGAGATACATGTGGAGAAGGGAATGTGTGTATACGGGAGATACATGTGTAGAAGGGAATGTGTGTATACGGGAGATACATGTGGAGATAGAAGTGTGTATACGGGAGATACATGTGGAGAAGGAAGTGTGTATTAGGGAGCTACATTTGTAGAAGGGAATGTGTGTATACGGGAGATACATGTGGAGAAGGAAGTGTGTATTAGGGAGCTACATGTGGAGAAGGGAATGTGTGTACGGGAGCCTAATGGAGGAGATGGGAGTGTGTTAACCGGAGCCCAAAGGAGGAGATGGAAGTGTGTATACGGGAGCTACATGTGGAGATGGGAATGTGTATACAGGAGATACATGTGGAGATGGGAATATGTGTATACGGGAGATACACGTGGAGATAGAAGTGTGTATACGGGAGATACATGTGTAGATGGAATTGTGTATACGGGAGATACACGTGGAGATAGAAGTGTGTATACGGGAGATACATGTGTAGATGGAATGTGTGTATACGGGGGCTACATGTGGAGAAGGAAGTATGTATATAGGAGCCTAAAGGAGGAGATGGAAGTGTGTATACGGGAGCTATATGTGGAGATGGAATTGTGTATACGGGAGCTACATGTGTATATGGAATTGTGTATACGGGAGCTACATGTGGAGAAGGAAGTGTGTATACGGGAGCTTAAACGAGGAGATGGAAGTGTGTATACGGGAGCCTAATGGAGGACTAGAAGTGTGTGTACGGGAGCCTAATGGAGGACATTGAAGTGTGTATACGGGAGCCTAATGGACAACATCGTATTTTCTTTACGGGAGCCTTATGGAGGAGATGGAAGTGTGTATAGGGGAGCCTAAAGGAGGAGATGGTAATGTGTATACGGGAGCCTAATGGAAGAGATGGAAGTGTGTATACGGGGGCCTAATGGAGGACATGGAAGTGTGTATACGGGAGCCTAATGGAGGACATGGAAGTGTGTATACGGGAGCCTAATGGAGGACATGGAAGTGTGTATACGGGAGCCTAATGGAGGAAATGGAAGTGTGTATACGGGAGCCTAATGGAGGAAATGGAAGTGTGTGTACGGGAGCTACGTGTGGAGATGGGAGTATGTCCTCCTAATCTAATTTTCAATTGACACAATTCCCCACATCTTCACCTGACACTATCCTCCACATGTTCACCTGACACTATCCCAAAAATCTTCACCTGACACTATCCTCCACATGTTCACCTCACACTATCCCCCACATCTTCACCTCACACTATCCTCCACATCTTCACCTGATACTATCCCCAAAATTTTCACCTGACACTATCCTCCACATGTTCACCTGACACTATCCCCCACTTCTTCACCTGACACTATCCTCCACATATTCACCTGACACTATCCTCCACATGTTCACCTGACACTATCCTCCACATCTTCACCTCACACTATCCCCCACATGTTCACCTGACACTATCCTCCACATCTTCACCTGACACTATCCTCCACATGTTCACCTGACACTATCCTCCACATATTCCCCTGACACTATCCCCCACATCTTCACCTGATACTATCCTCCACATATTCACCTGACACTATCCCCCACATCTTCACCTGATACTACCCCCCACATCTTCACCTCACTCTATCCCCCACATATTCACCTGATACTATCCCCCACATATTCACCTGACACTATCCCCCACATCTTCACCTGATACTATCCCCCACATCTTCACCTCACACTATCCTCCACATCTTCACCTGATACTATCCTCCACATCTTCACCTCACACTATCCTCCACATCTTCACCTGATACTATCCTCCACATCTTCACCTCACTCTATCCCCCACATATTCACCTGATACTATCCCCCACATATTCACCTGACACTATCCCCCACATCTTCACCTGATACTATCCTCCACAGCTTCACTTTACTCTATCCTCTACATCTTCACCTGATACTATCCCCCACATCTTCACCTGACACTATCCTTCTCAACTTCACCTGACACTGTCCCACACATCGACCGTACCCACTGCTTCGTAACCAACATGTATGACCTAACGTCACTCAAACAGCAACCACCGTGTCAGGTAGATAACATATATACCCTTTGAACAAAAGGAACAAACTACACCTCCATTCTATTTTTACACTCGATATGGGCTGTAGTATACTGCCACTAGGCCCTTGGCAACCCGGCTATGACTGGTAACATATACATCATTGAGGAAGTAAAATAGCCCTCAATGCGCTAAGCAAAGATTGTGTAAGAGGGTACATGGTTTAGACTGACTATCGATGTTAACCAACGACCATTCTTACATGTATGTGTCAATAACTTGAACAACGTCAGGCAATTGTGCTGATATGTGTTACAATGTCTGCCGTGGGACCGTAATGGCGAACAGGTGCTTGTGTTGGTGTATTGGTTTCATGGTCCTTGTTTACCAGTCAGGTAGGTCAATAACGTTTACTCATAATCCACCGTGTGTGTGTGTGTGTGTGTGTGTGTGTGTGTGTGTGTGTGAGAGAGAGAGAGCGAGAGAGAGAGAGAGGGGGAGAGAGGGAGAGAGTTCTGTTTCCGTGGAGCAGAGGCACGGATGTGTGATGTGAGTCGGGGTTTGATTGTATTGGTGTAGGGCTACTCATTATAATTCTATAAAATGGTCCTCCCGAAGCTGAATGTGAAGGGTTCAGGTATAACCTGCAGCGTCACGCGGAAGACCCGGAATAGATTCCCTACATGACAAACAGTTGTACAGCCCATTCGTGGTGTCCGATAACATGAAAACTAGGATCGTGATAAAGGTGTAAAACCGCTCGCACATCCGAGCGAGGAGTTGTAAATTAGATGTAACCAGGAAGTGAGGTTACAATGTAATCGATAATTATACTATCGTCCGTCCCTTTATTATTACTTGGTTTGCAGATTTATTTATCAAACCTTAAGGTTTAAAGAGAATTAAAAACTTAATAGAAATATCTTATACTATTTTTCGTCAGGTGAATTAAAGAAACGAATGAAATAAAAGAAAAAGAGTTTTGAAAAGTCAAATTGAAGGGATGTACTTATTACTGAAGTTAGTCAGCATGAGGAAATATAAGTAAATTGTAGATAATGAATTTAGTTTTGGTCGGCGATATGGGTGTGATATGGGTGTTATATAACTGTTACATTGATGATATATATTTTGGTCTGATATTGGTTCGTTATTGGTGTAATATAGGTGTGATATGGGTGTGATGTAGTTGAGATATTGGTGTGATATGGTTGTTTTATTAATGAGATATTGGTGTTGTAATATAGGTGTTATATAGTTGTTTTATTAATGACATATTTGTGTTGATATTGGGGCACATGTAATATCGGTGTGATATGGGTGGTATTTGGAATTTTGGTGTAATGTGCGTTGGCTCAGTGAGTAAGTGAGAAAAGGTACTTTGTTTAATGCCGATTTAGACATAACCTATATCACGGCTTGTCAGTTTGATGTGAGAGAAAAGTTCGGAGTGAAACAGGTCTTAGACGTTTACCAGTTTGGTGAAACCTACGAGCATAGATATAGTGCTGACAAAGCAACAAAAAAATCAGGGAAAACCGGGATTCGAACCAACGACCATAGATGCAACTTTGCACAGCGAATATGCAGCGCCTTAGTTGACTGGGCCGTTAATAACAATTAGAAGTAGTTGCAGTAACTTCAAATTATGCATTGCAAGCCGAAGAGTCGGTACGCGTCAACGGGTAAGGAGTATTTTACACATGTACTTCGTTTTCATCGAGATATTCTCCCTTTGAATTTGGGCGGTAGGGTAGCCTAGTGATTAAAGCGTTCGCTCGTCATGCCGAAGACCCGGGTTCGATTTCCCACATGAGTACAAAGTCCATTTCCGGTGTCCTCCGCCGTGATATTGCTGGAATATTCCTAGAGGCGGGGTAAAACTATAGTTTGATAACGTCGGTTGATAACGTCATGTGTACAATACGTCAATAGTTAAAAGCCACAATGTTGTTTTGTCGCACTGCTCTTTTCACAAACACCATGAAATGTGTATACACAATTACAAACGCTGATGTGAATGCCCTCACAGGAAAAAATCTACCAGTACTTTGTTTTCTTTGTGTTAGGACATTTTGTCCGGGGCAAGGGAGTTCACTGACAACTGGGAGGTATGGACAGTTATTTAACAAATTTGTTCACGTTTGTTGAACAAATGCAAGTGCTATGACAGACGGAATCTGTTTAGTCAGTAGGTAGGAACATAGAAGGTACATAACTCGTAATAGCCACTGGCTGTACTACGAACGAGTCACGGAATTGCAGTCTAGTTCAGGAAGGGTGGAAACTCGACTTTCATAGTTAGTAAAAACCCATGCCCCAGGAAGATGTATTAGGACTGCACGTCACACAATTTATTTATTTCATGTATCATGTGCCAATTGACTGTTTGCATGATTGAGTGAATATTATAAAATTGACTTAGTGTAGATGTACAATACATTTATGTTCTACTCATGTCAATTTGTAAACGACCGTAATAACCACACATGCAGATTAGACCCATTCCTCACCAGAAGGTTATAGGTAAAAAAAATACTCTTCCTATATGTACCTTCTCTTTCACCGAAAGTGTTTGTGCGTGCGTGCGTGCGTGCGTGCGTGCGTGCATGTGTGTAGAACATGGCCATTTGTACTATTTACGTACTGTTCGCCTGTAGTTCACGTTGTATGATGGAACAACCGCTCTGGTCAGTAAAAGTGACTATCGTTATATACAGAAACACAGGCTGAGGGGCAAGTATAGCCCAATGGCCTGAACGCAAAATTCCCTCTGTATAAGTACGTCTTTTAGCCATGCCAGGATGCGCTGTGGTGGGTTCGAGCTCAAGATATGTCCTGAATACTACCCGTTCTGAGCAGCATACCCGTGCTGGTTTCACCAAAGTAGTGTATTGAACGTTCATATCTCTTCAAGGCTATCGTACATGTATTTCTGTTGTATAGGACCCAAACAAACGGAAGAAAGAATAAATGGACTGTCGACTTTTTGGATACTTTATGCCGAGGTACAAATGTATGAAATAGTTGCTTTGTGTGCTTTGCATGATGGATTGATTGGTATTCAGTGATTGAGTTTATAAAGTTCTGATAAATATGTACATCAGATTCTGTGTCATCCTATTTGCAGGGTGCCAGGAAAGCATTGATTGTGATTTTGAGTCTGATGTTTGTGCCTGGAACATGTCAGGAAAACCATGGAGGAGATCCAATGTGGGAACCCAGATTCCAGGAACTGGACCCGACTCCGGAAGGAACGGTTCGTATTTTAAATGCATAACAATCGTTTATTTCTTAATACAAAAGCATTTTTCTGATGAAATCGTTTGAATTTTTCGTAGATGAACATGCTAGATTGTACTCCAGACGACTAGAGCTGCTGGAATATTGCTCGACATAAAGGGAAACATGACACTTGGAAAGTTGAAGTCATCTACCTTACCATAGTCTTGTGTCAGACTCTTCATGGAAATATCGAAATAGGGAACAGATACGGCGGTTTCACTGGTGCTTATATTTCTAGTTCAGTTGCGTTACTACTTAGTACTATTCACGTGTTTTGATTTTACCAGTCAGGAACAAATGGTAAACAATATCAGTTGTGTTGACCATTTGCTTAGATTGGAAACGTTTGTAAAACCCCAATCACATACATAAACAACCAACTGTTCCTGTTATATTCGGGGGAGGTCGGGTAGCCAAAGATTCCCCACGGGTACAATGTGTGAAGCCCATTTATGATGTCTCCCGCCGTGATGTTGCTTGACTATTGCTGAAAACGGCGTAAAACCATACTCACCCATTCCTATCATATCCGACTTTGAAATGGCGTACGATACCACCTGCAAACATTGCATTTTGAAATCTCTCTGTGTGTGTATGTGTGTGTGTGTGTGTGTGTTCGGTGTGTGTGTGTGTGTGTGTGTGTGTGTGTGTGTGTGTGCGTGCGTGCGTGCGTGCGTGCGTGCGCGTGCGTGTGCAGGTTCCATTTTGTGAGCTTTTTCTGATCAATACCAAGGTGCCTCACAAGGTAGCATATTATAGTTAACGTTGTTCAGTATGTGAAAGGTTTTAAAAGACTCTGTTGATGGGTCATTGTATGTTGATGACTTTACATGTATATTCCCGAGATACAATGTACACAAAATTGAGAGACAGTTGCATGTTTATCTGCATAAAGTCAACGGTTGACCACAACTTCTTGGCGTATAAGTTTTCCACATCACGGCTAACGGCATACATTTTCCCCGAAACTATGGACCACATAGTGATCAAGAATTGTATAGAGCTGGTGCTCCATAAAAATTCATGAATATCCTATATTTACCTGAAATTAATTGCCACAGATGCAATCTTATAGGAAAAAGCGTAAGTGTGACCAGACAGTCATTCTTGTACGCATCATTTATCCGTTCCACATTAGAATATGGCTCCAACATCAACAGTAGAGCCAGAAGTCTAGGCCTTGGAGCCTTCAGTACATCTTCTATTAACAGTCTGTTCGTTGAGGTAGATGAGCAATCTCTGAAACATAGACACATTAAAGCAACTTTGTAAGTCACAAAAGTACTTCTATTTATCTGTATCAGTATAATTATATATTCTGATTTATACCTTTTTATGCGGACCTTTCTTTTAGGGTAATAATCTCTTATTGCACCTCTAAATAAATAATAAACGTTATTTCTGCTGCCATTAACCTTCAAAATATAACATCTTTTATCATTAAAATGGGTTTTTTAGATTTATCGTTTTCTTCGGCAACGAAGAACGACCATCATCGTAATGTCAGAGAGCATTTTAAGGCTGGGATTATTTTGAATGGTAATTGTGGTGTACCTTTGATATACAGTAAACTACGGTTATAACGAACTCAAAGGGACCACTAATTTTAGTTCGTAATAACCGCGGCTCGTTATAAGCATATTTACAGCATATATACAACAAATGGCCGAGACTTAAAATATAGGTTCGTTATAAGCCTGTTCGTTATCAAGGTAGAATACTGTATGTGTTCCAGGCGATTTTATGACACTTCTTTGAAGCGCAAAAAACCTTCCGGAGGGCACTTTCATACAATCAATGTTTTCGTCTTGTGGTATTACTGTAAATTTAGGTCCGCCAACAGTTATCCGTGATGTTATATATATTAATTGCCACATATGTCCTTTATCTTTCCAGGCTATTATATATATTTAAAAGCGGATGACTTCAAAAATGATAACGGGATAGTTCAACCTGGAAAGTGTGTCCTGTTGAGTCCGGCTTTTAACACAACTTCCGGTGGAGGCTGTTTCCGGTTCTGGTACCACATGAACGGAGATGGGATCGGTAACCTCTCTGCAGCAGTGGTAGAAGGTTCGCCGCCATCATTTACCTTAAAATTGGATAAGGAAGGGCCACAGGGAAATGCATGGAAGTGTGGACAATTTTCCCTCAATGAAAACAAGAATAACATAAAGGTATCTGATAATGAAAGAGTTTGTGAGTTGGGTTTAACGCCGCTTTAAACAGTGTTTCAGTTATATCACGTCGTGTCTGCTTCACAGTGGGGCGAAAGCCCGAAGTGATGCAGGTCTCAGACGTTTACCATATTGGTGAAATCCACGAGCACGGGTATCGTGCTGACAAACCTAGAAACATAATCAGGGCGAACCGGGATTCGAACCCACGATCATAGGTTTCTATCGTGCCCAAGGAACGCAACTCTGCAGAGCGAATTGAGACGACTGGGCCACCCCTGCCCCCGTATACGATAATGAATGAGTGAATTGGGCTTATTGGTCACTATTTCTGTTGTGTAATGTGGCATACGTTTGATGTGGGTGACGGGTCCTTTAGCTTACAACTTTGGTGAACCCAAAGAGCTCAGGTATGGTGCTGACAGAGACTCATGATCGGGGAATCGAACCGACACTAATCGGGGATCCTCGCACGGCTAAGGATACTCACACGCGTGTTTCTTTTATGTGAACATCACACAATGATTGTTTAGCCAGTGGGTGCTATTAAAACAATTTGGTTTCATCCATCATGAATAACACTTTCGGTTGCTGAAAATTAACGTGTACCTTTTTCCACTAGTATAGGTATGCATTTGATCACTAGTATACTTGGAAACCTTAACAGCAGGCAGCTTTCGAAACTCCAAATTGAGATGCTTCCACCTATATTATGTATGAAGCTAGCTTCAGGTTTGATATTTAAACATAAATGCAATACCACAAATCCTTCAAATATGCACCATTTACGTCAAAAAACTTGAACCAACCCGTTTTACCAAGATTACCGGTGAAAATAACGTTGTTTCAGATTCAGTTGACAGCATGGTCTGGCTTGAACATTTTAGGAGATATTGCTGTCGATGATCTGAAGTTGTTTGACGCGAGATGCCCTGCACGTAAGTTGATTCACTGAACAGAAGACAAATGCCACAGGTACAGAAACAGGTCACACTGAACAAGTCAGCTAGATTACGATTGGGTGGTGGGTTGGGGTGGTCCTCTTCTCTGATGCGTCGGACTTCACTGTACAGCGTTGGTTCCCTTAATCGCTGAAAGATCCGTTGAAATCCCATATTAAATCTGATTATGATCCTTGGCTTGTCAACGCCATTACCATGCTGCTGGGTTTTATGAAAGTGTTAAATATCGATACGATACTCCGATACGATGCACCCTACATATGTGGTTGCGATAGATGAAACCTGAGCGAACCCTGACAACCAATTGTAAATGAAAGACGCGTCAATTCTTGAGTTCAATTAGACTGCTTTCTGAAACGATTCAGTTTCATTTCGTCATCGACTTGGACATTTCGGTCTCAACAAGCCCAAGCAATTTAGGATATACATTTTCACTCGATAGTACACACTTTGGGGTGTAGATGCTGTCGCGCTCAGAAACGACAGGATGTATAAAATACCCATAATCTATATCTTCATTCGGAACTGCTCTTTTATATTCGTTTTAGAGACAGAAATTAGTTATGCTGCTCCGAGTATAATAAGATTGTTGCAGTCTGTGTCACCTCTGAATGTTTCTCTGTTAGACTGACAAGACGTGATGTAACTGAAGTATTGTTCAAAACGTCTTTTCACTCAATTGGGAACAACATGAACACAATTTCCATCAACCGTTTTATAAAAACAGCTAAAGTTACGGTAGATGAAAACAGAAATGATCAGATCGCATAGGATTATATAGGCCAGATATAGGTAAACTGTTGAAGTGATGATTGAAGCATGAAACGTTGTATCAGTATTCCAATTCCAGTTTGGGCAATTTACCAGAAACTTCTTACTACATTAAATTCTCCTAACAAACTTTGTCACTTTTTCATTTATCGATAGGGAGTCTTTAAAGTATAACATCACTGCATGGGTGCTACTTGTGCATTATTGCAGGAATAGTACCAGAAGCAGGGTAATACCGAACTTACCCCCTCAAAAAATAAAAGAGCCCATTCCAAACAAAAGAGAAGAGACGACATCACAATAAATATACATGTTCACTCGTGGGTTAAGGACACCACTTGTTTTTCACCTACTGACTTGTTTCCCGAGCAGCTGCTAGCGTCTTTATATTTATCAATTAGCCAGGTTATTGGATATTGGATAAATTAAATATGATCTGATGTTATGTAAATATTGACACGTAAAGTATCTACAACTTCCAGTCTGCGTTGATGTCACGACAACACCAACCCCGACAACTTCATCACTTCTTGGCAGTACTGCGGTACCTGCATCCTCATCATCAGAATACACGACTGTTTTATCGGTAGATACAACACCAACATCGGAATTATCAGGTATCTAATATTAATGTATCTCATGACGGGGCACAGTTGACAATATCCCAACAGTCGAGTCAATTCGCCAGTTGCATCCCTTAGTCTTGCCAAGATGCGATGAGCGTAGGTTCAAATCTCTGTGGTCGTGGGTAAAATGTCTTTGTCTTGCATCCCTTTGGTTTTCGCCACCATTACACTGCCACGTTGGGATAAATTCGTTCTCATGATCACATTATTCCCATTGTTACAGAATGAAGGTGATCAATAATCTTGTATGCGAAAATGCCATGTAAAGTGAGGTTATTTTATTATCAACTCTTCTTCAACATATCTATTAGGCATGTAGCAACATTTATTAATTAATTATGAATAAATAATTATCAATTCATTTATCTAATGCAATGCTATTTTTGTAGATCTGACAAAGACGATTATCTACATCAGTGTAATCCCTGTTGGAGTACTTCTAATCGGAGCAGCCATTGCCTGTTTTTGCTATAGGTCAAGGTAATATTGACTGGATTCTTTGAACGTACACTTTGCCGATTTTACTTGATGGCAGCATTCACTACAATTACATACAGCACTTTATTCTGTTATCTGTCCATTTATCGTAAAACAATCACTTTTCAAAACGAACTATTTCGAACTATGATAATTCATTCCAAATGTTCTAAATATGCTTGCTATGCACCAATCGTGTATACGGCGTTACACAAAGAGAACGAGAAATTATGGAGCGTCAGTGACGGGAAAATTAATTTTGTAAGTTCCTAACCTTGGCGAATAACTTTTAACATGAAATTACGAACGAAAATAATTCGTTTTTTTTTACGAGTGCGTTGTTTTATGTATTATCTATAGTATTTTCCTGTGTTTCCATGTTCAGCTGTTGCTGCGTATATTATTGGAACGACTTCACATAATTCCGTTTTAACGTCGTGAACAATGGATGACTCCATCTTCTATTATTTGCGACTATGCATTTATATGACGTCGAATATTTTTTTTATATGACAGGAAAGAGAAGAAGGCAGATTTATACACTCCAGATATCCAGGAGAACCATACCAGCGAAGGGTTTCAGGAAAACGGCGAGGAGGTCTACCACGATTTGGATGACGCCACAATGCTGGAAAACGTTGAAGGTGGCTACACGATGCCATTGGAGATATTGTCTTCCATCCATGAAGGTGATACAATCGAATGTGACTACTCCACCTCTGGAGTAGCTAACGTCCATGATGAAGGTAGAGCTGAAGATGCAGATGTTGCAGACTATACTAGATTAGAACGTCACAAAATCCAGGAGGAAACTACGTCTGTTGATAGCAATTACATAGAACCCCTGGCTTCTCCCTACGACGGCACTTATGAGAGGACACAGGAACATGAAAACAGAGACTCATTGGACACCACATGTTCTCCTGAGAGGCAAACAGATGGGAACAATGTCTCTTGTAGTCCTAACTGGTTAAGCCAGCATGTGCCTGCACCAAAGACATGTGGACCTAGTTATATAACGGCCATCCACGAGCCGTAGGCATTATATTCATATACATATATGCGTTTTACCTGTGAGTGTATATAAGACAACTATATGCAGAATATGTTTGGATTAAGTAATATTTTGAAACGAGTGTGTTTTTTTATATGAGAACAAACGTTTGGGAATTTAAAGATGTAAACAGTTACTATAGTTTAACCAGATGAAGGATTTTTAAAATCAGATGAAGGAATTTTAAAATGTCAAGTTTATCATCATGTCACATTTGAAGCTCCATCACCATTAATTCAGAAAAATAATTAATTATAAAACGTCAATCAACATCTGCCGAATTAGAAATGCTTCTTCCTTGTTATTCAAAATTATTGCTCTAGTCGATGGATAAGATTGTATTGAAACCACAAACCAGCTGGGGAGTAATTTAAATGATATGGAAAGAACATAAGGATATATTTTCTTTATTTATATTGACATCTAAACATTTAACGTCATTTCATCTGCAGACTGTCAGCGACAAAAATGTTTCGTGTAGAAAACACACCATCCTGATTCTCTGATCTGGGAACCGCCTCCGTGGCCTAGGGTAGAGCGTCCGCCCGGGGAGGGGAAGGTCGGGGGTACGATCCCCGGCCGCGTCATATCAAAAGACGTTAAAAGATTTTACTTGTTGCTACCCTGCCTGGCGCTCGGTATAAAGGGGCTTAAACAAGGACTGGTCGGCTCGGAGTCAGTATATTTCTTATGAATGTGGAAAGTGTTTTGGGCTTTTATTTACAACTTCACCAAGGAGACGAATATGTCTAAGTAGCACTACCCATAAACATGTTCTTCAAACTTTTAATTTCCAAGTATGTACTAGTAACTTATTCCCGAAAGCCTAAATCAAACATGTATCACGTATAGCCTACAGCAAACATGCATCAAATATAGCCTACAGCAAACATGTATCAAGTATAGCCTACAGCAAACGTGTATCAAGTACAGCCTACAGCAAACATGTATCAAGTACAGCCTACACCAAACATGTATCAAGTATAGCCTACAGCAAATATGTATCAAGTATAGCCTACACCAAACATGTATCAAGTATAGCCAACAGCAAATATGTATCAAGTATAGCCTACAGAAAACATGTATCAAGTATAGCCTACAGCAAACATGTATCAAGTATAGCCTACAGCAAACATGTATCAAGTATAGCCTACAGCAAACATGTATCAAGTATAGCCTACAGCAAACATGTATCAAGTATAGCCTACAGAAAACATGTATCAAGTACACATGTACATGTAGCATCGGGTCTGTATAACTAAGTCAAATGTTCATAAATGGTCTGTTCAATAAATACCAGTATATTGTAAATAAAAGCGACAAAACCTTTCCATTATAATGTGTAATCACTGCTAAAACAAGTTATTCTACTATTCTAACTATACCATATACGATAAGCCTGTGTTTATTATGAATCACTATCAAGTAGAAATAATAACATGTGTTCGGGGGATACAATGCCTTAGGATACAAAGTCTGTTTCTTTGAGGATTCAAGAGCTTTTTGAAAGACATTCTTCCTGGCGTATGCTCTCATTGACAATCGATCTCGAAAACGGTTTCTGGTGAGTTCATTTTTAAGTTAAGAATATGTGTTCTAAAAAGTCTTAGAGCATGAAAAGAAAAATGTCCGTCAATGACCAATGCGTGACCATTAGTTTGTCTGTAGTTGTTTGAAAAGTACAAATATGCCAACAAAAGGATAAATTACTGAAAACGACGTCAATGTATTATTTACTTCACATTGTCGGAGAAAATAGTATAGATTTATTTTCTCTAAATCCTCATTCCATGTCAAACTTTGGTTCAAGGATTTAATCGACTGAAAACATTTTGCCTTCCCTTAATAATAATAATCGGCAACACGTCCGTCTTAAATTTAGTGGATACATATTCAAAGGGAAAACACTCTCACTGTCAAAAGATTAACTGTCCTTGACATGAAAAGGCTACGGCCCTGAGGTTGCATGCAAAACACTTTGCTTGCGTTCCGACTGAAATACATGTAAACGTCTCTGATCAAGGTAGGTTAGTTCTTCAAATATTTAGAGGTTATTGTATGGCACTTTTCATATCATACTCCATATCAAGGGCCCCATATCAGCCCGAGGGCCGAAGACGAGAGGGCTGATAATGGGGTCGAGGGTTGATATGGGGTATGATATGAAAACTGCCATATAATAACCTTTTATATCATATATCATAACATAAAATTGTAAAATGTATCTATTTGCAAGTGCAAGCATAACATTTTCATCTTGTTTGGAAGTCATTGTCACGGGAAAGCTTGCTGAACAGACGAGCAGACGCACTAAGGGACGTAACTCCATTTGTTAAAAATCCGGGCTGTTATCGATCACCCATTCAAAATGTATTGACAGCCCGGCAGGAGTTGTGATACGTCTGGCTGTTACACCCCCTGTGACATGACTGTCTCCATGTTGGCTCTATCGCACATGCAAAATGCCCTATATCATTGATAGGTATAATTATGATAATATTGTTTGTATCATCGTGTATTTTCTATTATCTGTTTGGTATATTCATCTGACGTGATGTTTATTTCGTTTACTTGGAACTTTTGTAGCATTTTGAAAAAAACAATTTCAAGTAACTACGTATAGCATCACACCAGCACATTAAGATGTGTATGCATCCACAAGGTAATTTTATGTAACACTTGTATGTATGCTGGTTATTGGTGAAAAAAAGGTTGTGTACTATCAGATGTATCTATTATAATTTTGTTTAGTTTGGATCACTCATGGCTGTTCCGGGAAAGAAAGAACATTTATTAGTGGATATCCTCAACACGTTGTCCCATTAACATACTCCACATTTCCAATTATGATGCCCTTTATATTGTCGACACACACAATTTGTTTACTTACAAAAAGCTTTCATTTGTCACATATCTCTGCTTTGCATCAACTAGATAAATGAAATTTGATAATGTATCGAGCCGTGTATTCATTAAGAGTTAAATAGCCTGCGCTTACAATGCAGACATAGGTTACCTGTTGATTTGAGTCGAACGCACAGGAATCAGAATTAACCAATCAGATTCGAGTATTTTCATAATTCTTGATAGAATTCATGTTGATTCTTAAAAAATATTGATTGTGGTAATCATGGTGACTGATGTTTGTACACGATTTCTGCTGATATGTAGGTAGTCTAGAGTTTTCAAACTTTTGTCAATGTAACCACTATTTTTAGTGAGATATCTACAGTCGAAAAGATAACACAGTCTCTGCTTATTGATGCCAGACAAAATGACTCCTGTCAAACGAGAAACTAAGCTCAGTGGTTTTACTGGTTACCGTTATTATGTGGTTCACAGGTGAACAACTGACCGGATGGTTTAAATTGTCCGTGTTTCGTAACCACAATCGACTTGAAAATGACAGACAACTAATCGCTAATAAAGATATCAATGACGCATGATAAAATGTTTTTTGTAGTATGAAACCAAAATCCGATTACATACCGAGAAGAAGAAGCAATACTGAACATAATTGATTTGACAACAGATATAACTAGGCTACTTCGTCATTCCTATTTAATGAATATTCAGGTGTCATAAATCGTTGATGCATATCTGCAAAATTAATGAATACAACGTTTGTAAATGTAAGCTCCCATATTTCAGAGCTCAAACATTTGAAATTTGATTAAACAATATCGCAATTTTTTACCCAAGTCGCTTTGTTTGTTTCATAACGTATTTGTAGCTAAAATTCAGTGTTTGAAACTATTTGAATAAAATAGTTGTTTTCTTTGACGCTGTGCAATGTAATAAATAGTTAGCTGTTGTGATTGAACCTAAAAAGACATTACGTTAGGAAAAGGATCGATACTTTAAGAGAGATAACTACATATGTTACAGTTAGATAATAATGTATTTCGTGAAATGTTATTTATTCTGTTAGAATTGTAATGATTTTATCACGAGTTTGCATATTTTGCTTCGATGTCATATTTACAATGACATACAAACAAATGTGACCACTGGAATTAGTTTATTATGCTACAAATATTATACATATACTGCAGTTTTTATTAAAATGAGTGATTGGTCCCCTGTTTTTATATCTACAATATATATAACATCCTATCTCACTAGTGCTGCCTCGATGGATGGATTTCTTGCATGAAGGTCACCCACTGTCCTGTCCTTTCCAACAAAAATGTATAATCGAACGTTAGGCAGTGTGACTACAGCTTTGATATCATGCATATGGCAGCCACTTTTATTGTTTTGTTTTTGTTTGTTGTTTAACGCCGCACTCAGCAATATTCCAGCTATATGACGGCGGCCTATAATAGAGGCTGGCCCAGACAATCCAGTGATTGACATCATGAGCATTGATCAACGAAATTAGGATACGATGACATGCATCAACCAAGTCTGACCACCCGATCCCGTTAGTCGTCTTTTACGACAAGCATAGTCGCCTTTTACGGCAAGCATGGGTTGCCGAAACCTTTTCTACCCCGGATCTTCACGGGTCTCAGTTTTAGTATTGAATAGAGTAAGTAAAATACTTTTGTAATGCGACTTCACATTTTGAGTGCCCCGTGACTCTAATCAAAGCAGAGAATGGTAAGCTCGTTGTAACAGGTGCTTTCGTCTCTCGGAGGTTGATTCCCATAATGTATGAGGGGCAATGGGGTAGCCTAGGGGTAAAACGTTCGCTCGTCGCGCCGAAGGCCCGGGTTCAATTCCCAACATGGGTAATATGTGTGAAGGCCATTTCTGGTGTACACCGCCGTGATATTGCTGGGATATTGCCAAAAGCGGTGTACAAAGATACTCACGCACTCACTCATAATGTATGAAACCCATTATCGATGTCTCCCGACATGATTTTGCCGCAATATTGAAACAAAACCCGACTTAAATTCTATCAAATTAACTCTAAGTTGGCCAAGGATGATATCAATTCCGAAAGAACATTATTGCTTATTAATCAGGCAGAGTGATGAATGGATTTGTGGACATTTTCCCCGCGATGAAAACAAGAATAACATAAAGGCATCTGATAATGAATGTTTGTTTATTCGTTTATTGTTTAATGTCGTACTCAGGAATATTCCAGTTTTATGACGCTGGCCTGTAAATAATTGAGTCTGGATCAGACAATCAATGATTGACATGAGCATCGGTCTACGCAATTGGGATACGATGACATGCATCAACCAAGTCGGTTATTCATATTTGGTTGATACCCCAGTTGATAGACATTTCAGTAGGGTTGGCTTGACAAAACTGTTCAGATTTACCTATTGTGGTTATGGATTAGTCCTAATAGACATAAAACGCCGTGATATAACTGAAATATTGTTAAAATCGGTGTTAAACTCACTCGTTTTTAAATTACTTAAATCTAAATAAATAAAGACGTTTGAAGTTAATGGGTACAATATTTGATCTAAGACACAACAGGTTCATATATTGTTTAATATTCTACCCGTATAAATTTAACTAATGAACCATTTGATCATGAAAACAACCTAAAGTTTAAAGTTCTCACCTCAGTTCTCCCTAACGAGGGCGGTCGGGTAGCCTAGTGGTTAAAGCGTTCGCTCATCACGCCGAAGATCCGGGTTCGATTCCCGACATGGGTACAATGTGTGAAGCCCATTTCTGGTGTCCCCCGCCGTGATATTGCTGGAATATTGCTAAAAGCGGCGTAAAACCATACTCACTTACTCACTCACTCTCCCTAACGAGAGGATTGAGTTTTCTGCATGTATTGTCAGAGATATCTGAATTTGTCACAAACATAACAGGTTGACTTTGTTACATACAAAGAGGTGGCAACAGTGGCAATACTGACATTCTTTCATCACAAAAGAAGTAAAGAAATGTATTTATTTTGGTATAATGTTTGTAACCTTCGTTAATTGACTTTTATGAAAAATACTCATATTAATTCTTTTTAAATCTGAAGTCAACATCAAATGTCATTACCAAAAACATCTTAATTAGTTAGAATTAATCTCAGAAGTAGATCTGCTATAAGATACAGTCTGGTTATTTATAGTAAGTTTAGTAACATATAACTTGATTATATACTCAATACCACAAGGCACACCAAGGTGAATACGTCAGAAAATGTTATAATGGACAGATTTCTAAAGTGCTTTGTCTTATATGAAACAGACCGAAAATTGTGTTTAAAACAAATAAACTTTGAAATAATGACTTCCAAAATAAGGAGACTCAACATGAGAAAATGTTTTTTTAATGATATAATATATCCTATTGACAGTGTTGTAACACAAGAAGTAAAAATTATTTTCATCTAACAAGAGAATAGCGAGTTTCAGTCAGTAATAATAATAGGTCTTATATTCTCATAAGGGTGTCACGGGGCATGATCGGGACAAATTGAATAGTGGGAGAACTCAGCCGTGGCATTTGTGATTTTAAGATTACTGACAAATGAGGGGAGACCACCTAGGGTTACAGGCCGCCTAAGCCACATTTCGAAAATAGATAGCCAAAATTGATGTGGCTCGCGGGGCAATTGTTACGGTTGCGTGATTTTGGAATGTGGCTCTCGTGGCTATGCTGTCAAAACATGCTTTGTGATTCTAACAGGTTACCGTATTTAACAAAACAAGCCTTGTTTTCTCATTTTTTATTCAGATCATAACAGGGATAATATATTCATCAAAACATTACATTGATGGATATCATGACAGGTCATATTACATTGTCACATTACAGGTCACGATTGTGTAATGAATTGTTGTGTAGCACATCTAAAACACTGACAATGTTTGCACTTACATGTAAGACGCAGATGTATTACGCTACTGCATGACCTGATGATGCCGAACACTACCATAATGTCATAAGTGCAGATGAAGGAGGTCGCCCACGTGGTCAGCATATTCCATCTCACTCAATGATGCCTCCTCTGCCCCTTTCAATGAAAGCCAGCAAGCCTTACCACTCCACCCGATCCCGTTATTCAACTCTTACGACAATCACGGGTTGCTGAAGACCAACTCTAACCTGGATTTACACAGGACGTTTGACCTATGAGACACACTTGTAAAAACATTAAGTTCAGGATCTTACAAAATGAGATGATAATAAATATCACACATTTACTGAAGCATAATAAAGAGCAATATTGTCACATCCTCTCATACACATTCAAACTCCTCTGATACACATTCAAACTGTCACGCTATCTATACGCACCTGCTTACTTGCATACACACCATACAAACACGCAACTACATATAAGCATATATGCATGCATACGATTTGCATAATTATACACGCCGCAAATGCAGTCTTCCGATATGTATATGCGCACGCACGCACGCACGCATGCACGCACTCGGGGGGGGGGGGGGGGGGGGGGGGGGGATCGGGGGATGTAACAATGCCGAGGTTATCATCATCATCATCCTGCTCCTGGTCCTCATCCCCAAAAACAGCGTGGCGTGGCGTGGCGTGGCGTGGCGTGGCGGTGGTGTGGTGTGGTGCGGTGTGTGGTGTGGTGTGGTGTGGTGTGGTGTGGTGTGGTGTGGTGTGGTGTGGTGTGGTGTGGTGTGGTGGTGGTGGTGGTGCTGTGTGTGTGTGTGTGCGCGTGCGATGTGCGTGTGTAGAATTGTCCATTAGGGTAAGTGTAAGTTTCACCACAATCCTTTATTTTTCAATTCATTCAGGTAGCTCAGAAGTACATTTGCTTTCGCCACATTCATCCCAAGTCCATAATGTTCACCATCAAAACTCGTCATTCCGTCAGTCATGTTAAAGGTGTCGAAAACTGGAATTTCCCATGATTTAAGGAAAGGATCAATGTTGCCATTGTAACGTTTAACACTCTCATAAGACTGAGCTAACAGTTTCGGGGACTTCATCATACCTGGGGCATGGCTAGTTGCCCACAGAACCTTTGGCCAATATCTCTTATTGCTCCTCTTGTAATTCAGTGTTGGTAAAAGAAACTTTGTTTGAACTAGTGTATGATCATAGTTATTATGAATTCCTATACCAACCAACAGCAATGACTTGCTGTTTAAATTGATAACACGTTGTTTCAATTGCTGGCCATGGTCTGCAGAAAAGAGGTACTGCATTTCCAGTTTAACTGTACCATTACAAGCTTGAAGAGTGTACTTCAGATGCAGTCGACATACTTTCTCTGTGAACATATCCATTCCGCTGCATAAATTTCTTATATCTGAAAGACACCAAGCAAACATTTATTGAGAAACTTTAACATATTAATGCAAATACACATTTAAGTACACAACATAAACTCATCAATACATTTTTTATTTCACCCATTGCGGTTTTCAAGTGTGTATGTTACCGTCAAGCATTCTCGTTAAAGTTGGCATTGTGCGTTGAAAGAAGATATATTTTCAAAAACCACACTTTAAACTGCATCTTTTTCTAAAGTAAGCAAAGCTAAACATATGGCACGTTCTCACTTACCCTGTGGAACATTATCATTCATAGCACCATCTTTCATATTCCCTGTAACAAGCAGTACCATAGCTGTATATACATGACGAACAAGAGAATCCCCAACAAACAGAATCGTGCTTCCGCTGAGGATGCTGCAAGCTTCGTGGGGGCTGTGTTCCTTGTAGCCATGTCTTGGGTCTGAAGGGGTCCAGGTGGAATATTCAGCATGTTTCTGGTTCCGCATGTCATAGCAATCAGGACACACACATTCCTCCACAGACTTCATAGCACATTTATTGTTGAAGCAGCACGGGGTTGTTCCTTTAGGATCACACAAGGCTTTAATAAACCCAGCAGCTTCAGATCCGGTGTGGGTAACATTTCCACAGAGACCGTCAATCCTTTGATAATTCTTTGGTAAGCGGAATCGAGCATTTGCGTTTGAAAGAAATTTCATTATATCATCATCTTCCTTTTTTGTCAAAGGACGTGTTTTCCAGTGTCCTTTCAACAAATGAGACAGTGTGCTCAAAGATATTTCATATGGAGAAAGAATTTTTGCATTTTTAGTAGATGGAGGATGCTTTGCAAATCTGGTCCAAGTAATGAAAATCACTGTTGTCGCCACCACTATTACTAGCAGTTTCTTCTTTGACCCCATGGTTCCTGAAACCAGCAACAGAGGAACGAAGAGGAGAGAATGAGTCGATTGCCCGATTACAACTACATAAGCATGTTAATATTAAACACTATCAAATACAAGGTGTTCGCGAAGAGGTGAGCGTATCCTGCCCCACAACTGCCATTCGTCACAAAGACATACAACGACAAGTCAAATGTTCACCTGAAAAAAAGTCAAAATAAAGAGTTACTTAATTTTGTATCAATGTTTACCATACAAGGTTTTGAAGATGATTGAGAGCAAGCATCCTTGATTATCCGCCGAAACAGATTCAACCTGTCGCAATGGGCAAGATAGATGTGAAAACTATTTGAATGGATCAGTGAAAAACCAGTGATGACACCAGGTGCTCGCGAAAAAGGTAAGCATATCCTTCCCAACCGATACCACCCGTTATTTACACAATTGCATAAACACGGCAGTATGTATTGCCTGACGCCGCATAGCAGTACCCTACCATAAGAAGGAGGCCTACATGTATAAACAATCCAGACGATCAAGTGATCGATGGAACAGGAAATCCGGTGACACGATGTGATTGATTTTCAAAAAATATGCACACCTTTTTCATAACTTTTGTTTCCCCTTTCAAACTACACCAAATGGCCCGGCCGGGCCCGTGTGCGAAATACGCTTCAGTCGGAAAGCGCACGTAAAATCTCCTAGTATAAGTAAGTAAGTAAGTGTAGTATGGGTGACTGGGTGAGCTGTGTTTAACTGTTTTTACGCTTTTAGGTTTGTTTTAGGGTGTTTGTTTGTCTTAGCTAAGAGATTTGAGAGTATTTGGTTTTTTAGCGGGCTTGGGTGTGAGTAATTTTAACTAAGTTGTGTGGGTGTGTTGTTATAATTACCGAGGGTTGCTCTTGGGCTGGCTAGCAGTGGGTACTGTGCTGGCTTGGGAGGCTTGGCTGGGTGAGAGTGGCTTGGTGGCTGGAGCGCTTGGATGGCTTGGTAGGGTGGAGAGTTGTTGCTAGCAATATGCTTACTTACTTACTTACTTTGGAGATTTAACGTGCGCTTTCCGACTGATGCGTATTTCGCACACGGGCCCGGCCAGGCCATTTAATGTGTTTCCGAAAGGGGCGAAAGTGGTGTGTGCAACCCAAGAGGGGGCTTTAGGGGCTGCTTATATAGAATTTGGGAATTTTGAGATTTGGAATAGATGCCGATGGGGTAGGGGAGGAGAACTAAGGGAGCTGGGTATGGTGGATGTTTGTGTGTTTATGTAATTTTGATTTGGTTGATTATAGTGTTTTTAGATGCGTTTTATTAGTTCCGTTTTGATTAAGAATACGCCTAAGGCCTTGAAGTTTTCTAGTTTATTTTGTGGGTTTAGTATTGCTTCTAGAGTGAGCGCCTTGTTTAGATTGAGGGTGGTTTGTAATGCGGTTCGATGTGTTAGGTAGTGTGTGCAGTAGATGAGTGCGTGTTCTGGGGTTTCTAGTTGTTTGCAGTGTGGGCAGTTACCTGTAGTATGTTTTTTTATTTTTTTTAGGTGGTTATTTAGGTTGGTGTGTCCTGTTTGGAGTTTAGTGATTACTCTGTCGATTTCTTTGGATGGATGGTGAATTTTTGGTTTGGTTAGTGGTTTGCTGAGTACTTTTTTTATTTGGCTATTTGAGTTTAGGTATAGGTTATGCCATTTTTTGGTGATTTTTTGCTTATTTACACTTTTAATTTCTGATTTTGAGATGGGTAAGTTTAAGCTTATTTCTGGGATTTTGAGGGATATTTTAGCTGCCTTATCGGCGTTTTCATTACCGTATATTCCTACGTGGGCGGGTATCCACAAGAAGGTTATTTGTTTGCCTGCGTTAGTTAGGTCGTTGGAGCTTTTAAGTATTAGATTTATTAATTGAGGTCGGTTTTTGGTATTTTTGTTTTGGAGGGCTTGCAGTCCACTTAGGGAGTCGGTAAGTATTAGGATTTTATTGTGGTTTTTGGATTCTTGACTATGGAGGGCTGAGGCCATGCCCATTAGTTCTGCCGTGAATATTGATTGGTTGTTTGGGAGTCGGAAGGATTGTGTGGTTTTAGTTGGTTGTGTGGTATGGACTCCGAAACCTGTGTGTTTGGAGGTCGGATCTGAAGATCCGTCCGTGTAAATGTGACACCAATTTGGCCAATTTTCGTGTATGTATGCTAGTGTGGTGGTTTTAGCTATGTTTGGGTCGGTTTGTTTATTTATTTGGCTAGCTAGTGTTGTGTCTATTTTGGGTATTTTAAGTTTAGGGGTGAAGATATTTGATTGTTTGCAGTTTTGTTTAAGATTTTTAATTTGGTGTTCATTTAGGTAGTTTGTTATTCTTTGGGATATTGGGGTAAGTAAGGGGTGTTTACGGGCTAGAGCTTGGTTTTTGGGGCTGATATTTTGGTTTATTAAGTTTTGGATTAGAGGGTTTGATTGGGATGCGGCCCAGAAATTTAAGCTTAGCTGTTCCCTGCGTAGACTTAGTGGCATTTCTCCTGTTAAGGCCTGAAGTGAAGTGTAGGAGGTGCCATGTTGGGTGCGTGTAATTAGTGTCAGAGCCTGATATTGTATTGAGTCAAGTTTTTTAGATAGGGAGTTGTTTAGGGTGTTGTATATGGCGCAGCCGTAGTCTAGTTTTGATCTAATTAGTGATATGTAGAGTGAGAGGAGGGTATCTTTGGAGGCTCCCCAGTTTGAGCCAGTGAGGCATCTTAGGGTGTTTAGGTCTTTACTGCATTTAGTTGTTAGGTTTTGGATGTGAGCATCCCAGGTGAGATGTTCATCGAAAATAAGTCCTAAGAATTTGGTTTGTTTTTGAAATTTGATTGTTTGGTTGTTTAGCTGGAGGATTGGGGAGGCGGGTTTCATGTTTTTATGTTTGAATACTATTCCTGTTGTTTTTTCTGAGTTAAGGGAGAAGCCCCATTTGTCAGCCCATTGTTGTATTTTATTGAGAGATTTTTGGAGTAAATTTTGGGCCATTTTAATGCTTTTAGTGCGGATCCAGAGGGCTCCATCATCCGCGAATTTGGATGTGTTTATTTTAGGGGATAGGCCCTCGAAGAGATCGTTTATCATTATATTAAAGAGTGTGGGGCTGAGGATACTGCCCTGGGGAGTGCCATTTTCTAGGGGACACTGGTCCGATAGAGTATGGTCTATCCCCACTGTTATTTTACGTTCGTTTAGAAAGTCCTGAATGTAGTTTATTATTTGTCCTTTTAGTCCTATTTTTTTAAGTTTTTGTATTAGCCCGTTGTGCCAAACCATGTCGAATGCTTTGGAGAAATCCAGAAAGATGCCTGTTGTGTATTGTTTGTTGGGTTGTCCTGTCTTGATGTCCTGTTCTAGTCGGGCGAGATTATCAAAGGTTGAGCGGCCAGGAGTGAAACCGCTTTGATCTGTGTTTATGATGTTATTTTGAGTTAAGTAGTGTTGTAGTCTATTTTTGGCCATAGATTCCATTACTTTACATAGGTTTGAGGTTAGGGATATTGGTCTATAAGAATTTGCCTGGTTAGTTGGTTTATCGGGTTTAGGGATAGGGATGACTAGTGCCTGTTTCCAGGGAGTTGGTACCTGTCCGTTTTGATAGATTAGATTATATAGTTTAAGTAGTGCCTGGAGTAGGTTGGGGGGGGGGGGGGGGGGGGGGGGGGAGTTTTTTTATTATTTGGTAGGATGTTAGGTCTAGTCCTGGGGCAGTTCCCTTTTTCCTATTTTGGAGTACGTACTGGAGTTCTTCCATTGAGTAAGGTTGGTTTATTTCGAGGTTATCATTGTTTTTGTTGAAATTTTTCGCTGAAGTTATTGTTGCTGCTTATGGCCGAGAAGTGGTTTGCTAGGTTATTTGCCTTTTCGGTAGGGTTGGTTGAATTGTTTATGTTGGGTGTTTTTTTGTGACGTTTTAAGCCTCTAATGGCGTGGAATTTTCGCCAGACTGTTCTGGCATCTGTGTGATTATTTACTCCTTCACAAAATAATTTCCAATCTTTGGTTTTAGCTATTTTGACTAGTTTTTGGACCTTGTGGTTTAGTTCGTGAGCTACCGTTATATGGTTATGGTCGCGTTTGGCTCTATTGAAGGCTGTTTTACGTTTGCGTCTAGTTTGTTCTATTTCCTCGTTCCACCATGGTACCGAGGGTTTGCCTACGTTATTTGTTTTATAAGGTATTGATGCTTTGGCTGCGTTAATTATGTAGTCTGTTAGGTTTTTGCAGTAGATTTCTGGGTCCTTATTTTCTAGTTTGGTTAGGTTGGCTTGGTTGCAGATATCCTGAAATTTGTCCCAGTTAGCTTGGTTATAGTTGAATTTTGGTTCTAGGTTTTCTGTTTGGGTAGGAACGTTTGTATTGCCTATGGTAATGTTTATAGGCAAGTGGTCACTACCTAGTGGGGCGTCGTGAACTTCCCATTGAGTACTTTGGGCCAGATCTGGGGTGCATATGGTTAGGTCGATAGCCGACATTTTATGGTTTTTCTTATCGTATCTAGTTGGTTGGTTATTGTTTAGGAGTACAAGGTTATTTGTTTCTATCCATTCAGAGATTAGTTTGCCATGATTATCTATTTTTTCATCTATGCTCCAGGTGGGGTGGTGAGCGTTAAAGTCTCCTAGGAATAAAGTTGATTTATTGCTTATTTGCAGTAATTTGTTTAGGTCCTCAGCTTGAATATTTTGTTCTGCCCAGTGGTATATGTTAATGATGTTTATTTTTTGGTTTTTGAGAGTTATTTGGATGCCGTTTGCTTCTAGGTTTGGTGTGTTTATTTTGATTTCTTCATAGTTAATGTCTTCTCTGATTAGTATTATTAATCCTCCTGCGGCTCTAGCGGTTTTAGGTTTGGCTCGGTCTGTTCTAACTGAGTTGTAGTTTGGTAGAGTAAATTTAGATTTTTTTGAGAATTTGGTTTCTTGGATACAGGCAATGTGCGGACCCTTATCTTGTTTAAATTTTGCTTTTAGTTCGTGGCCGTGGGAATTTAGTCCGTTGGCATTCCACTGAAATATGTTTAGGCCTTCCATTATTTGGGCTTTTAGTGTTTGGAGGTTAGGTTTGATTTAGGCTAGGGTTTTTACTTGGTTGAGGTAGGGCTAACTAATTCGAGGCCTATGCTGAAGAATTCGTAGGTAAGGGTTGTCAGTTTAAGCTTATTTGCTACGGTATAGAAAGCTTTAGTGCTAGCGTTTGGGTTTATTTCCTTTAGCATGTATGCGAGAAGGATGGTTAAGTTGTTTAGTTTGTTGTTTGACATTTGCTGAGACCTGCGTTTAAAGGTTTTGGTTTTTTGGGGGGTTGAGAGAGTTATTTCGTTTATGTCTTCCTCGGTTGTGCATTCATATTCTTCTGTGTTGTTAAGTTTAGTTTCCTCACATTCCATGGGGGTGGTTTGCGTGCGTGCTTGTGTTTGTGGTAGTGGTCTGGATGTGGTTTCCTTACTGTCTAGGTTTTCGGGTGGTGATTGCTTGGGATCGGTTGTTGTTGCCATAGCGGCTGTGGTTTGTATGGTGCCGGGTTGGGTTGTGGCGGGCGTATTGTTGCTTGTTTTGCGTGCAGGTGTGGATGTTGTGAATGTGCTAGTGGGGGGTTGTGGGATGGGCGTGTGGTGGATGTGTGTTTTGGGTGCTGGGTGTACTCTTTGCAGGATGCCATCCCATGCCGAGTTTAAGTGTGGGGTGTTGTTTGGTTGTGGTGTGGGTAGCAGAGGTTGTTTTGTATGCTGTGGTTGTCTTTTTGTTTGGAGTTTAGCCGTGTCGATATTGATGTGTTTGTTGGCCTGCTGTGTGAGGGTGTGTCTATGAGGGCAGTGGTTGGATAGTGGGGAATGTTGTATGCTTTTACAGTGTATGCACCAGGGTGTGCATGTCCCTGGGCAGTCAGTTTGGGCGCATTTCCTGCATTTAGTTTTTTGGAATTTACATTGATTGGCTGTGTGGTTGTATTGGAGACAGTTAGAGCATTGTTTAACTTGTTTTATGTATGGTTTGACTTCTAATTTAGTGGTTGCTCCGAAGGAGATAAATTTAGGTGCTTCTGGATATTTAGCTGATTTTTGGAAATTGATTATGACTATTGGTGTGTTTGAGATTTTACCGTTTCTATTTGAAGTTATTCTTCGGGTGCTAGTTATTTTAGGTTGGGGGTACATATCATGTCTAAGTAGCAATATGAGACACTAAAGTGTTATATAGGTAGATATGATATTATAATTAGTCTATAGATGTAAAGTATGTGTTGTAATTTTAGAAGCGCTTTGACAGTTATTAACACGTGTCGTGTCAGTCCTATGACATTCGCGAATATCCACTTGCAGAAAACATCCTGTGTTGGTTTAACATGAATTAGTAAAGGTTAATTAGGTATGCCAAACACGTTAATTAATGAAAGAAGAGTAGTCAAAACACTGTCATTTCGAATTCCTGCCCAGGACATCACACCCCGCACGCTAAGGTCGCTGAGAAACCTTCTCATCAAAGTAAAAACACAGTCAAGACACTGACTTTTGGGTATGAACTCTCGGTATGTAGCTATAATTATCTGTTTATTACATTGCTGAAGATACATTTTGATTCAAACTCAATTAAATGAGCAAAACTATCCGTTTCTGGACATTTGAGATCTGCCGAGATATGCACGTTTCGTTTTATTATTCTGCAATCCATATTTAGTATTACCCGCTGGCCCGGCTCGGCCCGACTTTTCTTGGCCCGACTTTTAGGCAATCCCTTCATGTACTCAACCATTTCCATTATTATTTTCACAAAAGATCAAAGATTAAAAACAGTTATCAAGATATATTGTACAGTTCTTTAGAAAAACATAATCTTTACAGGGAAACTGCCATCTTGATCTACTATTCTGTATTGTATGACATTAGATATATGCTCATGTACCGCCGCTGGTGGTTTAATTTATGACAAATAAACATAATTTGGTTTGAACCCAACCATGCGTGTGCTGAATTATACAGCGCCAAGCGTTCTGAGCGCCAACGAAGTTTTTCAAAGTAGAAATTCAGCAAAACGAATATTTATCAAATTTCTTATTGCTAGAACATATGCATGAACAACAAGTACTATAATCGGAAATATATTACATGTTATATAGGCACCCGGATGCTCAAAATCACAGTACAATGCTAATATCCATTATTTGTGTTCCAGCGAGTGAATACCAAATAGACAAGGACCAAACCAGTTCTACAGACACAGACTCTCTCAAAGGCAGCAAGGTGCATTATACAGTTAAATGAAAATTGGTCTGTATCGCATCCGCTCGTGACTTGATAAAAATGTCGGATAACTATTACATACATAAAGGTGTCTCGTCTGTTATTTCAAAAGACATGATTTTATTCTACCAAAACATAACATATGTATATATAATGCAGGGACGGCCCTTTATGTATCATTCAATCTTTAAAAGAGGCGATAAATAAAATACGAAACGAGCCATAATACCATGTTTTATGAACCAAGCAAAACCAAACAGTTGATACCAAACTGTTCACTCGTTTCCTAGAAATGGTACGGCACGGGGGATCATTTGGTATCCTATTTAAGAAATGAGCGATACTGTTGTTCTCTCATCTAAACTGACGTCCAAAAGAAACTTTACCAACTGAAAATATAAATTTCAGACAAAGTATAATTTTTTTTTCGATGAAGTGTATCTTAAACACATAACCTAAATACAACAATAGTGTATGCAGAAAATGTTAATCGTCTGTTACATGTTTGCGAGATAACACGCGAAAAAGTTAAAAACACGTGCACCACGGACAACTGCAAATGCACGTGTGGGTAAGGGTATAAAACGATTGCAACGGCAAGTCAGACATCCACAGTGATAAAAAAACACAAAAGAAATGCCACGACTCACAGTCGAACAACGTGAACGAGTCTTGGGTATGGTACAGATGGGAGCCACCCACGCCCATATTGCACGAACCTTCGGTTGCTCCCGTGTTGCCGTTACCAACTTGATGCAACGTTACAGACAGACAGGGCGGACCGCTGACAGGCCAAGAACAGGCAGACCCAGGGTGACCACGCCCCATGATGACCGGTACTTGCGTACCTTGCACCTCCGAAATCGCTTCCTGACAGTGACGTCATCGGCGACAAATGCCTTAGGTCACAGGGTTAGTCGACAGACAGTGGCCAGGAGACTCAGGGCCCATGGAATCAGGGCTTTTAGACCATACAGAGGACAGCTATTGACAGCGCAACATCGTCGTCTGCGATTGAGATAGGCCCGGACTGTACGACGTTGGCAACGACGTGACTGGCAGGGGGTTGTCTTCACTGACGAAAGTCGATTCTGTATGTTTAGGGCTGATGGAAGACAACGTGTTTACCGCCGAAGGGGTGAACGAACGGCGGCGTGTTGCGTGCAGGAGGTCGTACCATATGGTGAAGGGAGTGTCATGGTGTGGGGAGGGATCTGTGGGCAGGAGAGGACACCGCTGGTCATCGTTGACGGAAACTTGACAGCTCAGCGGTACATGGATAACATTCTTCGCCAAGTTGTCCTACCATTTCTCAAACAGCTGCCACGTGGTGTCATTTATCAGCATGACAACGCTAGAGCCCATACAGCCAGAATTGTCACTAACTTCCTCGCAGCCAACAACGTCAACGCCCTGCCGTGGCCTGCACGCTCACCCGACATGTCCCCCATAGAACACCTCTGGGGCTTGATTGATCGTCGTGTTCGACAACGACCACACTCTCCAGCCAACCGGCAAGAACTGATCTTGGCCCTCCAAGAAGAATGGCGTCAAATCCCACGTGACCTCCATCAGACGACTGACTTTTTCTGTGCGTCGACGAATTTTTGAGTGTATTGAGGCATTTGGTGGTCACACACGCTACTAATGACTTGTTATTGAACGTGAGCGATTGTTTATGTACTCTGCCTATTGTACATGATTCTGAAAGCTCGAGTTTTGTACCACACCCGACTTTGGGGGGCTCTGACGTCATTCTCGGTCGCGGTATGATTGTCACTTTCAGTGTTGATTATGTTGATATATTGATCTTCTCAATACACTTTACTTCATGCATGTATGTTTTTTGTTTTTTTAGCAAGAGTGATTTCAAACTCTGGTAAAGTTTCTTTTGGACGTCAGTTTATTTTAATCATACACAATATATCTCATTTGAAGCTGCCAATGAAAGCATGAACTCAATTACTGTGCAAATATAAGAGTTCATTTTGTATAAGTATAAGTATGAAGTTATCATTTTATAACTTCAAAAACTACGATGTGCCCACTGATACCGTCATTATGTTGACGGTCTGATTGTTAACAACCATGAGTTGCAATATGTTATATGATTGCTTTGTATAACATGGGGTCATGGTTGCTGTTCACTCTCATGGTACTGGATTCTTCTTTGCGCAATAACAAGAGTATCTCACTGATTGATTATTTGTTTTAAATTTAAGCAAGTTTTGTGCCTTGTGGAATTGTAGATGAAGAAAGAAACAAAAAAACAATTCGCATTTACATAAGTAAATGTTTCCTTCACATATTAGATACTGGAAGTACTATTCTTTCTTCTATTTATGCCATCATATATATATATATATATATACATTATTTTTAATACATTACCTCAGATTATACTTGAATTGTTTTATAAAAGTGTTAATTTCATTGGTTATGTTTTTTCAGTCTGTCACATATATGCCTATCTCTATGTTTTAGTGTTTTAATATTCCTGAAGTGGTTTTTTAGCTTCTCAGGATCAGGATAAATAAATTATGATATCATTTAATAGTTTCCAGAATTGGTTCCTGTTGTGATGAATGTTATTATTATACTGTTAATAGACATTTTAATTTCCATATGTGTCATTCACATTGTGAATATATCCTATAACTACCATTCATTCTTCTCCTCACTTCGTTTAAAAAGCGCAAACCCAACTCATTGAGCCTCTTACTCTGTGCTGACCATCAGTATAAATTTAAACCATGTAGACCACATGGGGGCTGACATGCAGTGTGGGTGATATGGCAGGAGGTATCATATTACCTGATGTTGATGGTATAGCTACATTTTGCCCAGAAGTAAATACTTGATTTTTCACAATAGGTTACGTTAGTGAATTGCCTCGATCTATGGCTTCCTACTCACACACACACACACACACAGATTAAAATGATTTGTTTATACCATCTTTTCGTATTGGAGTTTATTTAATTCATAATAAGAACCAATAAGTAATGATTTGCTTATCACAGTATGGATCACAGCAAAAAAAATGCAGTTTCCGGAATCCGGATACCTGCCAGATACCACCGGACACTTACCCAAAACGTGTCCGGGTATCCGGTGGCAGATACCTTGCCGGATACCAGATCCGTGGTATCCGGCATGGACGCCTCACCGGAAAGTATGCCACCTGGAATCCGGCACCGGATACCTCAATCTGGGTGTCCAAGGATCCGGCATGCATACCAAGGATCCGGCACCGGATACCTCATTCTGAGTTTCCAAAAACATGTCACAATTTGGGGGTGCATTTTGTTCAATTAAGTGTGAAACACCTAAATATATATTGGAAACTAACCAAGAAAATTGAACATTGCTGGAGGTATCCGGAAGGTATCCGGATGCAATTTTTCGAGATGTCTTATTTCTGGTAAATAATGTTAGCCTGGGCATATCAGATAGCTGTAGTAATATTCTGTGTCATTTTAGTTGTAAATATCCCCTTAAAGTTGAGATCTATGGGGATGTACTTTTGGAGAAGATACTTTTTTCAATTTCATCTATAATTCTTTTTAATGAACAAACATCAGTTCTAATACATGTATGATGATATCCTTAAATTTCATGTTCAGACTTCCAGATTGTTCTAAGTGAAAGAATAAACTCATCGACTGTGTGCTCACTTGGGCCTTTGGTCCTAGTGAGATGATAATATGATTATTTGTAAAGGTACAAGTACTTGTTACGAGCACACCAGCTTCATTTAAGTTTGAAACACAATATGCCTCACTCTGAGGGTGACATGTACCAGATTTCATCACACTACAGAGCTGTTCCTCAGTTACTGTGAAAAGTTTTACTGAAAGACATTGAAAGCTAATTTGACCTTCAATATCAGTTGCGACTATTTCAAAAACAATTGTAAATTGGTTCACTCAGTGTAATATTGACAAACATATGACAATGATAAACAACTATATGTATAAGAGTTGTTTACACTTCTGCAGGAAAAGGCACATTAGAGAACAAGAGTCATCAGAAAGATGACATATCCCCCCGGCAGCTGTCTGTAAAGTAACCACTAGTAAATGTGCAATTCTGTATGTAATGAGTCAACAGTTTAAAGTTCTTTAAGAAGCATACATTGTTTACCCACAAAAAATCCATCATGGTCGCATTCATATGAATGCCAAGTTTCGATCAAATACATTGAATGGTTTTCGAATTCTGCCCCAGAAACGAACCTCATCCCCAATTGAGTCTATGTCCAACTTCAACCCTTAAAAAGTTAAAAAAATAAAAATTAGAAAAATCCAAAAATATCAAAAGGCACCACTTCAGTATATGCCTGATAGCTTTGCGAAGTTTCGATCAAATACACTGAATGGTTTTCGAATTCTGCCCCGGAAACGAACCCCATCTCCAATTGAGTCTATGTCCAACTTCATTCCATAAACATTTTAAAAAATAAAAATTATAAAAATCCCAAAATATCAAAAGGCACCACTTCAGTATGTGCCTGGTAGATTTGCCAAATTTCGATCAAATACACTGAATGGTTTGGGAATCCTGCCCCGGAAAAGGAAATGATAACGGACGGACAGACAGACTGCCGGGGGATAAAATGTAAGTGTATGACCTTTTGCCAACTTCTATCCCCGCCCTAAGGAAGAGTTTGGTCATTAAATTTTTTTTTATCTGGCTATGACATTGACCTTTGACATAGCAGATCAATGTGTTATTCCAAAGATGTCCAAGCAATGCATGGTTTCATACGATAACTGTGGCTATCAAACTGAGGCAAAATATTGGAAAATCCCCATTTACACAGCTGGCTAAAGAAACATAACAAACAAACAAATTATCAATTTCTTTTATTTATTTACATTGAACAGTGTTAACGTGATGGTTCGTGATGCAGTATGCAAGTTCCTCCTTTTCTTCAATACTCATCATGCTCATAACAGAGCGGGATAACTGTTTGCTTGAAAGCATCAGCAGACCATGCTCACCAGTTCAGAGTTACTTGCCCTCAAACCTCCTTTTCCTTCTATATTGCCATGGAAAAACAGGAACCAGGATGAGGGGAGGCCAGATCGGCTCTATCCCTGTTGCATTGTGTTAGTAGAATGTGTGAACATTCTATTTGGTGTTTGGGTCCACATTTATAGACAAGTAGTCGCAAACATCATTTCTTTCAAGTGATTACCACATGGCCAAAGACAATAATTTCAACGTCCTTGAAGGGTCCCACTCCGACTTGGCATTGGTTGGTCTTCTCACATTAGCCAGACCAGCCCTTGTAAGTGTGTCCCAGTGTCAAATGGGATATAACTTCTCGGTAGGCCCCCATTGAAATAACAGGACTCTCCTCATCGCTGTCTACCAATCACTTCGGATATCTGGAAGGGGCCTTCCAGACTGTCAACCTGTCATCCGGGTATCTCAAGCTGGACTTCAGTTTCTGCAAAATTATGTATAAAGATTGTAGCAATAGAAAAGAATTGTTGCAACATGTACTTACAGATAAAAGGCAGCAAATTCACTTAATTTATCATCTTTGAGTTTTGTTATATACCAAACATTTGAAATATATATTGTTCCATGCTGATGAGTTGAAACAATCATTAACTGACATCTCTTAAAAATGTTCCTAGCAACCTATGCTTGCCATACAAGCCAAAGTAATAGATGAGGTAGCAAGTGGGCTCATTGATCGCTAGTAATCGTATCCAATAACATGGGATGTTGTCCATAACAGTCATCATCGGTGCGTCTGGATCGAGCTCATAACATTAATCACTGGTTTGTCTAGTTGAGATTTGAGATTTGATTATATATAATCCTTGTCATTTAGCTGAACTATTGCTGGATGTGGTGTTAAATGAGTGAATTGGGTTTAACGCCTCTTTGAACAGTATTCCAGTTATATCTTGGCATGTAAGCTTGATTTGGGAAGAAAGCCCGAAGTGATGCAGGTCTTACATGTTTACCATTTTGATGAAACCCACAAGCAAGTGTATGATGCTACCCTCGATTCAAACCCACGACCATCGGTTTCTGTGAAGCCTAAGAGATGCAACTATGCACAGCAAGTTGTGGTGCCTTTGATAATTAGGCCATCCATGCCAACAGGTGATAAAGAACAAGCAAACTGAAGAAATATTTGCAGAATAGCTACATGAACATGATGAACTAAACAGAATAATTTCAAATATTTACCACTCACTGATACTCTTCTCTTGTTCCTCATTGCTTCCCTTTTTCCATTGATGCTGTTCAGATGACTGACTCATTCATCCAGACATTCTGCAAACATAAGTAGCATTCACATTACAGAAATATCAAAACTGTACATGCTTTTACATTGAATTCAATTGAAAAGGCCCCAGTTGAGTTTCCAACTTAGAACTGTCCTTATTAAAATATTTCATCCCAAACATTCAGAGATAAAACATAACCCCATATTTAACAACTGTCAAACAATTATTTGACAACAAAGCCAGGGTCATTCAACAAAGACTTTACATTGGGAATCACTTGTTGCAAAAAAGATCCTCGTCAAGGTCAGTCATTCCATGAAATATTGAATTATTAAGTTATGAAGCTTATACAAAACAAGGACATAACAGTGTAATTATAAAAATATGTTTAAAAAAATAAAGTCTTTGGTGGCCATTATTGTAAATTATAGTATGTATTAGCATCCCACGAAAGTTAAGAGTTCATAATCGTTCCTAGATCTTTGTACTTTTCTTCATTATCTATAAAAAGCGGATCTAATTAGGATCATTTTCTTTTGACCACAAATCCATTACGCCCCTTATGCAAATCCTTGTCGTCGTAAAAAACAGTTGACCATAATACTAAAAAAAGAAACCTTGGCGTTTACGGTAAAGTATGTAGAGCAGGAAAATATTTAAATCAATCCGTTCCATAAGATCTCTGCACGAAGCCCTGCTACGTACCTGGCATCCGCATTTGCTGCCAATCGCCTTTCCAAATACTGTTGACTTTCGCGTTGTGGATGGCTCAGGGGAACTTCGGCCGGCATTTCCGTGGTGGAGGTGAATGAGAACATTGTATCTATACACGAGGTAAGCTTATAGTAATCAAGCATAACAGTGTATATCGATACACGAGGTTTGTTTACATCCATGTTCTAAAATGGCGCCCTGGACCGTAGGGGAATATGGGTAAAATGGCTTGTTCCGGGTTAACACTAAGCTGGGCCCCCGTCTCTAATATCACAATATTGTTTGGCGCAAGTTGACGACGCGCATAGAGAGCCGTGAACCAGGTTAATACGACATGAGCTGGTTCCCGGCTCTCTATGCGCGTCGTCAACTTGCGCCAAGTTATATCAGAGACGAGGCCCAGCTTATACACTGAACACGATCGGTCATTTCGTCAAAATTGGCCAAATATTGAGATTGCAGCTGAGGTCATGCTGGCAGCAGAAGTGACACATTAAGGTAAGGAATATGTTAATATTACAATGATCACGTATTAAAGTAATTTACCACATGTAAGCCTGTCACATGTGACACATTAACTTTTATAGCCAACATGTAAGTAAATGTATAATTATATTTTGATATAACAAGTAGCCTGTCTATCATATGTTAGTATTTGCTTATGTATATAATGTAGAAATATGTTTACTTTAACTGGATAATTTGTATGCTAATGTTACTCACTGTCTTATTTCATATATTCCCTTTACTCTGTGAGATGATTAATAGCCTCAACATATTTTTCCAGATGTGAAGAATCAAGAACAGCTTTAATGACAGGGAAGTTTTGCATCAGAGATCATCGTGAAGTGGAAGATAATACATTTTTAAGGGTATGAACATTTTCACTTGAACTAGTTGAACAATAACCATGATGACAACTTTATCATGGGGGAATTTTTGGTGGTGGGGTAGCCTAGTGGTTTAAGCGTTCACTCTTCGTGCTGAAGACCCATGCAGGTTTGATTCCTGCCACATAGCGTGGCGTTAAACATCAAACAAAGCTAACAAAGCTAAATGGAAATGCTAAAACATCTCCCAATATTAACCATGCTATTACAGAATCTGTTCACTTGTTTTTGTATGTAAAATATTTTTGAACGATTACATCCATCTAATGATTGTTTGTATGTGTGATATGCCAGTAGAGGTATATATGTACAAGCATGTGCATACGCATATAAAAATTATGTATGTTTGGCTAGGTACCAGTATATGAATGAGTTGTTTTGTGCGACTTGTATATTAGCATCATCATAGTTTCGACAGACAGTTTATGTATATCAAATGTTAAATGTCTTTGTAGGGAGAATTGCATATCAGAACTGTCATTATTTTATTACTTATGAGTAGAACTTTTTAAGTATCTGGCATGATACATTTCCTTGGTCCACAGAAACATGTTACCAGTAAACTGACTTGATAAGTAGCATAGCAGTCTGTGTGGTTGGAAACTAACTAAGCCGTCACTACTCAATTAAGTAATTAACAGATAATTGCAAGTGATAATACCCACCTGACACTAATTGCCCTGTTAATCCCTAATCCACCATGAGTTGACATTGAGTTCATCTTGCTAATGAGCTGTTGTGAGCGTAACGAGATGATAAACATCAAAGGTTGGGCAGGCTTTGATCAAGTGTTCTGTAGAAGAGATTATGTCACTTGTTTAATGTTTATTTAGGATTAGCTACATCCCTTGATGCTACCAAGACCATACTTGAGACTATCAGACAGTTTGTCCTGATACAACCTGATGTCTCAGCTGTACTTATTGGATTCTGCCTTTTTGCAAACTATGTGTGTGACAAGGACTTTGACCACTCTGTGCAGATGCATAACAATGAATAATGAACTTGGGGTATGATTCAATTATGTCACACAAGTCAAAGATGGGTTCCACTGTATTTAGAAACAGATGATAGATGCAATACTGTGTAACTTTATAACAATCAAATGAGTATTCAAATAGGAATACACATATATTTACAATTACCCTTGAAAAGTTCCAAAACCAAATAGAACTACTTATATTATGATTACACTTGACCAATATATTTGGCAGTTTTTCCCGTTATTGTTAATCTTAATTAACGATAGGATAAATGATAAAAATATGATAATGATTTTACTCATGACTATTCATTGGCCAGCCACAGCTTTTTTTTAAAAGTGGGGGTGCACAATTAAGATCTATTTATTGTCTTTGGTGGTAATTTATACAGAAATGAAGATTTTTTTCGAAATAAAAAGGAGGGTGCGCACCCCAGCACCCCCCCTCTGTATCCGCCCATACTATTGCCAGCAGCCGAATTAAGGTCCCTTAAATGTAATGTACATAGTTTTTAGTCGATTGTTCAGGTGGTTCTTTTCAGTTGATTTTTTGTATCAGTGTCTATTTTGGCCTACCAATTAATGGTAGATATTAAATATCAATAATAAGTGAGATAATTATTTTCAGTGTGGCTCCCATTGCAACTAAAGCAAGGAACGATTTTTTTCGAAATAAAAAGGAGGGTGCGCACCCCAGCACCCCCCCTCTGTATCTGCCCATACTATTGCCAGCAGCCGAATTAAGGTCCCTTAAATGTAATATACATAGTTTTTAGTCGATTGTTCAGGTGGTTCTTTTCAGTTGATTTTTTGTATCTGTGCCTTTTTTGGCCTACCAATTAATGGTAGATATTAAATATCAATAATAAGTGAGATAATTATTTTCAGTGTGGCTCCCATTGCAACTAAAGCAAGGAACGATTCAAATTAAGCCTGATTCAGCTGCTACATTGAAATGTATTTGCTCCTCTAATCAGTAATTCAATCAGTTGTATAGTGACTTGATATTTGGTGAAAATATCTGTTGTATGAAATCCTAATGTTACTTACTATTGTATTTGAGATGATATATGTATTTGGTAGCCTAGTGGGTAATGCGTTCTCCGAAGCACTGGGTTCTGTTCCCCACATGGGTACTGTGTGAAAAGCCCATTTCTGGTGTCTCCGCAGATATATTGCTGGAATATTGCTTAAAGCTGTGTGGAACTATACTAACTTGCTCACTCATTATATTGTATTTTGATATCACTTACATGACTTGTGTGACTGAAAGTTTTGATAGTTATGAATACCGTATTCGACGTAATAAGCGTCCAGGGCGCTCTCAAAATTTCGTGGTTTATGCTGGCAGCCTGAAATATTTATGTATGACAAATATATTTTTCTAGTATGAAATTCCTCATAATTAAGGGTGCATATCACACACGCGTGTGTATTATATGCAAATAAATAAGTCTTGTATACATTGATCAATTGGAAAGGGTGCTAATTGGGATTGTTCACTAGCCAATATATTAGCAAATATTCCTGTGGGCGCTTATTAGAGCGAGGCGCTTATTACGTCAAATATGATAGTTCTGTTTTTATGTATAAGGACCTATTTTATGCAATTTGCATTGCCTTGTTTACCCTTCCTTATGTTTTGATGTAATGCAAACATTTGAGATAAATTCAGTTGGCCTGCCTTATGGCACTACAGGAATTGTTTTCAGAAGATCAATTACAATTTTGTATTTTCAAGCTTTTAAAGATGTTATAAATTGTTTCAGGCACCTGGATTTCACAATGACACCAGATCAGACAAGTCATACAAAGGACTCTCCGGATGATGAATAATCCTCCCCGGAACAACTAACAGGTTCACCTCAGAAAGTGATGATTCTGAATGAATAATGCCACATCAGTGTGATTCTGTAGGTTGTTTTATTACGACATTAATCAAGTCTAAAGGAATTGATACCACAGCAGTGAGACTATGTTTATGTGGTGTACACTGACGCTGACTATACAAATCTGAATGACTTTTGTGGTTTACTGCACAAACATAATTGACTTTAGATATTCTTCTACCTTGAAATTCTTCTGAGATTTGACTAATTGGTTTATTTAGAAAAAGGCATTGAAGCATCTGTTTCAGATTTTGAATGTTCTTGCACATCTGGTTACTGAACCAATGAAATGTCATAAAATCAATAAATATGATTTTTTATCTGAACAATTTTTTTGTTTTGCTTCTTTAAAGAAATATGATATTGGTCATTCATAACAAAGGTGCTAACATATATCAAATATACTAATGCCCTGAATGTTTTCCTACAATTAATACAGCTCACTGAACGAAGTTTTTAGTTCCATGTCAGTAGAAAAATTACATTGATATTTTTATGTACCAGTACTTTATTAGGTGTTTTCTGTGGATGCCATTAGTCTTATGCACCCATTTGGGTTAATGATATTCTGTTTCAAACTTCAACGAAACTCGTCTGTCAAGATGTAACAAGTATTGATACAGTTCCAAAATAATCTTTTAATCTCACCAGGAACAAAGGCCCAAGTGAGCACATAGCCAATGACTCTCATTTTTTTGTCAGAGTGAGTATGGTGTTATGCCCCTTTACAAAATTCCAACAATATCATGATGGGTGATACCAAGCAATGTACCGATGTGGTGAATCGAACGCTTCAACCACTAGGCTAGAACAAACTGGGAATATGAAGATGAAATGTAAGGATACCTTATACCAGGACTGAATGCTTTTCATTTAATACGCTTAACATCTAAAATGAAATATATATGAACTTGAAAAATGTTTTCACCAAAAGTACATGCCCATAGATCTCAACTTTAAGGGGATATTTACAACTAAAATAACACAGAATATTACTACAGCTATCTGCTATGCCCAAGCTAACATTATTTACTAGGAGTAAGACATCTCGAAAAATTGCATCCGGATACCTGCCGGATACCTTCAGCAATGTTCAATTTTCATGGTTAGTTTCCAATATATTTTTAGGTGTTTCACACTTAATTGAACAAAATGCACCCCCCAAATTGTGACATGTTTTTGGAAACTCAGAATGAGGTATCCGGTGCCGGATCCCTGGACACCCAGATTGAGGTATCCGGTGAGGTATCCGGTGCCGGATACCCGGATTCCAGGTGGCATACTTTCCGGTGAGGTGTCCATGCCGGATACCACGGATCTGGTATCCGGCAAGGTATCTGCCACCGGATACCCGGACGCGTTTTGGGTAAGTGTCTGGTGGTATCCGGATACCGGAAACTGCATTTTTTTTGCTGTGGATCATACCCGTTCATATCACAATCTGACATTACGCTTTTATTGCAGAAATAATATTGATTTCAAAAGTCACTGCATTAGACATTAATTTCCCAACTTTTAAACTAAAAAAGTAAAGATGGGAATGCCTGTAACTGGCAGTGTTTAAGAAGGGAATATTTGTCGATTAGTCCCATTTATCAGATATGCGCTTCAGTAGCATTATTGTATATCTCCAGGAAGATGTTCACATTGTATCTCTCATCATTTGTGAATAATTCAACAAGCAACATAAAAAGAACTATTCTACCATGACGAAATAATACAGAGTATACAATTAATAGTATTTGTTCAAACAGAGGTATCAAATCCTATAACATATATCTGATTTTATCAAATTTGTGTGAGGTGGTAATGCTTTAATCTCTACATTGTGCCCTTGTTTGTGTGCCCTTGTTCTATTCAACAAACAGTCCAAACCGGAGACTCCACACCATATCCGATAACACAGACCCAGGCTGGATTGTCGTCCATTGATGCCAATGCATCGATGACAAGCGATGATATCATACCAGATTATTGGACTTATGTAGCGATGTGCATGCACTTGTGTGTGTGTGTGTGTGTGTGTGTGTGTGTGTGTGTGTGTGTCTATAATACAAACTGTCATCAAAAGGGCGTTTCACCAAGACCAGTTGTACCAGTTGGCTTCGGGCCAGTGGGTCTTTTGTCCTGCTCTGGACAAAATCGTTTCGAACCATAACCGGACACACAATAATTGAGTTGACGATGAGCGGTGACTAACATGCACACCAGGAAGTTTGGTTCAAACTATATTACACCGATACATTAACATTGCAAATCATACGGAACTGACATATCTGTATTAATTTTTCTCTTTTTCTGAAATCTTGAGACATTTCCAATGACTAACTAAGAAGCACTATAATACAGTATCAACATACTTCCAAAGCCGACAGTGACAAACTTGCAAGGGGATATTCATTCACTGGGGTGCGGGACAATGGCTAATGCGGGGCAATGGCCGATCCCGTTAGTCGCATCTTATGACAAACAGGGGTTGCTGAAGACCTATTCTCTGTAACTCACCGTGTGTATTATTGGTGTATTTCCACGAAGAAGAGCTTTGGGTTTCCCGTACAATCCCGTTCACGTGGTATGTTGAGCTGCAGAGTATGTCGTTTTAGAGCTGTGTCTGTTTTACGAATCCCTGAACACACCTGCCCACTCGCGCAAGTGTCTACACTGTAAAACCAGTTACCAGACGAGCCTGTATAGGGCCTATACAATCTGTACAATTGACTTAAATGGATATCGAATATATTTATTTATTAGCAACCCCTGAGGTGAAATGGGGTTTAACGTCGCGTCCAAGATTATTGGACTACAGCGGTGTGCATGCACATCTTTAAACGTCTTTTGGTATGACGCGGCCGGGGATCGAACCCCGGGCCTTCCGTTCTCCGGCCGGACGCTCTAACACTAGACAACGGAGGCGGTCGGTGAAGAAACGATTAGGATGGGTTTACCAGCTCAATCTATTCTTAGGAAAACACAATTTGAGTATTTTCAGATTTCAAATTTCAGATTTCCTATCACCAATATTCAAAGAGACAATAAAATCTAAATTCAACTCCCTCTTCAAGGAATCTCTTCAAGATGTAACTGCAACCAGAGGCACAGGAAACAAACTTAGGACATACAGGGTAGTTAAAAATGAAATAAAATTAGAAACCTATCTCGGTAACTGTAAAATAAGAAAATATCGAGTGCACTTTTCTAAACTAAAATTGAGTAACCACAAATTAAATATTGAATTTGCAAGACACACAAAGCCACCAACCCCACTATATCAGAGGCTATGCTCTACATGTTCAATCATTGATGCTGAAAAACATTACCTACTTCACTGTACCAAACACACTCAAGAAAGAAATATACTCTTTGGAAAATTATCCACACAAAATGTAAATGTAAATGTCCACAGGCATGAAAACAAATTATTTCACTACATCCTGTCAAATAATGATCCCATCAATATCAATTGCATTTGTTTCCATGTCTATCATTTCAAACAATAAATACTCCTTCACCTTAATCAACCGTTGACATTTTATGTATAATAATGTCATCAAATATGTAATAGTGATTGTTTTTTGTGTCTACGGGAATGTAAATTATGTATGTCTGTATATACGTGTATATGAATCATAATGTTTTGTCTTAATCATAAAAAATTGCATCTTTCCCGTAATGGAATGTTTCTGCAATAAATATGATCTTATCATGCCGTATACAGAGTATTGTGTCGCAAGCTCGGCGATGGGCAGGAGCACACATTTCCTACCCCCTCTCCCTTTGGCAAACACCCCATGAGGGGTCACAGGTCAGGCGTTAGTCCTGCACCATGACCGAGGAATATATTTATTTTATTAAAAAAAATAATCTAGAAATGCATACAAAAGCAAGTCTAGCCAGCTCAATCTGAAATCAGCATAGGTAATTTTTTTGTTATTTTTAGAGTAAAGAAGGATATTGTGTAATATAAGATTTCAGAGACTAAATGTTAGTCTAGTCAGGCGTGCACTCGTCACGTGTCTTATACGGCCAAGAGTAAGATCTTCCGGACGACCAATGCACTGGAGGAATGTGGATTGCATATGAGGTACCACGTAGTCTGGTCTTTTTGCCTTTTTAAGAATATGATCAACACTGTTTTAGAAGCTTTATATGCACGTAAACCAGCGCGGGACGGTTGGGAACTGGGAGTGAAACACTAAGCATCTATAGAGAAGAGCTCACAATAAAACGTAATGGACCCGTGGACGGACTTGAGTTTTCAAGACGTAGCAGGTAGAACTCCCACGGCAGATATATAATATATATATATAATGAAGAAGAAGAAGCAAATGGGATTGTTCCCAAATATTATACATATTGACGAAAATATGTAATACATGTATCCACCAAATATATTCAGGCTAGGTATTTGCCCACAGCAATTGAACGACCCCCTCCCTTCCAAAAACAGCCCAACTTTTTCCATATTATTGATTATTCTTTTATCCCCCACCCCCACCCAGCCAAACCCCTCCCCCTTAGCTTTTATTAGATTAGGCCGTAAAGTTTATATATTTTTTGGTTTCACATCTTTATTTATTCATTACGCTTTTCCCCCCCGATAGTATAAGTGCAACCCCGTAGATAATAGATAATACGTTGATTGACTGCTCATTGTTATCTAACTCAATGGATTTTTCTAGGAACCGTAGACGTTGTGAAAATAGTTGTCACGTAGGTTTTCTCAGCCGACCTTTGAGACTTGACACCTATGAAAAAATACCTGAAACAATCTAAGTGATCAGTTCAGAAACGAACTCGAGTTATAATATCCCGAAACGATATATATATTTTAAAATATTTGATTGTTACAGAGACACGTGACATCGAATAAGTTTCTATGTACAGCTGCAGACGTTTGGGATATTTTTCCTTTTATGTGGATATATTCACGGATACATTTTTGCCTAAAATTATACACATAAATTTGGTAGGTTGTAATTATGATATTTGCATTTTGTTTTCCTTCATTTGCTGTAGCATTGGACAGATTCATTCTTGTTCCTCTACGTCTTGGTTGTGAAATTCTACGATGCGCGCTAGACGTTGTTTTCACAAATCTTTTCCTTTGTAAGCGTGTATATATTACAGTCAGTTTGTAAAATGTGATTCTCTCAGGCAATTTATAAAATGTGTAAATATTTCAGTCATTTTGACTGAAAAATCTGTCCATTTCTTTAACAGATTGACTAAAATTGATTAAGACGATCAAAATGGCCTAAAACATCACAATAGATTATTATGTAGGATTAGAAGCCAAACAATAGAGAAATGTACTTTTCATCGTAACATTTTCATTCTCCTGGTGATGATATTAAACATATAAATGTTTGGAATTCGTTATCATAATAATACAGATGGATATATTTTTCAGTCTGTTTGTGAAATAACTGAATATTCCGGCGTTTGATATATTTCCAAAGTGAAAATTTTGCACATTTTAACTGTAAAGATATAAACACGATAAAATAAGCAATGCTCAGGAGAAATATTCACTTTGTGTTGCAAGTCAAAATAGTGTAAATGAAAATCGTACAATTTCTAAGCAAGTGACTTATCAAAACTTCGTCACCATTACCGATGCTAGCTACAAAGATACCTACATTTCCTTATTATTTCCAAAACTGTATTTCACTTTGTCGATCAATGTGACCATACGCCCTTATACTATCAATAAAAGTGACCAATGCGCTTACGAATGGCGCAGCACAGGTCGCCAAATAAAAAAAATAGTCTAGGTTTCTGCTATATCATCCGGGTACTCACGGAAAAAAAACAATAACAAAGGCAACAACCAGTCCCGGGGAATTACTTTAGATCAGTGCCCCTTTACAGCAGGGTGTGGGGTGTATCAGTTACATGCCAGACCGTAGCGCTGATGGTTAGTGATAAACTGTTGGGGAGGGCCGTTCCTCTATTATGTGGTCTCTGGTTTCACAGGAGGGAAATGAAGCTTTTTTTAATTTCACACTTCAAGGTCTGGAACGAATGACCACTGCAGCATTTGGCGTTTCATTTAAGAATGAACCTTCACTTTCCGCAAGGTCATTGGAGTATGAACCTTCATAGAGTGAGGGCCAAACTGTATGAACGTCAGAGCAAATCGACCCAAGGCAGCTTGTGGTGTCCTTCCATTAGTCATACGGCCCATTAGTCATACGGGTTAAAACAACATATGGTATGGTTGACTGCACCAACAACTTCCTTTGTAATACCCACAATTAAAGTGGAATGATCCACAGAAACACAAAATTACAACATTTAATAATCTTTTAATACTCCTCAGCATAGCATATATATTCATCATAGCACATATCATCATCAATGACCTATAATCTTATATGACATATATACATAAATAATCACATTAAGTAATCACTGTAAGTTAAATTATCATTAACGCGGGATCACATATTAACATTTTGAGTTTGCAGTTTCACATTTAGTGGTCAGTTGGATACAGATAACCAGCAGCATCCAGAAACTGAACACAGTTTTTCTGGCCTACTTGGAGTTGGTCCCACAATCTGATGAGTCGGTTTTCCTTCTCGCGATATACTCGCTTTCAGCCTTGGGGAGCAGTACCAAAGTCAATTTGACGCATCTTGGCAGAGTCAGACTTCTCAATCTGCTTGATCAGTTCAACAAAACGATAAATGTTTGGATGATGATGCGGCAGAGACTTGTTCAGTCGGTAGTGGAAGCCTTCCAGATTATTGTTCGTGCGAGGTCCAATGTTTCGGTGGTGATTCCATAGAGGGATGGGGAATCTAGCATCATCACCAACCCAAGTTGTTACAATATAATCATTAAATCTCTGAGCGTTGTCTAGTGCTGGCGTATCGTCCATGGCGTCGACCAAGGCATCTTGGACGTCAGCTTCCGGTAACAGAGCCAGGGATGATGCTCTTCTGACCCAGCGTCTGACCCCAGGATCTTCTTGGTACTACTTCAGCATATTGTTCGGCAACTGCTTCCTGGTACAAGGTTGGCATCGGGGTGATCTCTTCTCTGGCCCTCTTCCTCATGTTACTGACAAATCTAACAGTGTCAGGTTCTTGTGGGTCGTGTTTATCAGGAGTGGTGTAACTCTTACACGGCAAGTTTTCACGACACACTTCCAGTGGATACAGTGTTCCTTTGTAGAGTTCTTGTTGTGAAGGTGACCTTGAAACAGTACCTGCTGTGTACCTCGCCTAGAAGTAACATATTCCACTTCAATCAATCCTGCCATGATAACAAGAGTGATATGCTAGAGTCTAAAACATAGACACTTTTATGTACTAAATTGAGTAAACTCGATTTAACTCAGTAAAGAACAGTAAATTAGTTTGAGATGAATCCTGTACTTGTTCCTAAAACATCATAGGTATTTATTTAAACTAATCCCAAGCTTTCTAATTAGTGGACTAATCCATTTTGACCAAAGGGTATATGCCTATTGTTGTTTTAACTAATCCCTCTTTTGCTGTATAACTATTGGGAGTATGACAAATGGGCGTATGACTAATTGGACATGACCCAGCTTGTGAACCCTAGCGGACTCAGTCAGACAGCCGAGAAGATGGCAGAGATTAGTTCCCCTTTAAGTACTACATTCGATATAATTGATACACTAGCAATAAGATATAGATGTAGAAGGCATATATGAGGGAAGTGCTTACCTGTAACATGAAACGTCAACATGAGAAAAGTGTTGATTTCCTGTCGGCCATCCTACCAGGCAGACAGGTGACAGTTGTCTGGGCGTACAAATTGCATTGACGTCACCGGTAGAAGCCCGTGAATGAGGCGTGAAGCCAGGTACGGGTAGCACGCACAACCAACCCATAACATGTAGACAGTGAAGGAGCAGCCTTACGATGGATCACATTAGAAATAAGGCTGCCGTCAAAATTATAATTATATCAGTGGTTGTGAAAATGTTGATAATAACACTCAGTGAGTGCACGTGTATGGTATTACGCCGCTAATAGCAATATTTCTGCAGTATGAGGGAGTGAGAATGGTTTCACGCCGTTTTTAGCAATATTTCAGCAATATCACGGCGAGGGACACCAGAAATGGGCTTCACACATTGAACCTATATTGGGGAATCGAACCCGGGCCTTCGGCATGACAGGCTAATCTGCAATATGACTGCGGGAGACACAAAACCAGGCCCAATACACGTACAGTACATGTATACGAAAACAAGAAACCTTCGATGCGATGCATAAATACGGCGGCAAACTTTATGTTCGTCAAATTTAATTTACAATATAATATATTCCCAAAATGTTTAATCAACACAGGCATTATCAAAACAATATGAACATTTGTTTAAATTAATTCCGTTTTACATCTTACACCAAGTTTTTGACTACTATGCGATTGATTACCTTACATACTGAATTTGATAAACAATGTCTTTCAGTAAATGAGTGCAGTAACCTGTTCCAGCCGCTTGTGAAGACCGGTACTTTGGCACTGTGAGGTATCGGATAACTGGGAAAACGGTGACAGAATGTATTATCTGGTCATGCTTACTAAGCTCTGACATGTTTGTTTGTAATTAACTTCTATCAAACGACTTTAGAGAATCCTGTTATGGACTTGTCACACCGACCTCTTAATGGTCTTATGAGCAACTAAGAGTGTTGTCAATTTCAAGGTCATGGCCTGCACTTGTACAACATGTGTACACCCTCTCTAACTGTAACACACCAAATATGTTTGCCAAAATTCCGTGCACCGCCTACGTGTCTCAAAGGCGCTTTGTGAGTTGGTTCAACTTATCCTGGATTACCAGTAACAACCATAGACTTTTCAGACAACTATTACAAATATGTTGTATTTCGTGAACATTTACCTTTGTACATTACAGACAATTGTGTAAATATCACAAATGAATTGAACTCATTGTGTTTTATAATGAGAGAGGTACCTAATATATAATGTTTCAAGTGGTGATAAATTTCAATTGACCAATGTCGCGATTTCGCATTCTCGTGCTTTTGTGTCAATTGCCTATACAGTTATATGTGACTATTTTCAAAAACGCGTGAACGCGAGATTGCGCGACACTTGACTATAGTCTGGAAGTGAATTTAAGGTACCGACGTTTACTACAATATCTGAAAAACTATTGGACCTAATCCAGTCAAAGTTGGTATGAGATTATTAAACAGTCATACATAACTGGATATTACATTTAAGGGCAATCGGTGCATGAATAAAAAATCTGTCTATTTAGCTATCACTATATTTCATCAACAACCAGACCTGTTCGTCACGGGTGGAACGAGCATTCATTGCAACTGCCATCTGCATAATGCATATGACACAGTTGAACCAATAAACTCAACTCGAAAGGATGGACGGGAATCAAGCACGCACGAATACGGTGTTAGTTTTGATTTCGTGTTGACTCAGCGCAAGCATCTTTCCGCTGATGCGAAAGGTTTCGTTGTTAGAATATTTCAATACTTTAAGGCTGAAAGTGAAAGACGTTCGCCCTTCTTTGACATGTCAAAGTACATGAAAAGAACAATTCATTGAACTCTCATAATAACACATGCTCCCCTGCACATCCCTTGGGGGGCATCTCAAAACAGGATAGGAAATTAAAGTTAGATTCCTTTGATAAGAAAGTTGTCAGGGACGTGATTCGGCGGTTAACTCGAGAAAATGAATTTATTTAAACACGAAAACTAAAACAAATTCTCCTTACAGAGCATGACTTAGATATTTCCAAATGAACCATTTGTAAACTCCTTTCCAAATTTGGATATCAGTACAAAAAGACGAAAGGGTCGAAACTAGCAATACGTTTGCGTATCAATTATTTGCGCACTATTAAAAAGAAAGGAGAAGAAGGCTATGAGCCTGTCTATTTGGACGAAACCTGGGTTAACGCCTGCCACACATCTGCTTACCAATGGTCTCACCCAGATACCATAGAGCCACAGCGCAAGATCCCCCCTGGTAAAGGGGAGCGCCTGATTGTCCTCCATGCAGACTCCCACAGTGGTTTCCTCCCTGGGTGTGATCTAGTGTTCAGATCCAGATCTACAGATGGCAGAGACTACCATACCGAGATGAATAGTCAGGTTTTCACTGCGTATGTTGAGGAGCAGCTCCTCTTAGCACTGCCTGATAAATCCTTGGTGGTTATGGACAATGCTCCCTATCACAGTTGTCGAGATCCTATTAACCGTTGTCCAACCTCAAATTCCACCAAATGGGAGATATGTCAGTGGTTGGACAACAACCGCATTGCTCGGTCCACGAAAGCCAAAAAAAACCTGACTACTACCAACTGGTTCTTCAGAACAAACCCCCGCCCTCTTATTTGATTGACAACATGTTGAGAGAACACGGTCACGAAGTGCTTAGACTTCCTCCTTACCATTGTAACTTGAATCCCATCGAACTAATCTGGGATGATTTGAAAAAAATATGGTCGCACGGCAAATTAAGGCCTTCAAGCTTGCCGACGTCAAGCAGATTGTCTTGAAAGGGATGGGAGAAATTACAGATGTACGTTGGGCAAACTGTGTCCAACATGTTATCAAAGTTGAGGAAGAGTATTGGAAACAAGACTGTATCCGACCAGATACTGTCCAGCCTGTTGTTGTTCATTTAGGTGACAGCACAGACTCCGAATCTGACGACGAGGGCATTTCGTGGGACCAAGAATAGTGCAATACATATACCCCTGTTTCACTACGACATGTAATAGCCCGAATTACCACGGATATGAATTCATACATATTCGTACATATTCTTAATAATTTCTTAAGAATTTTAAATATATCTTATTTGATTCCCAAACATTCTTGTAGTTCGTGGGATTCGTGAGAAGAAATTTGTTTATCAAAGAATTTCTAGGAATCGTCTACGAATTTCAGGCTTTGTAGTACATGTCGTAATCGGATCTTGTCCACTTTGTGCAATTCTTGGCTCAGAGTTTGATTCTCTTTCACCCGAAACAGCCCCGAAAGTCTCGAATCATCTTGGAAAATATTAAAATATTTTCTTCGAAACCATAAAGCAGTTATTTGTCTAAATGAATAATTACGTATGATATATTACACCTAATAACATGATGCATGAAATATAATAATGTGGCAAGGAATGATACATTCAAGTCAATAACACTGACCTGAAAAAGAATGCAAAAATAATTGGATAAATATACTCTTCAAAAAAAGAAACTTGACACTGACTTTCAAAATGTAATATAATGCGATTGTTTCAAAATAGGACACAGAAACCATAATTGAGACACTGTTTGAAGATCAATGTACACAATGTTCAAAACATTAATCGTGTCACCTAGACAGACACACGTACACGATACAGTTAATGTCACAGGGGTACAAAAAATGTCAGTATCGGTTGTGCCCACCACGTGCATCAATCACCGCTTGACACCGACGACCGATAGATGCAATCAAGTTGTCAATAACACGCTGTTGGATGTGCTGCCATTCATGCTGAAGTGCATCAAGAAGCGCCGGAAGTGTTTGGGGCGGTGGATTCCTTCTGCGAACGCGTCGATCCAACTCGTCCCACAGATGCTCAATCAGGGACAAATCTGGTGACGGGCTGGCCAAGGTAATGTTTGGATGTTGTTGTGCTGTAAAAAGTCCTGACAAACACGTGCAATATGCGGTCGAGCGTTGTCCTGCTGGAAGTGTCCGCCATGAACGTTGACGTGAGGAAGAACGTAAGGCTGTAGGATCCAGTCTCTGTAACGCACACCTGTCAATGCACCTGCCACATGCACGAGAGGCGTCCTACCACCGTGATGAATTCCGGCCCATACCATGACACTCCCCCCGCCAAATGGGACAACCTGCCGCACACAGTTGGGGGCGTAACGTTCACCCCGACGTCTGTAGACACGTGCGCGCCCATCAGCACGTCTGAGTAGGAAACGGGACTCGTCAGTAAACAGTACATTTCTCCACCTTGCACGTGCCCATCTAACCCTCTGTTGGCACCAAAGCAGACGGTCCGCCAGATGACGTGAGGTCAATACATGACGTCGAACAGGTTTTCGTGCAAAAGTCCAGCCTCCCTCAGTCTGTTGCGTACCGTTTGATCTGATATTCTGCATACCCCAGGGATCTGTGTGGTTGTAGACGTGGCTGTGGTAGTGCGGTCTCCGAGGTGTCGCAGTCGGATGTATCGATCTTGTGCTTGGGTTGTCACCCTTGGTCTTCCTGACCTTGGTCTGTCGTCAACTCTGTTGGTGTTGTTGTATCGGGTCCACAGTACGGAGATTGTCTGTCTGGATACGCCAAAGTGCCTAGCCACTTCTAGCTGAGTTGCTCCAGCTTGTTATCTCCCAATAGCGTTGTTCCGTTGAGCTGCATTCAGTCTTGGCATTCTGTCACCGCCTCTACTGCCGTTATAAGGACTGTATGATCAGCCGTTGATGTGGATTTTTATACCCGTTCAGCAGGGGGGGGGGGGGGGGGGGGGCTGCATGCCTAAATGCAGGATCCTGTGCTGCACGTTTTTTACAGGCGGTTGCGTTTGGATGAAGCTGTAAAATTGATCCCCAAACGCTACGTTTATGTGCTTTGCATGTGTTTTCGCGAATTATAGACACATCATCTTTCTGTCTGACTTATTTGATTCTCATTTAATGTAATTATTTTAGATATTTTGCAAAAAGTGGTGTTACATCTATGTCAAGATTTTTTTTTGAAGAGGATATTATTAAATTACTGCTTGAGACGCCCAACGCTTACACCGTATTCGTGCGTGCGTGATTCCCGTGCATCCTTTCGAGTTGAGTTTATTGGTTCAACTGTGTCATATGGCCCTGTGACGCAGGGGTAGCATTATGCAGATGGCTGTTACAATGAATGCTCGTTCCACCCGTGACGAACAGGTCTGGTTGTTGATGAAATATGGTGATAGCTAAATAGACAAAAAAAATTATTCATGCACCGATTGTCTTTAAATGTAATATCCAGTTATGTATGACTGTTTAATAATCTCATACCAACTTTGACTGGATTAGGTCCAATATTTTTTCAGATATTGTAGTAAACGTCGGTACCTTAAATTAACTTCCAGACTATAGCTCTGGTTACAACAAGATTACAACATAGCTCAAGATTACAACATGCAAGGCCTCAGTAAAGATTTCAAAACGTTTTATGGTAGACATGTGGACGACATTTCCATATTTGACCTATGTCCGATGCAATTCCCTATTTTGACCATATGTTCCCGTGTTTTATCAGGTGAATAATTGACTTGCTTGTCAGACTGTTTCTTTCAACAAATCTGTCAGCAATCGTGTCACAGTTGGAATCTACACCTAGAGAGACTCATTTTGAAGCGCAAGTCTCCCCAGGTATGTTGATATATTAATTGATGGGAACAATAAGAAAACATATAATATAAAATACATTATGATGATCTTTTAAATGTATTTTATCTTCTATACTTTCGACAAATAGTTTAAGTTGTCGGGTTGACAAAAAACATGTTACATCTCCGAAAACAAACCATTCCAAATAGGAACCTGACAATCCGCAATGAAGGATCTGTTATTTTATCCATTATAACAACTGGAAACTTTGGCGAAATGTACTAAAGGCCTATATTATTGCGTAAAAAGTCTATGAAACTAAAAGAAAGATTTATATCAAGATAATAATGTAAGCAGAACTCATTGAAGTTCTCTTTTTATGATATCAACCAAAATTTGTCAAGATTTCTGTCCAACATGCGATTAATTGTACTTGCGTTTTGAAAATAAAAATCATCTTGATAATTCCCATAGTTATGCTCATATCAGAAATATTCAGACGAAGAAAAACAATATTAAGAGCTACATATATAAATACTGCATTATTTGTTCATGTATGATATTTATTAAGTATTATGGTTAACGGTTATCCAAACGTTGTGTTTCAATTATTTGTTTTCGTAAACATTATGGGGCACAGGTGTCCCAGCTGTGCCGACTTGCGTCACTTGGACACACCAGAAACATACGATTGTGAGTTCGAGTGCCGGTTCTCCCCAAATATGTTTCCAGCTGGCCAGGCTCGTGGATTTCACTAAAGTGTTCAACCTCTGAGACCTGCATAGCTTCGGACTTTCCTCACACAATAGGCTGACACGCCCCGTTATAACTGACATACTTTCAAAGCGGCGTTGAACCCTACTCGCTCACTTACCAACATTATTAATCATAGTCGCCAGGCGGTCAACTACTGCACACATAGAGCTTGACGTATACAGACATGCATTTGGTCACCTGCCCAACTATGACAAGGGGATCCTTCTTCAAAAGGAGGATTTCAGGAAACTGTCTCTTTCTACACATTGGTGGTACATGTATACCCTTAACCAACATGGCGAGGGTCATCAGATTAACTTTCCTATGAGAGTTTCACCGAAGCTTTCTATGAAGAAGATGTGGACGGCGACTGGAGGGGTTTTGACAATGCGGACCGGTGGAGAAGCTTGTTATGTTTGTCACCAGTAAAGTGTGCAGTTTGAGGACACTGGACTCCTAGTAATAAACACTTAGCATGACCTATCTTTGGGTCATCTTCTGGATTCTAAATGTGTAGCTGACTAGGTACACGTATATAGCCATGGCAAACAGCAATGATTTTAGGGGTACCTCTTTGAGCATTTGAATTAATATATATATCATTTTTCGGTGCATCACCAACTCCTAAATCAGCTACAAATTGTCTCTTTTAAGAAATTTCCCATAAATGTTTGCGAGACGTAGACAGTTACTCAACCGCACACCCGGATTTCACTTTCGTGGACATTCTAAATGCAAATCTAAATGTAACACAATCACAACAGTACGTCAGAACAGAAAAACGCATACGCGTTACAATTTCAAAAGTTAACTCAAAATTCAAAAGGCTTACTGGTGTGAAAAGGCAGGCGTATGTAAAGCAGTCTTACAAATTAGGGTTATTGGAGAAAGAAGTTGTAAATGTTAGGCAAATAAGCGAGACTGTTGTGGAGCTTGCTGAAACGCCATCTCAAACACCACTCAGTTATAGTATACAGTTTGACAAAATGAGCAAACGCCAGGCCTACAGAACCCTGAACAATGTTCATGCATCTACATTTAAGGCATTAGATGTCGTTAGAACCCTTGGACTTACATCAACTAATCTATACTAAGGTCATCAAATTGGGACAAAATTACTATGAATTATGATCAGGGGGAATCAGTAGATAGGGAAAGTGAAAATTTGTCACAGATCTTGTTTGTACTTGATAAATTTTGGGTAAGTGACTCAACTTATCACGAAATTGCCCAGATCAACAATGACCTGCCCAGAGTCGGGGTCGTTGCAGAATTAAGAGCTTAAGTGTCACGCGAGTTCAAAATACATAGAGTACCAAGCAATGTTCCAGGAGCAGTGATGAGTTTTAAGAAAGAGCTAGAATCTCGCGTTGGGGAGTATTTAGAGCCTAGGACAAATATGGAAAAAGTTAGAATAAAGTTTGGTGGGGATGGGACTAGAGTTAGTAGCGTTTCATATTTCGTTGTTTTCTCATTCAGTATCATAGATGATGCAAACAAACAATCATCAGTAAATCAATACACGTTAGCAATCATCAGCTGCAAAGAGAACTACAGCAACCTCAAAATGTCTCTGGTCCCATTGTTCGAAGAAGTTAACTCCATCGTTAAGGACAAGTTCATCCAAATCGGGGACAGATGTGTAGAGGTCGATATTTTTTTTGGGGGGGCTGATATGAAAATAATTCTGTTAGTTCTAAACTTAGGGGGTTCGACGAGAAATTATGCGTGTCCACTGTGTAAAGTACACAAAGACGACCGACACAACATGAGGCATGACTGGATGTATGTGCAGGACGATTGACGAAATAAGATCTCAATCAGATAAGCTCCAGTTCGGCGTTCAACACACAGCAATGTTTGAAATTGCTATCGACAACTTTGTCCTTGACGAGTGAGTTGGGTTTAACGCCGCTTTTATCAGTATTCCAGTTATATCACGGCGTATCAGCTTAATGTGGGAGGAAAGCCCGAAGTAATGCAGGTCTAAGACGTTTACCACTTCGGTGAAACCCACGAGCACGGGTATGGTGCTGACAAACATAGTAACATAATCGGGGCAAACCGGGATTCGAACCCACAATCATAGGTTTCTGGCGTGCCCAGGGGACGCAACTCTGCACAGCGAATCGCGGCGCCTTAGACGACTGGGCCACCCGTGCCCCCTTGTCCTTGACGAGCTCAACTGTTGATAAGAATCACGGGCGTTCTGGAAAGACTAATCATTCAGGATGGGGTAGCAAGGGATAAAGAGTTAGCAAGCTCAAAGCAAGGGAAACCTAAATATTTAGATGGGATAGTAGAAAGCATCAGAAGTTGTGGGGTGTCGTTTATGTATGGGAGGATAGGGACAGCAAGGGTCTACAGTGGACCAGCCTATCAGGGGACAACAAGAAAAAAGTTCTCAATCAACTGCCTGACAAACTTCACGGTCGACTGACTCCAGACAAGAAGACAGACTTCGTCGACGTTTGGGCAGTCCCTAAGTTTCCCTCAGACCGAAAACGGATGTTTGATCGTAAAGACGTGTAAGTTTCTCTAAGACAGAGAACGGGTGTTTGATCGTAAAGATGTGTATGTTTCCCTAAGACCGAAAACGGGTGTTGGATCGTAAAGACGTGTAAGTTTCCCTAAGAGCGAAAACGGGTGTTTCCATTGTAAAGACGTGTAAGTTTCCCTAAGACCGAAAACGGGTGTTTCCATTGTAAAGACGTGTAAGTTTCCCTAAGACCGAAAACGGGTGTTTCCTTAGTAAAGACGTGTAAGTTTCCCTAAGACCGAGAACGGGTGTTTGATCGTGAAGCGAGAGTCACCAGAGCGTGAGGCACAGTAACGGTATAACGAGACAGCGGTGGCACTATAGCGCGGTAATTGAGCGGATAGTAGAGCTCGGCTGCGCCCGGTAAACTGCACTGTTGCCGGACAGGTTTCAGGGACATTTACAAGTTCGTAGTTGGAAAGCAGTGACGCACGTCAGTTGCACGACATGTCTGGGGAGTGGATACGGTTACTTCTTAGAGAAGGAGAGAAAAGAAGGGGCTGCTTGAAAAAGAACATCACTCCCTACATGCACTGCTTACTGTACCATGTTCCCGTTTTCATGTCGAGGCACGGGCATATTGGAAAATTTAGTGGACAGGCACTTGAAAAAATAAAAGATGATATCAAAAGGATTCATCAGCTGAAAACACAAAAGTGGGACGGTCCCATTGAGACTATGACTGTCAGAAAGCGTGTCGAAAGACAGTCACACTTGGTTAGGCCAAAACGACCCTAAACAAAACGTAAGGTTGAGCACTGGGAATCTGAGCTACAAGAGGCCAGAAGCCGCGTTGTTCCCAGTACTCAGTCACATTTAGATGACATGTGTGTGGCTGACTTGCGAGACAATCTTGTCCCACTTGGAGTACACACTAAAGTGTCCAGGGAGAAACTAAATGACCTGAGCCATTCAGCAATGCATGTTTAAGCTGCCCGTCAGGAAACTGACAAATGTATAATCATAACTGATGATATCTAACTAACATTTGTTTTAAAGTTCAAAGATGTGTTAAAAGCTTGTCCAGACTAAAATGTGTTGTGTACAATGCAATGACCTAGCTGTGATAATGATTTGTGATTGTTTAAGTAAAGTGGTAAATCAACTTCTTGGAATACTATATTTACTTTGTATATACATGCCCCCTCGTTATCCCATGAAATAGCATGTAGCTTAGACGATTTACCAACCTCTGCCAGGGTGCTCCCATACATGACCGGATGCACCGGCTTAATTGCCTACCCCCGCTGAGCGTCCTCGCCAGTGGATACTGACCTATACATATATACATATATTTGTGCCCCGAGTAAAGGGATGCAACTCCACATAACTTCAACGTCCTGTTGTTATGGTTAATAAACGTTAACAGTAAACTATGAATGTGTTGCTGAAAATATTGATTGTTATGATATCGGTTGAAACGTTTACGTTTCTACATTAATTAACTGTTGATCGATCACTGAAGTTCTGTGTTTTCACTGACATTGGGGAATTACACATACACATAGAAGCATCGAGTAACATATTTCAAGCGTAGTTTCAAATGTTTTCCCAATGCTTTAAACATTTGTAAATTACATCCCTGATGACATATTATCCAATAATTTGAGTCCAGGGGAAACTTTATTGAATATTTCAACCTTACTAACGTACAGAAGATTGAAACTACGCGTCCTCTTTATCTATCACTATTTTACGGTTGAGTGATTTCAACGTGGGGTGATACTCATGGCACAGATTCTCGGGTATTGCATATGTGTGTGTGACGGGTACCAGCTGCGGGGCAGGATACACTCACTTTTTCGCAAACTCCTGATATCATCACTGTTAGATTTGACACGTGCCCTTGATATATCAGTTGTCGGAATCGTACAATCGACTCTGCTTTATGAAGAGATTTCTATTGGATATGGAAAGGGTTTTGTTGCTGTTATTAATCTGATTAATGTTCGTTTACGTCGAAACTGACACAATCGACACTAGCTTTTGTAAGATTGTATATACATAGAGTTAGCCCAAATGGTAGTTGATCAGCAGAAATGAATTAATATTAACATAGTTTGACTTTGGTGGACATACAATGAACACTCTAATAAATAGTGAAATGAGTTTTCACATGAATTACCACATTGACATATTGGAGCACATTTTAATTCTATTCTGCGATCACGAACCTGAACTTGAACAAACACTATTGGATATGGATCCGCAATGGTTTGTGAAGAGTTCTTCATGGAATGCCATATTGATAGCAAACCATGTGGTTAATATGTCAAAGTTTGTTCGTTTGTTGTTTAACGCCACACTATTCCACCTATTCCCGTAGGTCTGTAAATAATCGAGTCTGGACCAGACAATCCAGTCATTGACATTATCAGCATCGATTTGCCCGACCGAACCCGTTAATCTGCCTAGGTGCGTTCGGATACGCGACTATGCGCACGGATCAATATTGTTTTATTCTTCGGTAAGAAATACTTCATTCTAATATAAACATGGCCCATATCGATTCTTAACCTGACAAAAACAGTGTCCATAGCAACGTTTGAATGTGAGGACATACAAGCAGTCAGATACCACAAAACCCCAATGTTGTTGTGAGACATGTATAGGTTGCTAGGGGCGTATTCTGTTCTAAAATAATCACAGACATAGATTCTTCGACATATTTCTGAGATCCGAGTCAAAATAAGTTTCCACACATCTTCAATGGAAATACATTTGCCAGTCAATTTGGATAATATCAATACCAATATCATTGTATAAAACTGTCTTCTTGAAATTGTAGTATTGTAGAATTATGTCTAAACCTTTCTGGATACGACAGCCTGTTCGCTTTAATCATTATCATCGAAACGTTTTCTGCATAAGAAATGAAACCAAAAATCATACCTGAAGAGAAGCATCTCCATCAGTCAAGCGAAGGCCTACTCATTAACTTTTGTAACGTCACTTCATCCCGATGAACCTTGGACGTGGCGACACAATGACAGATTCATCGGTTGTCGCTGTGATGAATATTTCACCAGCAACCGTTGTTTTATTGTCAAGGCCTGCTGTTATTGTGTCTACTGTACATTACACACATGAATAATTTATTGATTGATCAAGAACACTTCTACAGAAGCTGATTCAGTACACTACCGTCTTAGTATGTGTGTTGCCTTGTGTCTGGGATACATTGTACGTGATATTGATTTCAATGATGCTGTAAGTGACAGGTATTTACTCATCCCCATGCCCTAGCACAATACCCCAGATCAATATATAGCTCCTTTTAATATATAAGGTTAAATAAAGGACATTATATTTAAGGAACCACATGGTCTCTTGAAGGCGGTGAGCTGCTAGAGCTGGGAAAGGGTGAAAACAGAGTGGTGTGCTTGCTTTAGTAAATATATGCTTATACAACACACCCGTGTTTGTGGATTTTACCACGGACCTATATTACAGTAAATGACCAAAGTGGTAAACGTGGAATACCTGCATTGCTTCGGGCTTTCCTCCCATCTAAAATCTAAAAGGACAAGATATAATTTAACTGATGTTCAAAGCGGCAATAAAACGTGTGAAATATGTGTCTAATATGTATGCAACCTCATATGTGTGTTCACGTAAACAGGCGGGCAAAAGAAAGTGGACACTTAAGTTTGATGGTTGCTAAAAAAGAAACAAACAAAACAAGAAATGGTTATTCGATGGTGATGTATGGCGATGTATTGCGATGGTGATGTCATTACTGTCACACGATAACAGATGGCGGTAAACATGATTCGCATAAGTGAATAGAAGAAATCATCAAAAACGACGGTAAATGCATTTTTTTTGTGATCACTGAGTGAACTCGAGGGGACATAAGGTACCAGAAAACATATAGTAAGCAATGGGTGTGTGTGTAGACAGTTGGAGGGCCATTGTTGCTTTTCGCCCCGGTATAACGCTACCAACAGGTACACGCCTTTGTTTACATACGAAACTGTTCATATTGACACTGCTGACGTCACAAAGGCAGTCACAGTCTTTGGAAAGTCAGAAATGTAACGAAATGTTTGTTGTTTAACGCCACACTATTCCACCTATTCCCGTAGGTCTGTAAATAATCGAGTCTGGACCAGACAATCCAGTCATTGACATTATCAGCATCGATTTGCCCGACCGAACCCGTTAATCTGCCTAGGTGCGTTCGGATACGCGACTATGCGCACGGATCAATATTGTTTTATACTTCGGTAAGAAATACTTCATTCTAATATAAACATGGCCCATATCGATTCTTAACCTGACAAAAACAGTGTCCATAACAACGTTTGAATGTGAGGACATACAAGCAGTCAGATACCACAAAACCCCAATGTTGTTGTGAGACATGTATAGGTTGCTAGGGGCGTATTTCTCACAGTCTTTGGAAAGTCAGAAATGTAACAGGTCCGTGTGTAATTCCTGAGAAAGATGATCACTCGGTTAACGAATGTTCATTGTCGGACCTCGATTGTATACGCTAAAATCAGTCAAAGCAGAGATTACCTCCCTTTTCAGCAAGTTTGATTTGTTTACAAGCGACTTTGAGAGGTATTATTTATGACTATCCTGAACATAAAGACAAGATTACTTCAATGGATGTAAAGATAGATAGTCTAGAAGGTCATTATGGTCGGAATAACTTGCCTTTCATGGATAAGAGGAAAAGTCCGTTTTGGGTGATTTAAAATTTTTGCAAACCAACCGTTGACAAATTTATTTCAACAATATGACTCATTTCATAGTGATGCCAAATTTGGAAATTGCGGACGATAGTCTGGTGGGGTGACAGAAGATATTAATAAGACATAATCAGCCTACGTTGAATGAATATATAAACACTAGGAAAAATGTGCTTTCTTTCAGGTCAAACATATAAATTTGTTTGATTTTGGCGAAAACCGTCAGTTTGTTTTGTGCGGGGATTTCAAAGCAAGAACGTCAAATGAGCCAGATTATGTTCTAAATGGTTATGTTCCCTGTTTTCTATATAAAGCAGATTATACAAGTCTTTGCGTTGTGAATACATATGGAAGATGTCTTCCACAGGTGTGTGAACTTCTGAATATACATATCCTAAATTGGCGTATGAAAGGCGATACGCCCGCAAATTATACATTCATATCCTATCAAAAATGTAATATTGTTGACTATTCCTCATTACACACTGTCTCTGATTTTATGGTTTTACTTCGTACGGAATGTGAACATATGCCACTGAAATGTATCATTAAAGATACAGCCTTTTCAAGCAACAGCACCAAGCGAATTTTACAACTGACTCTCACCATAAGCAATAAGCTTCCTGAAAGTGAAACAACCAACTTCCAAGAATTGTTACGATGTATTCTGACTGAACAGATGTCTGAAGAATATAGAGAACTAGTACAAAGTGACATAGGTGCAGATACATGTAGACTAACGGCTATATTTGTACTGTGGCAGTAAAAATAAGAAGAGGCGTACTTTTCGATAACAACAAAAGTGAAAAATACAGGCGAATTCAACACAGGAAATACTTAAATGAAAAATCAAACTTCAAGATATTGAAGAAACTATTCAACATTTCTAGAGTCCGTCAAGGATGCTTCTTATGCCAGCTATTGTTTATTGTCTTCATAAATAAAGTATTGAAAGTAACAGAAATGAACACATCTTTTGACAGTTTTATTTCACAAAGTATTGAAGAGTTGGTGCTTCTTTTTGCGGACGATGTTTGGATACTTTCATTTACTGTGAATGGTGAATGTGAATTTCGAAAAGACCAATGCAATTGATTTCGGATAAGGGACACGGGTGGCCCAGTCGTCTCCGACGCCGCAATTCGCTGTGCAGAGTTGCGTCCCTAAGGTACACCAGACTTCTATGATCGTGGGTTCGAATCCCGGTTCGTCCCGGTTATGTTTCCAGGCCAATACCCGTGCTCGTAGGTTTCATCAAAGTAAACTGGGCGGCAAAAGAAAGTATAGGTCGAGTTCCATGATCGATAAAAAAAATAACAAGAAGAGGTTTTGTTGTGAATTGTAATATTATCTAGGGAGGGGTAACAAATGATTGACCAACCACAGTTTGAAGGAAATTGTGCAATCACAGGTAATGTAAGCTCAAGGTAAACAATGGTGGGGTAAAAAAATTCATTTTCAAAAGTTGTCTGAAATGTCACCAAAAAAGTTCATTGTCGACACAGTTGCCTTCAATTGCGTGTATGACCTCCAGCTGCCTCAATGCATGCTGTGATACGCCGCCTCATGGATGACGTGGACTGGACCACTCGTCTCTCAGGGCCTGCTGCAAGTCTTGTCTGTTGACGGGAGGCTGATGGCGTGCTCTAATCTGTCTGTCAAGATGGTCCCACATATGTTCAATAGGATTCATATCGGGTGATTTGGCAGGCCAAGACGTCAACGTTCTGCTGGTTTAGAAAGTTACGAGTCAGTCTTGCAGTACGGGGCCTGGCATTGTCGTTTTGAAACAATGTCCCCTGCTGTTGGTTTTGTAAGAACAGAACCACAACTGGCTGCAACACTTGGTCTCTGTACTGCACAGCGTTCAGGTTTCCCTGTATAATCACCAAATCAGTCTTCTGATCTCCACAAATACCGCCCCACACCATGACACCTCCCCCGCCGAATGGATGGACATCTCGAATACACGCCGGAGCCAAACGTTCCCCTCTGCGTCGATTAACCAATTACGAACAAAATATGATTCTCATAGAACCATTTTCACAGACGGGTGCAAGGACGGTGGAAATGTTGCACGTGCCACCATCATTGGATCCAAAACTGTCTCCATAAGAATCCCAGATAATAGTTCAATCTTCACTGATGAGGCCAAAGCTATCTCAACAGCTTTGGCCTATATTAAACAGCAAAATCAATGTAAATGTAGGCATAACAGGTAACTAAAAGGCCGATGCTGCAGCTAAAGTAGCCCTTGATAAACCGTTATCCCCACTCCTTATCACGGAAAGCGATTTCAAACCAACCATCAAAAATTATACTCGGGATCTCATGCAAGAGAGGTGGGGCACCCAGGTAGGAATCAATAAACTTCTCGAATTTAAACCAACAATCGCTCAAACCAACTTGGGTTGTGGGTCAAGATGGGGTCGTTTTACGACGATGTCGTATTGGCCACAGTTGGTTTAACCAGGAATATCTGCTTTAAACAGATGAGGACGAGCTTCCTGAGTGTGTCCCTTGTGATGAAAGTTTCGCATCAAGCATAGATAACAAACATGAAATGGGACTGTTTTATGTGTGAAAATAGTTTATTCCAAAGTGACAAGCATTCATCATGTAGTGATTGGCATTTTCAAGATGAAAATAATAATAACAACCGCCCGGGACCTCCTAAGCACACCCAACACCCCTTACTCACTTCCTTTACATTGATGACCTTGAACTTATTGCCAATGGAGGATCTACACTCACAAAATAGATTCTGCTTGTCGAGTCCTTTTCTAATGATATCGGCATGTTTTTTTGACTCGACAAATGCAACATTCTTCATTTGAATCGTGGCAAGGTAGAAGAGGGAGGATCAGTCAGTTTACTTGGAGGAGGAGTTATTGACCATCTTGTGGAAGGCCAGGCCTATACGTACTTAGGGATGCAGATTAGGGGCAAACTCCAGAATGCCCATATCAAGGGCAAACTTCGGACAGAGTACAAATGTGGACCAAAGAAAATCTGAAGAGCTGAACGCTCGCAATAAAGTCAAAGTCACAAATACTAATGCTGTGCCCGTCCTTTCGTATTCTTTTGGTGTTGTTGATAGGACGAAACAAGAATGTCAGGGTATTGACACCCCCACACGAAGAATCATGTCAGACAATAGATCCCACCACCCTCGCTCTTCCCTCAATCGCTTATATTTACCAATTATGATGGGAGGTTGGTTGGTTGGTTGGTTTGCTGTTTAACACAGCACTCATCAATATTCCAGCTATATGAAGGCGGTCTGTAAATAATCGAGTCTGGACCAGACAATCCAGTGATTAATATCATGAGCATCGATCCACGCAATTGGGATCGATTACATGCATCAACCAAGTCAGCGAGCCTGACCACCCGATCCCGTTAGTCGCCTTTTACGACAAGCATAGTCACCTTTTACGGCAAGCATGGGTTGCTGAAGACCTATTCTACCCCGGAATCTTCACGGGTCTATGATGGGAGGGTGTGGTTTAATTAATGTGGAGGCTCTTCATGATAGAATTGTTTGGTGCACTTTTGCACACATTTATTTGTCTGATGATCCTCTTGTGAAGCATGTCAAGACTCATGATGAAAACAAGGCATTCCACAGTTTTCTAAAACGAGCCAAGTATGTGGGACATAATCTCAATGTCGGTGTTGATTTTGTTGATGGTTCTGTACTGCTGGACGGTACAGAAATGAGTGTCAAATCGGCCCAGACTCAGCTTTTCAAGGAGAGGCTATCGGAGCGACCACTGCATCGAGTTAATGTACAGTGTGTTGGGAAGATCAGCAACCCTGCAGAGTCCTTTGCTTGGATGAAGTCGGCTGGCCTGAAAAATGAAACAGAAAATGTTTTGTTTGCTGCTCAGGACCAGTCACTTCCCACTCGAAACCGTCAATGCGTAGTTTTGCATAAAAATGTAAGTATGAAATGTAGACCGTCCAACACAATTGTTAGTGGATGTCCAGCCTTGTCACAAACACAGTATCTTAAGCGACATGATGGAGTGGCTCGACTTTTTATTACCGTCTTGGCCATGCTTGTGGTTTTGAGACAAAGGTCCTTCCATGGTACGACCATGAATATGTAGCGGGCGTCATGGAAAATGATAAATACCAAATTCATTGGAATAGGTCTGTAAACATCCTCAGACGATGATATCCAGGCCAACAAACCTGATCTTGTCCTTTTTGATAAATCCAATGAAATTCTATCATTGAGTTTTCTGTCCCTTTGACAGTAATGTGATTGACAAGAAAAACATGGCAAATATGCGTACATGTCACGCTTGCATCCCAAGTACTATGTTGTTCTCGGTGCCTTCGGTTAGGTACCTCCCAATCTGACACTGACTGACATTGGGAGAGTACCCGGGTTTACTGTAAGGAATACAGCCCCTCTGACAATTTGGGTTATGCAGAAGGCTGCAGTGATGGGGAGTCCTCACATTCTCCGAAAAGTCTTGGCAGTGCTTCCTCGGAGAAGTCCCATTCGCTGTCTGGGCTGTAGAGGGGGCAAGAGCCCTGGGCTAATGATGAGCCTAACCTGTCTGACCCAAACCTCACCCAAATCCTCTTTGCTGCATTTATTTATTTTAATCTGTCAATGATAATAATGCTCAGTGTGTGCTCAAAGCGATAACATTATTACGCCGGTCAATGGGTCAGTGTGCACTCGATGTTTTCATTCTCAGCTCCATGGGGAGTATACATCTGAAGCTGCCTGTGAGGTGCGAGAAGGTTAACAACCACATTGCCATCTCATCTACCGGGTACCAATTCACTGCTAGGTGAACAGAGGCACATTGACTGAATGCAGCTGGTAGTATAATGAGTGTTGTGACAAGCTTAAGGCCAGTCCAACCTGAATATAGCTGGGCATCACTTCGAGATACACTGTAACAGTGACATAGATATCATACTGTTGTCCTTTTCTTGCTTTGAGACTATTGTCATCAAGCGACTTTAAAAAAAAGACATGCTCCTTATTTTAAAATAGATGAATATGATTCATATGAGAAAAAAATATATTTATACATAAAACTATGAACTAAATGCAACCAGTACTTGTAAAATAATTGCTAATAAAATTGTCATTCAAAGGCTGAAGAATTACACAAAGATACCCATTTTGTTGAAACGCAAGATTAACGCTTGTTGATAATCACATGTATTACAAAGCCTTTAATTCACTGTTCACCATGTTAGAATTTCAGAGTGATGCTGTGGCACTCGTGAAGAGCAACCTCCTCGTGGTGAGTGCTGGGTAGCGCTAATAGCTCTTCCCCCGTGTGGAACCGGGGTAGAATATTTCCACAGCACCCCATTGCTGGTCGTAAGAGGCGACCAAAGTGGGCAGCCCGTTTGCCGTGGGTTGCGTCCCTGTGTCGGCGGAGGACGGGAGTCTGGTAGTTGAGGGCACTGGTTCCTGGAACTGTGTTCCTTTGCCCAACACACTACTTCGACCCTTACTTCGCCTAGACGGGTGGTAAGATGGGCCCGGTCTTATCAATCGGCTGGTCATGCCAGGCCCTGTGCGTAATATTGTATATGCACACATGTGTTGTATTTTATTGTATATTTTGGTCTTGGCCATGCATACCTTGTGTATGTTCTCAATTTTGGTTTGTATACATTGCCTAGAGTCTTACGCCAGAAGGCGGTGGCTCATGGGCCAATCTGGTACTTTCGACCTCTGAGTTCTGTATGTCTTCAATTTCTTGCCATGGGCCGAACCAGCCTGACATTTTATTTGATAGACAAATACAGCTATTCATGTTGTTCTTACTGGAGTATCACACCTCTGTATCCCTGATGTTTGCATGTTGGAGATCCGGTGCAATAAAACATCGCTCTTTGTAGCACTCCATGGCGGGTGGGGAGCAGGGGTGCTGAATCAATTACTTTCATCATGGCTCACAATCACTCTGGTTCGAACCGCAATGAAAAGAAGAGACGTCTGGAAACTGAGATTTTATCATCTGATGATGATGTTTCTGTCATACCAAATAATAATTCTTGGGCACGTTTTTTGGTAGTTGAATCCAGAAATGAATTACCACTAAAAATAAATCCTTTTGCCATATCTAAAGCCATTGCAGGTATTTGTGGTGAAGTTCAGAATGTTTCACGGCTCCGGGGCGGTTCTCTTTTGGTAGAGTGTGCACGGAGACAGCAAGCTGTTAATCTTTTGAAATGTACTACATTTGCAAACACTGAAGTTGCTGTCTCTGCGCACAGAACGTTGAACTCGAGTCGGGGGATCATCCGCGACAGAGCCCGTTGTCTGGCGGAAATGAATGAAGATGATATTCTTGACGAACTCAAAGATCAACATGTCACTTCAGTGAAACGGTTTACTAGAAAGGACGGAGAAAACATTATCAAAACAAATACTTATTTGTTCACATTTGCACTGTCGACTATACCACAATCAATTAAGGCAGGCTATTTTAACATCGGAGTGGAGGTGTATGTCCCCAATCCACTCCGATGTTACCAGTGTCAGAAGTTTGGGCATGGCTCCAAATCATGCGATCGGCCGATTGTTTGTCACCGTTGTGGTGCAAATCATGACGCCTCAGATTGTACAGCTGACCCCAAATGTGCTAATTGTATGGGTAAACATGTTGCGTCTTCGAAATCCTGTCCTCTTTGGAATCATGAAAAGGAAATCTTAACTGTCAAATGTAAAAACAACATTTCTTTTCAGGAGGCAAAAAGGTCGTTGCCAGCCAGTCACCTCCATCAGCGCACACCTATGCTGCTGCTGTTTCTCGACCTTCTACCATAAGATCTATAGAATGTCAAACTGACTTGACATGGACACACTCTGACCACCCTGTGCCTATGGTTACAACATCAGAGAGTCAGACCAATGATTCAGATTGTCAATCATGTGACACCTCTTCAGAATCTCAGGTTGTGACTCAGACTATGGCCCCACCTAAACCAACTTCTGAATTACCAGCACCTAACAAACTATCGCCTGAAATGCCCAAAAAACAAAAGAAGAAACAAAAGAAGAAAATTTCTACTAAGATCCCTACTCTCACTGAAACATCTGTAGATGTTCACAATTACTTTGATCCTCTCGAGATGGATGTTACTCCATCTTCCATGAGTGGTGACTCTTCTTCACGTTCACGTGAGCGATCTCCTATAGAACCGCCATGAACCATTCAAATATATTTCAATGGAATTGCAGAGGACTTAGGCACAATTTTCACGAATTGCAATTATTAACAACAGATTTAAGTCCATCAGCAATTTGTTTACAAGAGACATACCTAAAACATACAGATAAATTTGAATTAAGGCAGTATAGTTCCTATCATTCTTTTTCTCCTCCGGCTGATAAAGCTACTGGAGGAGCTACTATTTTGGTGCGGCGGGGCGTTGTTCACAGTCCTGTTCCGCTTGACACAAATCTGCAAGCAGTTGCAGTTAGACTTACACTGCATATTGCCTTGACACTTTGCTCCTTATACATTCCACCTTCTTCAAATCTTCAGCGTAATGATCTCCAAAAATTATACGACCAGCTCCCAAAACCCTGTGTTATCATGGGTGATCTAAATGGGCATAATCCTTTATGGGGAAGTGCAATCATTAATCAAAAGGGAAAAGTGATCGAGGGTTTTGTTTCCGATAATGATCTCTGCATCTTTAATGATGACTCCGATACGTATTTACACCCTGCTACTGGCACGTATTCATCTCTCGATCTGTCTCTGACAGATTCAGTTTTGTTACACGAATTCTCCTGGTCAGTCCACGATGACCTGTGTGGAAGTGACCATTTCCCCACTGTACTTAAACCCATTAATCCCGCTGATGATCCACCTTCACCTCGATGGAATTTTTTGAAGGCTGATTGGCCTTTATTTCAGTCTTTATGCAAAGATAAATTACAACCTACGTCTTTTCAGAATGTTACTGACCCGATTCAGTTGTTCTCAGATCAACTGAATAAAATTGCTGATGAATCAATTCCTAGGTCCTCCGTCAACCCACGTGTTCGTAAACCATGGTTTGATGACACTTGCAAACAAGCTAGGAAATGTCGTAAGAAGGCGGAGAAATACTTCCGTAAACATCCCACTGTCCATAATTTAAACACTGTCAAAATTTCAAATGCTAAGGCAAGACGTCTATTTAAGCAAAATAAACATCTATCATGGAGAAACTATGTCTCCAAAATAAACACTCGTACCCCTATGTCCAAGGTATGCATGGAACATGATTAAAAAGATCAAAGGCAAGGGATCAAATTCTACAGTTAACCATCTGAAGGATGGCGATACTTTACTAACTGATAAAACTGCTATTGCCAATAGACTTGGGAAAACATTATCTCAACATTCGTCTTCATCTAATTACGTTCCCGAATTTCAAAAATATCAGCTCCAACAGGAAAAGAAAAAAGTAAATTTTACATCTGATAATGGTGAAGATTACAATGAGGTATTTTCACTACATGAGCTATATACTGCCTTAGGGCAAGCTCATGATACAGCAGCAGGCGCTGATAATATTCATTATCAGCTACTGAAACACTTGCCCGAATCATGCCTTGAAACTTTGTTGACTATTTTCGATGACATTTGGACATCAGGGACGTTTCCACCTTCATGGCATAATGCCATTGTTATACCAATACCAAAACCTGGGCGGGATCATAATGATCCTTCAAATTACCGACCTATCTCTCTAACTAGCTGTGTTTGTAAAACGATGGAACGCATGGTAAATAATCGATTAGTGTGGTACTTGGAAACAAATAATCTTCTTACCAATATACAATGTGGTTTCCGGAAAAACAGAAGTACTATCGATCATTTAGTGCGTTTAGAATCGTTTATTAAAAATTCCATTGTAAATAGACAACATGCTGTATCGATCTTTTTCGATTTAGAAAAAGCATACGATACAACATGGAAACATGGTATTTTAAAAGATCTTCATGATTTTGGATTAAGAGGCCGTTTGCCTCATTTCATATCACAGTTTTTAACAGACAGGCAATTTCAAGTCCGAGTGGGTACAACCCTGTCTGATCATTATAATCAGGATCAGGGTGTCCCACAAGGCAGTATTTTGTCTGTCACTTTATTCAGTATAAAAATTAACAGTTTGTCCAAAGTTTTAAATGATTCAGTTGATGGATCACTTTTTGTGGATGATTTTAATCTATCTTGTCGTGGTAAAAATATGCGCACAATAGAAAGGCAATTACAATTATGTCTTAATAAAATTCACAAGTGGTGTTTAGAAAACGGGTTTAAATTTTCTAAATCAAAAACTAATTGTATACATTCCTGCAGAAAATATAAGCCACATAAGGACCCTGAACTATTTCTGAATGGCACTCCTATCAAAGTCGTTAAGGAGGCCAAGTTCTTGGGACTTATTTTTGATCACCACTTAACTTTCCTTCCACATATAAAATACCTAAAAGCTAAATGCCTGAAGGCACTCGATCTCTTGAAAGTTGTTTCTAATTCAAAGTGGGGAGGGGATCAAACTTGATTATGGCTCCATCGTCTATGGTGGAGCCTGCAAAAGTAATTTAAAAAAACTAGATACGATACATCATCAGGGTCTGAGGCTTTGCCTTGGAGCCTTCAGAACGTCTCCAATTCACAGTCTCTACATAGAAGCAGATGAGCCTTCTCTTAAACAACGCCGACTAAAATTATCTCTACAATACATCACTAAAATATATTCTAATCCGTCAAATCCAGCTTTTGAATGTATATTCCATCCTCTCTACGAAGATCTTTACAATAAGAAATCAGCACTCAATCCACCACTCGGAATTAGAATAAAATCTGCAATATCAGCTTAAAATATTAAACTCCAAGATATAGCTCCTACTCAACTTTTCTCATCTCCTCCTTGGCAAATGGTAAAGCCAGAGGTAGACCTGACATTAACCAAACTTAAGAAAGCAGATACTAACCAATTAATATACCAACAAGAATACCATCAACTAAGAAACAATTATGACAGTTATAAATCTATATTTACAGATGGATCCAAGGATGGTGGCGCAGTTGCTAGTGCCACTGTCATTGGATCCAGAACAATCTCTTCACGTTTACCTAATAACAGTTCAATATTCACTGCAGAAGCAAACGCCATTTTGACAGCACTTAAATATATCAGTAATCAATCTAAACATAAACAATTCATACTGTTTTCAGATTCTCTTTCATGCCTTCAGGCAATTAAAAATATGTCTTCAAAACATCCACTTTTAATCCAAATTCTTGAGTTATTTACTGATCTTGCTACTGGCCAATATGACATCGTCTTTTGTTGGTTACCAAGCCATGTTGGTATCATTGGTAACACATTGGCCGATGCTGCTGCTAAAGCAGCGCTCAACAAATCTGTGACACCACTTCTGATCCCTACATTGATTTTAAACCCATGATTCGATCTTACATCCGAGATCTTATGCAACAGAAGTGGGACGCCCAAGTAGGTATCAATAAATTACATGAAATTAAACCAAATATCGGATATACCTACCAGTCCAGATTTGAAGAGGTCATTATGCGACGATGTCGTATTGGCCACAGCAGATACACAAATGAATATTTATTAAAAGGTGAGGATCCTCCGTTTTGTATCCCTTGTGATGAAAGAATCACGGTCAAGCATGTCCTGCTTGACTGTATTGATTTTTCCATCACAAGGGATAAATATTTCAGTGTCAAAACAGTTAAGGACCTTTTTAATGATGTTAATTCTCATTTAATATTAAGTTTTTTAAAAGAAATAGAACTTGTCCATAAATTTTGATGTGCTTAATGTATTATTTTATAAATTGGTAGTGCTAATAAATAACTTAGATTGTGAGTGGCTGTACCCTCGAGGGGGGTTGAAGTAGCGTAACATTATTGTCCCCCTAAGAGGGTATGTAAGTCCCAAACCATTCGTAGTATTTTTCTGCATACCAGACTTTTAAATCGTAGTATATTTGTTAGTTTTATTCAATGGCTAAACTTGCATATAATCGCCAGCGACTGAAGGGATGGTGTAAATCCTGCCGGGGTCCATGCAGGAAGCAAAGGTACTGTAAGTCCCCATGGTCCCTGGTGTGGTGATCTCCCTTTAGTTACTGACGATCTCTAGCCCATTTTTATATTGTTTTTTTCCTTAATACTAAATTCTTTTAAATGTTCCGCAACTAGTTTTAAAATCCTATCTGTGATATTCTAGTTCTCCTACTGTCCTTCGATGACAGATTTTTATAAAGTTTAAATAAATGTATATTTCATGTCTAATTTCTCGTCACGATATGGCTGAAATATTGCCGATGTGACGTAAAGCATTACCTCACTCACTCACACTCAGAGTGATGCTGTGCAAGTCAATCACAACATGATGCACGTTTCTCACACTTGGGGATAAGCCAATTTAACATAATTATGCAAATGTAATTTGTCATGTATATGTAAGGTCCACATATATTTCAAACAGGAAAACATTCCGTATTTAATACTATATGTATAGCGAGTAGAAGCAATAATGATACATTCGTGTTCATGTATATGATTTCAGACAAAACACAGCAAAAGTTAAATAATTACAGGTATTAATGGTATGTTTTTCCTTTCTGTATAAACTCAAATCAAATTAGCATGAATAAGGGCCTACAACATGTTTCACCACAATCCTATATTTTTCAATTCATTTAGGTAACTCAGTATTACATTTGCTTTCGCCACATTCATCCCAAGTCCATAATGTTGGCCATCAAAACTCGTCATTCCATCGGTCATGTTGAAGGTATTAAAAACAGGAACTTTCCACCGTCTTAGGAAAGGTTCCATATTATCATTGTAGCGTTTGACACTGTCATAATCCTGGGCCAACACTTTCGGGGACTTCATAATACCTGGAGCATGACTCGCTGCCCACAGCATTTTGGGCCAAGGTCTCTTATTGATGTCTTTGTAGTATAGCGTTGGTAACAGAAACAGTCTTTGAACATCAGTATGATTAAAATTATTGTGAATGCCTATACCTGTGAAAAGTAATGACTTGCTATTTAATTTTGCAATAATTCGTTTCATTTTTTTTCCAAAACTCGCAGAAAATAAATACTTCATTTCGAGGTTGACTCTTCCATTGCAAGCATCAAGTCTGAACTTCAGATGCAGTCGACACACCTTTTCTGTGAACATATACATTCCACTACACTCGTTTCTAACATCTGAAAGACAACATAGAACTTGTTGTAAACATAGTTAAACATGTAAAGATAAATTTACATTTATAAAAAAAAATCAATGAAAGCATTGTACATCTATGTGAGATGTTTCTACTCAAATATGCGCTTCTGAATACATGCAAATCAGGATACACACGTTGTTATTGGAAATGTTCTAATCATTATCTACTGTCTTAATGAAAACGATTATGAAATGGTTGATGTAAATCTCAATCAAACCACCTGTTTTATGGTATCATTTTAAATTTGCCGTTTTCCTTCCAAGCATTTAAGTAAAAAAGAGTACTCTTTATACAGGAAACATGTTTATATTATCAAACCATGACACTACTCAACCATGTGGTACATTTTCATTTAGAACTTAAACTTTCATATTCCATTTAAGAAGCAACACAATAGTTGTATATACATGACTAACTAAAACATCCCCAACAAACTATATTTATAAAATCTTCAAAGCTAAACATGTGGCACGTTCTCACTTACCCTGTGGAACATTATCATTCATAGCACCATCTTTCATATTCCCTGTAACAAGCAGTACCATAGCTGTATATACATGACGAACTAGAGAATCGCCAACAAACAAAATGGTGCTGCCACTGAGGATGCTGCAAGCTTCATGGGGGCTGTGTTCCTTGTAGCCATATCTTGGGTCTAAAGGGATCCAGGTGGAATATTCAGCATGTTTCTGGTTCCGCATGTCATAGCAATCAGGACACACACATTCCTCCACAGACTTCACAGCACATTTATTGTTGAAGCAGCACGGGGTTGTTCCTTTAGGATCACACAAGGCTCTTATCCACTCAGCAGTTTTAGATCCTGTGTGGGTAACATTTCCACAGAGACCATCAATCCTTTGATAATTCTTTGATAAGGTGTAACGGACATTTACGTCAGACAGAAAGTTCAATATGTCTTCATCTTCCTTTTTTGTCAAAGAACGTGTTTTCCAGTGCCCTATCAGTAAATGCGATAGGATGTACGATTGTTCATTAAATGTTTTGATATTTCCAGACGAAGGACAGTAAGATAAATTGATTGATGAAGGTGGATACACTTCAAAAAAGTCGACGATGTTGTCTGCTACATCGCTGAGCTTAACGCGAAAGTAGATCATGTGCGTAAAGAGGACTACAAACGTTGTTATCAATAACATCAACTTGAATATCTTTTTGTTTGAAGCCATGGCACCAAATCTGAAACCAAACCAAACTTTTAATATTTATCGTATTGACACTGAAATTCAAATTGAACAAATATTATACCATGGCCAGATAGTTTGATCAGAGTGACAAACGCCCTTGCCATAATTGACAAAGCCGATTGATTGCTCACTGACTTACTTAAAAATAATATAAAGGATCATGCGCTGTGAAATTCTAAACTATACATATATAGGACATACTTGGTGAATTTTGTGGAGAAAACAAATGGGGTATTCTACCCTGACAAATCACAATGACACCCTCTGACATTCACAATTTCATATTGATTTCATATAATTGCAGCGATAATTAAAATGAATTGATTAAAAATAAATATGATTATTAACTGTTTGTTATAATTGATGCATAGAAGATTCAGATAGCTTCTACAGGAGTTGTCCTTTGCAAATAGCGCATGGTTTACTGACTTTCTTCAATGATAAAATACAATATACAGGTGTCAATAAAATAAAAGAAATCTCTACGTCTGTCCTTTGTAAGATTCCGACTATATCATAAGCATGCGTTTATGAATCACTGTTAATGAGTGGTGATACCAGGTGTTTGCGAAAAGGAGACCGTATCCTGCTCCACCGATGGCACCCGTCACAGACACATGCAAATGCAAGTCAATTGTACACCTAAACAAACATGGGGAATATGGTACAAATAGGGAATTACTCCGGACATTATTTTGATCACTGATGTGTCAAATTTGGAAATGTCATCCACATGTTTACCATGAAAAATATCGAGAAAAAGAGGAAATTGTACCAGTAAAAAATTAATACTTGAACAACATAATAATACTTCCGTTGATTAAAAACGAAATTGTCAGCCACAAACAAAAGAAAGATTATATATTGTTATAAATATTCAGGTTCATAGTTGTAATAAAAAGATATCTTTAAACAATGCACTTTAAGATTAAGCTATACATGTTAATGTGTGCACCTCATGGGTATATTTAACTTCGCAGAATTTGATCGTAACATCGTTAATTCAAATATTGTATTCAAAACATCGAAAGCGGCGCGTAAATGAGGTTTATTTGCACTTTTAGTCCTGTCTATCAATTTCAAAGGCCGCAACAAAAAATACAGTGGTGGCGGATATAAAGGCTCCATAAATGGTCATGTTGGAGTTAATTTCCTCCAAAATTACACTCTTTCATCGCACATGCCCACCCCTCCGTTCGCATCCGCGCCCCTAAAATTGAATTATTTTTGCAGGCTTAGCCGGCCACGCCAATTAAGCGCGATTAAGATTCTTTCTTACAAACACAGACGTACGTAGTTTTAATAATTGTTTATTTGTTTATTTGTTGTTTAACGCCGCACTCAGCAATATTCCAGCTATATGACCACGGTCTGTAAATAATTGAGTCTGGACCAGACAATACAGTGATTGACATCATGAGCATCGATCCACGCAACTTGGATCGATACGATGACATGCATCAACCAAGTCAGCGAGCCTGACCACCCGATCCCGTAAGTCGCTGCATGGGTTGCTGAAGACTTATTCTACCCCGGATCTTCACGGGTCGCAACGGCGCAAAGATTACATTTTCACACTGTTTGTCTCGGCCATCGCATTGTACATCATACCGGCTAAAAAATGGTGTAAGAAAAGTCTATTACTATATTTCAAGATACTTGCACTTTATATCAAAGTGTTAATTTTCTGTTTCTGCGAATAAATATTTTTGTATGTAAAAGAGTCTCAAAACATTCTTTAAACGTTTACGCAAAATCTTTCTTATCTATTAGTATGTGTCACATGTTCTCGCTTCTACAGTTAAATCAGTATATAATTTCAACTATATAAAGGAAGGTTTGTCTTCTCAAAATAGTATAAATATTGCAATGAATCATCATTCATAATAAAAATCAGTTTATCTAAACTATTCAAGTTTAAAAAATCCATGTTCATTGCCGGCATAACGCTTTCGTATCACGTAGTATGGTTACATTGCCAGAAGGCAGAACGTATTTCCGGATATTTCAAATGGGACAAAGCCACATATTGCTATGGCATGAAATATAATCAGGACTATTATAAAATAGTTGTAAAATCAATATAATGCAATCTGTCATCAATATAATCACGATATAAAATATATGAATCTGGGGAGAGATATTTTTACATATTGAGACGTTTGAATATCCTGTTTATAAGTCCCATAACATCTGAATGTGTACTGACGTCACCCCAAGTAACATTGCATGAAAAGTTGTCATTTAAATATCTAGCCAATTTTTTGTCAAAATTTCTAAAATTTAACATTACCTTGTCCGGAAAAATGAAATTTGATGATAAAAACCCCAAAGCAGATGACAATAAAACCGATCGCCCAAACGCATCACGGCAACGGCCTTGGTAATCCGATGCACGTGAGTTCCGTGCAAATTGAAATGCACATGCGTTCCCCCATTTCTTGCCCTATAAAAATCCACCCGGGTCGGATAACATTCATTCGTTATTGAATTGCTACCACATGCCAAGATTGACAAGAAATCACCAAGCCCTTGGATGGTTGCAACTTGGACAAACCGCCCGGCAAGTAGCCAATGCATTTCAAATCCACGTAAGGACCATATACTGTCTCCAACAACAGTACCAGACCACCAACACTACAGATGACCGACCACGGAGTGGAAGACCAAGGGTTACCACCCGACAGCATCTTCAAGATCGCTTTGTTACTGCTGCGGAAACTGCTCGACAGACCATGGGGACATACCAGCGACACATTAGTGCGGACACAGTGCGTAGACGATTGACGAGCAGACACCTCCACTGTCATAAGCCACATCGAGGACCCATTCTGACACCACGTCATCGCCGGGTCCGTCTTCAGTGGGCAAAACAGCACCAGCAGAGAGAGAGAGAGAGAGAGAGAGAGAGAGAGAGAGAGAGAGAGAGAGAGAGAGAGAGAGAGAGAGAGAGAGAGAGAGAGAGAGAGAGAGAGAGAGAGAGAGAGAGAGAGAGAGAGAGAGAGAGAGAGTCTGGCGTCCCGTGGGGAACGTTATTCGGATGCTTGTGTTGTTGAGAGAGACTTGTGGGGTGGTCCGAGCATCATGGTGTGGGGCGGAATTGTCTTGCACAGAGGGTTGGCCCTGTGGTCTTCCAGACCATCGGTCCAGGGAGAGGCAATGTTGTCACAGCAGCTCGGTACATTGATCAAGTCTTGAGACCACACGCCATACCTTATTTGACACGTTGCCGAAACCACGAGTTTCAGCATGATAACGACCGTGCCCACACTGCAAGAGCAACAAGAGCTTCTGAGACTTCCTCCAGCAAAATGGCATCATAAACCATGCAGTGGCCTGCCCTCAGTCCCGATTTAAATCCCATTGAGCACCTTTGGGACGAGATTCAAAGACGGCTGAATGACGTCCGACCAAGGCCGACAACTGCAGCTGAACTGCGTCAGGCGTTCCTCAGAGTGTCGGCTCAAGTGCCTTTGGCCTTCATCAACCGCCTCATCCATTTCATGTATCGACGTTGCAGGATCAGTTTTGCCAAGTTACATCTTTTTAATATGTCTCAAAGTATGTTTACAGTGTTTGGAAAAATCAGGTTTCTCATATATCTATCCATGGTGACGTTTCTTTTGCGGTTCAGTATATTTCAGTTCAGGCTGCCTTTGTCGTTGAAGAGTTCAGAGTACCCCTGTTCCTTGGCCTTAGTATCCAATACTTCGAGACATTTATTAAGGAACGTGACACGGTTCATGCTTACACAATACTCTAAAAGATTCCATTTACCTTGAATATTAGGCTTTTTCACAAATTCATGCACTCTGCAATCCGATGAAGATTTTCTTTTATATGACCATTTATGGACTATAGCACGTAGGGAAAAGAAAACTTCTCAAAACTTCACACTTTATCTTTATCTCCCGCACATCTCGCTTCTCACAGCGATGTTAGACGTATTCCTGCGTACGCCAAAAAACATAATCTTGATACTTTGTTCTGGATATAACTTATTTCTTTGTACATATTGATGCCCATACACAAACACTGTAATTGAGAACAGGTTGTACATAGTTACCAAACAGTTTCGTGTAAAACTGCATGACTTAAGTCACCGAGGTTGTTGAACTTTGCTCATAATGACTAGAAACACTGTCCTAGCTGCTTCAGGTATTTCTCTAACTGTTTTTTATAGTGACAGTGTTCATTCAACCACATACCAATATAGTTATATTCTATGCAGTAATAAATACCGATTTTGCCACATTGAAACTGGATATTTCTTCTAGGAATAGATACTACAATGCATTACTTTGGTTTTATCTGTGTTCACTGTTAACTTCCACTTATCGGACCATTCATGGGGACTGTCAAGTAGTTTTTAAGATTCTCTTCACTCGGTTTAATTGAGAACGATGTCATCGGCGTAAAGAAGGACTGAGATATTTGTTGAATCAATATCATGATCAATGCCACATTGAAGATCACTTAAGTTATCAGCCAAGTCATTTATGTACATGGAAAACAAAGTTGGCGAAAATAACATCCTTGCTTGACGCCTTCTGTAACATCATAGCATTCTGTTTTCTCTGTATTCACAGAATACAACGCAGCATCTACATACTGATATAAAGACTGTATCGCTGTCAAGCTATTTCCATGTAATCCTAATAGTGTTGCAAGTTATACCATAACAGGCCTCTTTTACATGAAAAAACACTTTTGCCACTATAGTGCTGTGAAAATGATTTTGATCGATTCACCTGCACAAAAACGGGTGTTATCTCAAGACAATACGTGGCCATTACTGTTTAAATACACAATAAGGGCCCAATGATAACTGGTCAAAATGTTATAAGGATTGTGACGTTTTTAATTTGGTTCAGTATATAGTCACAGCCTGGTACTTATCCTTGTATTTTAAATTTTGGCATATGCATTGTAGGCACACAGAGAACTGTAATACCTCTATAATTTGATGGGATTCTAGTATCACCTAAACTCAATATAATACAAACTGTCATCAAGAGGGCGTTTCACCAAGATCGGTTGTACCAGTTGGCTTCGGGCCAGTGGGTCTTTTGTCCTGCTCTGGACAAAATCGTTTCGAACCATAACCGGATACACCATAATTGAGTTGACGATGAGCGGTGACATGCACAGCAGGAAGTTTGGTTCAAACTATATTATTTCACCAAATAAAATATGAATTAGACAAAAAGGTGGGTAATATGGACAATCAAATATTGGTTAAATGGATATAGACAGATTACTTTTATATTTACCTCCACCGATACATTAACATTGCAAATCATACGGAACTGACATATCTGTATTTTCTCTTTTTCTGAAATCTTGAGACATTTCCAATGACTAACTAAGAAGCACTATAATACAGTATCAACATACTTCCAAAGCCCTTTGTATGTTCCTCATTCACTCTCTTTGCATGTAATGAACAGTGGAATGTAGATATTCCAAACTCAATAAGATATGTCCAAAGACTGGGATCAGTATATCCAGACTGAAGCACGAAATATGAACTCGCAAGACTGATTATTCTCTATATATTTATAGACTGTGATCGATATATACCTACCAAGGTAGGAGAAATATTCTCGCAAAGCTCAGTACAAACAAGTATCCTAGGCAGCAGAATCTCCCACCAGTGACTGCTTTATGTACATGTACCAGCTGTTGCGACAGTGACAAACTTGCAAGGGGATATTCATTCACTGGGGTGCGGGACAATGGCTAATGCGGGGCAATGGCCGATCACGTTAGTCGCATCTTACGACAAACAGGGGTTGCTGAAGACCTATTCTCTGTAACTCACCGTGTGTATTATTGGTGTATTTCCACGAAGAAGAGCTTTGGGTTTCCCGTACAATCGCGTTCACGTGGTTTGTTGAGCTGCAGAGTATGTCGTTTTAGAGCTGTGTCTGTTTTACGCATCCCTGAACACACCTGACACCCGACCACTCGCGCAAGTGTCTACACTGTAAAACCAGTTACCAGACGAGCCTGTATAGGGCCTATACAATCTGTACAATTGACTCAACTGGATATCGAATATATTTATTTATTAGCAACCCCTGAGGTGAAATGGGGTTTAACGTCGCGTTATTGGACTTATATAGCGATGTGCATGTCAATCGCTTGTTTAATATAGATGTATATACGCTAAAAACACTCAACAGCATAATTCCCCTATATTTATTAGGTGTTTGTCTCTTACCTTTCTTACGTAAAGGTATAATTATGCCATTGCTCCAAGATTGTGGAAAGTGCGCTGAAGCAAACAATATATACTGAACCGCAAAAGAAACGTCACCCCAAGTAACATTGCATGAAAAGTTGTCATTTAAATATCTGGCTAATTTTTGTCAAAATTTCTAAAATTTAACATTACCTTGTCCGGAAAAATAAAATTTGATGATAAAAACCCACAGCAGGTGACAATAAAACCGATCGCCCAAACGCATCACGGCAACGGCCATGGTAACCCGATGCACCCGGTGCAAATTGAAATGCACACGCGTTCCTTCCCTTCTTGCCCTATTAAAATCCACCCAGATCTGATAACATCCATTCGTTATTGAATTGCTACCACATGCCAAGATTGACAAGAAATCAGCGACACCAAGCCCTTGGACGATTGCAAGCTGGACAAACCGTCCGACAAGTAGCCATTTCAAGTCCACGTAAGGACCATATACAGGCTCAAGCAACTGTACCAGAGCACCAACACTACAGATGACCGACCACGGAGTGGATGACCAAGGGTCATCACCCGACGTCAGGATCGTCAGATTGTGCGACAGCATCAGTTTATTCTTCAATATCGCTTTGTTACTGCTGCGGAAACTGCTCGACAGACCATGGGGACACACCAGCGACACATTAGTGCGGACACAGTGCGTAGACGATTGACGAGCAGACACCTCCACTGTCATAAGCCACATCGAGGACCCATTCTGACAACATGTCATCGCCGAGTCTGGCGACGCCGTTGGGAACATTATTCGGATGCTTGTGATATATAAGTGAGTGAGTTGGGTTTAACACCGCTTTTAAAAGTATTCGTGTTATATCACGGCGTGTCAGCTTAATTTGGGAGGAAAGCCCGAAGTGATGCAGGTATCAGACGTTTACAACTTCGGTGAAACCCACGAACACGGGTATGGTGCTTACAAACCTAGAAACATAATTGGGGCGAACCGGGATTCGAACCCGCAATCATAGGTTTCTGGCGCAACACTGCACAGCGAATCGCAGCGCCTTAGACGACTAGGCCACCCGTGCCCCCTATGCGATATATAAAAGCATTTATGTCATACTGAACAAAATTATATTATTTGTGTTGTCTGTATGCCACTGAAGGCTTTCTTTTTTATGCGAGCCGGATAACATGTATATATGTTTGATAGGGGATTGCAATGCAAGAAATGTTAAATTGCAAGACTACTGTATTTTCGATAAGTATTGAGGAACTTGACTTTATATCGATGAAACCATTAATGAACTTGGAATGACCTGGAACATCTATTAGATTGATCGAATGAAACCACATGTTCGGAGTAGCAAGTGTGGTGGGGAAGTTAAGAATGTATGATTAAAACTATTATATTTATGTGAAAAATACTGTACATGTGTAATTACCATAAATACCGGGATCAATCTATTGGGAAACCTACATGTAAAGATAGAAGTGTAGTTGACCATGTCCTTGGATCACCCATGGCCCACCTCTTTCTTATTGTTTGTTCAGCAATATTCTAGCTTTATGACGGCGGTATGCAAGTAATAGAGTCTGGACCAGACAATCCAGTGATTGACATCACGAGCACCAATATACGCAATTTTGGATACGGTGACATGCATCAGCCTAGTCAGCGAGCCTGACCACCCGATCCCGTAAGTCGCCTCTTACAACAAGCAGACTCTTAGATGGCATCGCAATACGAACTAAGAAAACATTTGTAAAATATATTAAGTTCACTAAAATATGCGAGAATTGTATATTTATTCTATTCAAGAAATCTCTTTTTGATAGAAAAAGAGATGCATTACTTGTATTTGTATATGTAAACCCTGAATACTTTACTCGGTATAATAATAGAGAATGTCACTGTGGGATATCTCTGCTACAAGAATCACTTTTAGACATTTTAGGGGACGTATCTGTACTAATGGGAGGATATTTTAACGTACGTACTGGAACAGATCTACAATGTAGATTTTGTTGACGATGACAGTATAACATCTCTGAAATAATGCTAACTGTGAATAAATGTGTGATAATCTTAATATGCAATCGTTTTCGTGTGCCAAAAGTACAAACAGGTATGACAGGGGGTTACTTATGTTAAGCATAATTATGTTAATTTGAATATATTCAATGGACGTCGTGGTACAGACACAATCCTTAGTGACTTTACTTTGATCTCATCATTAGGAACGAGTGTTATTGATTATATCATTGGATTGAGCGATTTATTTACACTGTGTACGGGTTTTAACGTCGAATCTAGGTCAGAGTCACCCCACCTGCCAATCAGCTGTTCTTTTCAATCACGTGACATGGGTATCAGCGGTGATTATACACGTGCTACGCACAGTAATACAACGACGTTAAATCTAATTTCATATGGAGTGATGTAGTGCATTTCGTGATGAAATTCTCTTGCCTGATATAAAGAACATGTTAGGCATATGTGCGAGTTTAGCCGTCACAGATGTAGATAAAGCAATACAACTTTTCACGGATGCTATTCATCAAGCAGCAAATTTTATGAACAAAACTACAAGGACGCCAACAACAAATAGTGATCAGCCATGGTTTGATTCTGGATGTAGATATCTGAGAGCCGTAACATTAAGGCTGTTATAAGTTTTTATGAGATATAAAGACTCTGAAACATAGAGATCGTACATGAAGATCCCAGAAATAAATATAATGACTTAATAAGCTTAAGGACAAAAAGGTCTCTGTATAACGTATCTGTTCGTGATAACTTATTATCGAATATTTATAATGCGAAAGTATTCTGGTCTACACTCAAGAAAAATATATCGCCGACAGTACAGAAAGAAGAAATACCACAAGATGATCGGTTTACACATCTTAAAGATTGATTTCAAGATTGTAACATTAATTATGACATAGTACCTCAAGTGGATGGTGATGTTGACTTTAACACGGATGAAATGACTGCCAGTATCCTTGATTCACCTATCACCGCAAATGCAATTCACGATTCTATTAATAGATTAAAAAACCCTCGAGGGCACTTGTAGAATATAATTTAATTCCTCAGTTTTTAACATTCCATGGTTGTATTAGTACCACATATTGAATTTTTCTTCAACATATTATTCAATTCCTCTCATTTTCCAGATGTTTGGAATCCCGGCATAGTTGTAACATTGTTTTAAAAGGGCAACACTGAAGATCCAAACAACTACAGAGGCAAATATCTTTTAAGAACTGTATACATTCATACTTAACAATAGGTTATCATTTAGGGCTGAATCATCCGAGAAAATTGTGGAGTCTCAGGCTGCTTTTAGGAAAGGTTATAGCAGAATAGATAACATGTTTATATAACAGTCTGTTATTCAGCTACCTGTCTAGGAAGCGGGGTAAACTGTTGCAATATTTGTTGATTTTAGAAACCATTTGATCTTGTCCATCGGACAATTTCAATTTTTAAAGCTTAAGGGCATCTCACCAAAATGTTGAATGCACTCAAATCAATTTATAGTTGTGTTAAAGGTCGTGTTAGAGACAATAAGTGCCTCTCATGGGTATTCAACTGCCCACTTGGCCTAAGGCAAGGATGTGTGATTAGCTCATTATTATTTTCACTATTTATTAATGAATAAGCCTTAGAAGGTGATTCATGTGCACCTGGTATACAATTACATCCTGGTATAGTACAACGGTTTCTCCTATTATTCGCTGATGATATTATATTTATTGTCGACATTGATTATGGACTGCACTGGAGCATTTTTTGGGTAAAAACCATTATTTTTCTGTAAATCTAGACAAAACTGAGAATTGAGACCGGCAGGTATATTAAAGACTGTGTTTAATTTGCAGACGTCAATATATCGAGGATGAATATCATTTATTCTAAGATGCAATATATACTCTTCAAAAAAAGAAACTTGAAACAGATGTAAAACCACTTTTTGCCAAATATCTAAAATAATTACATTAAATGAGAACCAAATAAGTCAAACAGAAAGATGATGTGTCTATAATTCGCGAAAACACATGCAAAGCACATAAACGTAGAGTTTGGGGATCAATTTTACAGCTTCATCCAAACGCAACCGCCTATAAAAAACGTGCAGCACAGGATCCTGCATTTAGGCATGCAGGCCCCCCTGCTGAATGGGTATAAAAATCCACATCAACGGCTGTTCATGCAGTCCTTATAACGGCAGTAGAGGCGGTGACAGAATGCCAAGACTGAGTGCAGCTCAACGGAACAACGCTATTGGGAGATTACAAGCTGGAGCATCTCAGCAAGAAGTGGCTAGGCACTTTGGCGTATCCAGACAGACAATCTCCGCACTGTGGACCCGATACAACAACACCAACAGAGTTGACGACAGACCAAGGTCAGGAAGACCAAGAGTGACAACCCAAGCACAAGATCTACAACCACACAGAACCCTGGGGTACGCAGAATATCAGATCAAACGGTACGCAACAGACTGAGGGAGGCTGGACTTTTGCACGAAAACCTGTTCGACGTATTGAACCTACGTCATCTGGCGGACCGTCTGCTTTGGTGCCAACAGAGGGTTAGATGGGCACGTGCAAGGTGGAGAAATGTACTGTTTACTGACGAGTCCCGTTTCCTACTCACACGTGCTGATGGGCGCGCACGTGTCTACAGACGTCGGGGTGAACGTTACGCCCCCAACTGTGTGCAGCAGGTTGTCCAATTTGGCGGCGGGAGTGTCATGGTATGGGCCGGAATTCATCACGGTGGTAGGACGCCTCTCGTGCATATGGCAGGTGCATTGACAGGTGTGTTTTACAGAGACTTGATCCTACAGCCTTACGTTCTTCCTCACGTCAACGTACATGGCGGACAGTTCCAGCAGGACAACGCTCGACCGCATATTGCACATGTTTGTCAGGACTTCTTACAGCACAACAACATCCAGACATTACCTTGGCCAGCCCGTCACCAGATTTGTCCCCGATTGAGCATCTGTGGGACGAGTTGGATCGACGCGTTCGCAGAAGGAATCCACCGCTCCGAACACTTCCGGCGCTTCTTGATGAACTTCAGCATGAATGGCAGCACATCTAACAGCGTGTTATTGAAAACTTAGTTGCATCTATGGGTCATCGGTGTCAAGCGGTGATTGATGCACGTGGTGGGCACAACCGATACTGACATTTTCTGTACCCCTGTGACATTAACTGTATCGTGTACGTGTGTCTGTCTAGGTGACACGATTAATGTTTTGAACATTGTGTACATTGATCTTCAAACAGTGTTTCAATTATGGTTTCTGTGTCCTATTTTGAAACAATCGCATTATATTAAATTTTGAAAGTCAGTGTCAAGTTTCTTTTTTTGAAGAGTATATATAATAATATGTGATATAAGTACATACCTTAAAAAGTCTATGTAAATCCATCCCAACATAGATTAACATGCTTATGTCTTCAGTGAAAGTACAAACTCTGCAAAACTTAGCCACTTATGTCTACAAAGCTTTGCGCCTTTGACTTCGTTTATATAAACAACTTACTGTCTTGTTACATGTATATATCTCTCTCATTTTTGTATACACTTTAATGTAGGATGGCCTACACTACATACTGAACAAAGACTTATTATCAATCCGAAAAAGACATACTAACATACGTAATGCCACAAGTGAAAACGATAACGAGCCAGTCAACGCGATCAGCAGATTAGGTAAAAAATTGATTGGTTGATTGATCGTTCTAATGACACCGACAAGTCACTGATGTCAGATGTATGTAATTGCTGTAGCCTGGAGCTTACAAGCTTGGTGGTATTGATTTGGACTTGACAACCTTCTGCCTCCTTCTTCGTTTTCTTTTTATGAAGCATATTTCTATTTCACATAAATGAGATCTTGATTTGTAAAGAAGCAAGAATGTTTATGTAAATACCGCTCCGTGAATACACTATACAATAGCTGGTAAAATAAACATGTCAATACAAACAATAATTAAAAGTACAAAATGTTAAATTAAATCCACAACCGTAATTTGTGGTGTTTGGGAAAGAACTGTTACAGTTTCAAATTATTAATATACCATAGAAATGTTTTCATCATTATTTTTCGAATCTTTTGCTCTTGACAATAAAGTCATGGACCGACAAGTTATTTTTCAATTAGCACGTCAAAACATACAATGTGTTTTCACCAAAAGAAAGAGCCAAAATTATAACAACGGCAAATGGTCGGTCCCGTTCCACAGATCTTTTTTGTAGATCAAAATAGGATGATTTACTTGCATTACAATATGAAATTGATATTTGACATACAAATCTCAATGTGAATTGCTAGGAATACACATTAAATTGTATATAGACAACCAACAAACCCAACAGCCTCGCCGGTAGGAAGTCTAAGGCATAGTCATTCATAGCTCACCATAACAACTGTATATGTCGTGGTATGTGACCTCGTGTTTTCATTAAAAACGACGGATTTCCCACTCTGTGAAATATATCGTTCGCACTACCGCTGGCGACCGCCTCCATGCATCCACGTCACTGTTTAAGTGCAATACTGTACCGCTGACCTCATCCCTTCCAATAATTAGGACTAGGCCATGCCCGAAGCTTAATCTGTTTTCAATGTACATGTTACATGTTGTATGTTGTAAATTATATACATGAATGTGATAAGTTCTTGAACTTCAACTTCCCGATTCATTAAAAGTTGTAGAAATGAAGGCCGATCATGGATTCTGGATGGAAAAACAAGAGAAGAATTTAACCGGCCTATGTAATACTTTTTGTTTTGTTCGTAAAGGCGTGTTTCCTTCAGACAGAAAAGGGGTGTTGGATCGTAAAGGCTATAGCGCGGTAATTGAGCGGATGGTAGCGCTCAGTAAACTGCATTGTTGCCGAGCAAGCCCCCAAAGCCCCCAAATGGCAAACTCAACACAAATAAGATCGGCAGATTGGGGTTTAGAAGATTTAGCCCCAAATAAAAAAATAAGCCATACTCACACTCAAATAAAAGGAAAGTTTAAGTAGCTATCCCACGCCTCAGACTCAAAAAGCACATTGACAAGGGATGTCGATCTTGCATCAGGCGAACACATCCAAGCTACTCGTCATGATGGTTGAATACTTTTGTTCAGACAGATATGGGATGGATTCCTCCCATAGTTAGACAGTGGAAGACAGAGAGACAGACAGACAGTTTATTAGGGTCTCACCTCATGTACAGCAATATATACATAAAATAATATACATCTATTATCAAAGTACACAAGCCAATCTAAAAGAATTGCGAGAAACCATATATAAAACAGGTTATACATAATATATTTAAAACAGCATTCCCTGAAATAAAATAGAAATACACAATAACAGCCCTCCTCGCCGGGTTAAGATTAAATACAAGGTTTTGGCCGAAATTAAAACTAAGCTAGTAAATGACAGTAAAACACACATCTTTTCAATATCAGAGTTGTATTGCGGTAATAGCAGCGTCGCGTTCTGCTCTAGCTTGTACCTCAGGTCTGAATATGCTGCACAATGTAAAAGGACATGTATCTCATCTTCGCAGTTGTCACAAAAGGGGCATAACCGTTGTTGAATGGACAGTCCTTCATATCGGCCCCTTTCAATACGTATGGGGGCGACACCACAGCGAAATTGACTTAATGCACTCCTGAAGTTTTGGGGCATGTTAACTTGAGTATAAGGTTCCATACAGTAATCTTGTTTGAAAAGACGATAAGTTCTCAATTTTCTATCATTCGGATATAGGTACAACATCTACACGCACATACTTTCCTACATCATTCAAATGTATTAAATACCGGATACGTTTAATAGACACCAACGAAAGAAAGGTTTAATGAGGGGGAATACCGTTATATATCCTCTCTGAAATAACTCCCTTTTAAAATAACAAATGTACAACACATGTTCCCTAACGTATCATAAATACGGGACACTGGTCACACAATTTATGAATGGGAAGCTTCAGGCGAGGCTGGTATGTTGACATTAATTGTAAGGCCGGGGTATGTTGACATTGTTATGGGCGGTCGGTCGCTTAGTCTCTCTGCTATACATTAGCTATGAATAAACCTACTTCGACATATATTTCCAATAAAACATTTTCCTCGTCAAAAATTTTCCATGATAAACTCTGTTCTCTCTTCGAATTAAGGGTGAGTATTGTAAACATGAAAATGTCCTATAGATTGCTTCCATCACTTTCCCAACAAACCTAGCTTCGTGCCGTCACACGGGAACATGTACTTATCAGTTTTCTATCTATTTTCAAAATAGCACGTTCTGAAGTAAAACTGTGCACATAATGTTACACGGTTAAAACTCAAACCGTACTGTTTATTTGTCATCGCGTTAAATGGAAACGCTAGCGTTGAAACATCAACTATGCAAGTCGGGACAGGGCTGAATAATTCTTTACAAATGGTTCACAATAGTACGCAGCGCGGGGTGATTCGAAATCCGGCTGCCTTCAGCATTATAGTCAATGCAGGGTGACGTGACTACCTCGTTCTTGCGCGCTAAATGTAATTAAACGACACTGCTAGCTTACTGATTGTGAAGTCTTATCTATTTTGTCTATTTTTTTTTTCTATACAGGTTGTCTAACGTTGTACAACGTGTAGACCGTACAATATGAATTTGATCCAGCTAGACGTACATTTTTATTTTCCTACATTACCCGGCGTATATCGTGTTGACACAACCCGTCTCTATTGTGGTATGATTGTACTTTCAACACACACCCTGTAGACTAATTAAGACATGTTCGTTGCGTACAACTGTCTCTAAAAAACAAGCAGACGACTGTCCAAAAGCAGACGAACTTTTTTCTTATTCGCATCTAACCCGTTGAAGACGGGGGAACCGCTAGCAGACGACGAACGGGAAACCGCTAGCAGACGACGAGCACCTGTGTCAACACCTTCACTCCGCTTGTATCAATACCATCTTTTGTCACCATTGTTACCACATCTTTAGGGAGGTTTCAACGGTCTAACGCACATTCAAGTACCCCCCTCCATTGTCCACATGCATACACATAAACTATGTTGAAAGTTCAGTTCTTTATGTGTAAGGGATATCAATAGAATATCCTCAGTGTTCCTATCTAAAACATCAAGCACATATTAATTTAAAACACAATCCTTTATCAAGAAACCAACCCCACCTGATCAGGACTTGGCCTTAAGGTTAACCCTAGTCCTGTTATGTCCCACCCACTTGTAATCCGGGGACACATATAACTTCATCTCTTCTCAAATGAGTTTCGCTAAGTCCAACAATGTCATATTTACCATCTTCTATACAAGCAACACGGAACGAATGCTTATCTGAGTTTATGTTATTGTTCCACCCGTTGACATTCCAAAACCCTGCCTTCACCTATCTTCTGCGCTGTGACCTTGACTGGCTTGAACGTCTGTAGCGACCAGAACTGGGATAAATAGTCCACAATTTCGTAAAACCCCATTTACTGCGGTAATGCTTTCAGTTAGCTGTAAAACGCATGGCGATATATATGCGGAATATGATTTAGTTTATATTATTTTTGGGAACCATACTGAAAACGATCTTTTGTATATTTCCATGTTCCATTCCAAATAAATAGCCCACATTAAATTCTTCACTATGAATTGGAAACATCTTCAGTTATTATTATTATTTTGTACTTGTCAAATATTCACACGCCTTTCTGTGCGGCAATTCACATTTATGCACAAATGTCACTGTGTCTGTACGGTATTTCTTTTCACAATTATTTAGATCAGTAACTGAAATCAACGATGTGTTTCTACATCACACTGTGGTCACAATAGTATATGTAATAGAATCGTCCATATTACAATAGTAAAAGCGATAACTTGAGAGATTTCTGAAATATTTCGGATTGTGGCCGTAGAATAAAAGAGCCTCGACTCAATTTGCAATCCATTTAGTTTTTGTTTTGTTTGTAACTGTAAACAATTTTCCGTATTCTGTTGTTCGTGGCCCAATTTAACGTGCGGTCTCCTCCAATCCCACGATGTGAATAGAAATGCAAAACATGTATCCTCATTAATTTATTTAATGTCACTGTGCTGAAGGGAATCCTTGTAATTCACACATGAGTAGATGTGAGAAAACATATTCATATAATTTTTCAAAAGAATTATTTTACTTGCCTCTGCATTTAGAAAAGCTCGTTATACTTCTTTTAATTAGTTCGATGGGTTAATTGTATTATGGTTTGCCACAAGATTGAGGCGAATATTACGCAAGATGAAAGTGTTTTAAAAATTATTTTTACAAAGCTACGGGGAAGTGCACAGGTACATCGGACATAAAATATACACTACTCAGAATGAAACGCGGGGTGTTGTATATTAGACATGTTATATACATCATTATAAATGAAAGACGCGGGGGAGTATGTATATCGGATATAAACTATACATCACTCAGAACGATGGATAACGATAGAGGGTTTGTATCGGATGTATTATATTATACATACTTCAGAATGCTGTAGATGCAGACAAATGTAAGCTTTAAAACATGCTAAGAAGTATCCAAGCTGGATGTTGACGATTGTTTCAGAGTGGCAATCTACCCACATATACAAGTTAGTGGTAACCTCAAATATCTCCTTAACTTAACCCTATCACATATACATGATGCAGGTAATGCAAGCTCAGAAGTTTGGTGTGCTGTTTTAAGATGAACAGATAGCAGCGGTAAGACGGATATGACTGCTCATGCATGCATGCACCAGTAAACCAGACCAAACAGAAAGGAGTATATAGTTACTTTATAGTGTTTTAGGAACCAGACAGCTTTAATTTGAAATTCCAGTTTGTCTTGTTAGGAAGATCTCCAAATGACAGGAAAGATATATTGAAGCAAGTCGAAATGATATATTTAGCCTAAAATCACGATGATCCATGGACAGTGCATTGTGTATGTCTATTTTGGGCATTGCTTAAAATATACCCACCGCTTCGCTTGTCGTGTGAGGCGACAATCGATGGTTGGTTGGTTGGTTGTTGTTTAACGCCGCAATCAGCAATATTCGAGCTATATGACGGCGGTCTGTAAATAATCGAGTGATAGACACCATGAGCATCGATCCATGCAATTTGGATACGATGACAAGCATCAACCCAGAAAGCGAGTCTGACCACCCGATCCCGTTAGTCGCCTCTTACGACAAGCATTGTAGCCTTTTAGGGCAAGCATGGATTGCTGAAGACGTATTCTACCCCGGATCTTCACGGGCACCACAATCGATGGACCGGGTGGGCATGCTTGTATAGTGACTTCGTTGATTGTCTGTCATGTATCCCGATATAAATACATGTAAATAAACGATTGGTTTAAGTATGAACAACGTCCCACGCCGACATGTACGATGACTCGCAATCAACCAAATAACGAACCTGACTCCTCGAGGTTCTTTAGTCGCCTCTCATTATGCGATTCTAAGCCTGACTCCCCATCCGATCAAGGGAATATTACCTGCATGCTCATCTTTGCTGTTATTTGTACTTGCAGTAAAATTTTGGTCCACATGGGCAGAGAGGAAAATAGTGATTGATATTATAAGCAAACATCCAGCACGTCGGGGGACGTTGAACCTCCGATCCGTGAAGTCACCTAGTAAGACAATTAAAATTAAGCATGTGTTGCTGGGGACCACTTCTACACGAAATCATCTGCCTGAGTGGCCTAGTGGATAGACGTCTGCAGAAGGAGTGAGTAAGTGGGTGAATATGTATTTACACTGCTTTTAGAAGCATTCCTGGAGTATCATGGCACGGGACACCAGAAATAGGGTTTACTCATTGAACACATGATGGGAATCGAACCCGTGCCTTCGACGTGACGAGTGAACGATTAGACCAATACGCTAACCAATCGCAACAATGACAGCGGAAGGTAAAATAAACGGAATAAGATAGTACCCGTGCTTGGAGATTGGCATTACGTGGATAAAAGAACTGTACAAAGTACATATTCTGTTTTACAAAACTCATATAAGAATCCATGTATTACCCTCACCCTCCCTCGGTAAATACAAGGCTTTCTGAAATCTGACACTCCTTGTGTGACACACACACAATTGCTATAAAAGTACCAACCATGACCTCTCTCATTATTTGCTAAGTTTGTGGTCCTAATCACTTTCAAAAGCTAAAATTAATTATAAATATTCAAAAGTTGATAGATCTTCAAGGTGTTATGCTGCTTCTGCATGGTTTGATTACGGTAATACAATGGTAAATATCTAATCAATAATTAATAAAAAATCGATACCAATCTTGGACTATGCCCCCTCAATATGTGCATAATAAGTTGTATTGTCAACAGCTACAAGTATTCCAGTAATTGTACATGTGAAAGGGCTATCCCATTTCTGTTCAAAGGGACATGAGTGATAATATAGTAAAAGATCTCTTGAAAATAGCAGTATTGACCCATTACATTAAGATTATGTCCACAAGTGTGAAATATTATTTACTATCATCAACCGACAAGAAATCTTAAGATTCCATTAATTGTAGATTTTAAAGGCATTATCCAACTTCTGGTCATAGTGATATGAGTCATAATATAGTCAAAAATCTCTTAAAATTAGAAATATTGACCCATTACATAAAGATTCTGTCCACAAGTGTGAAATATTATTTACAATCATCAACCGACAAGAAATCTTAAGATTCCATTTCTTGTAGATTTTAAAGGCATTATCGAACTTCTGGTCATGGTGATATGAATCATAATATAGTGAAAAATCTCTTAAAATCAGAAATATTGACCCATTACATAAAGATTCTGTCAACAAGTGTGAAATATTATTTACTATCTGCAGCCAAGAAGAAATCTTAAGATTCCATTAATTATAGATTTTAAAGGCATTATCCAACTTCTGGTCATAGTGATATGAGTCATAATATAGTCAAAAATCTCTTAAAATTAGAAATATTGACCCATTACATAAAGATTCTGTCCACAAGTGTGAAATATTATTTACAATCATCAACCGACAAGAAATCTTAAGATTCCATTTCTTGTAGATTTTAAAGGCATTATCGAACTTCTGGTCATGGTGATATGAATCATAATATAGTGAAAAATCTCTTAAAATCAGAAATATTGACCCATTACATAAAGATTCTGTCAACAAGTGTGAAATGTTATTTACTATCAGTAGTCATGAAGAAATCTTAAGATTCCATTAATTGTAGATTTTAAAGGCATTATTACATTTATGGTCGAGGCAATATGAGTCATAATATAGTCAAAAATCTTGTAAAATTAACAGTATTAACCCATGGCATTCAGATTCTGCTCACAAGTGCGAAATGTTATTTATTATCATAAACCGAGAACAAATCTTAAGATTCCATTAACTGTAGATTTTAAAGGTGTTATTCCATTTATGGTTGAGCGAGTAAGTGACTATGGTTTTAGCAATATTCCAGCAATATCACTGGGGGACACCAGAAATGGGCTTCACACATTGTAGTCATATTGGGAATCGAACCCGGGTCTTCGGCGTCACGAGTGAATGCTTTAACCACTAGGCTACCAGACCGCCCCCATTTATGGTTGAGGTGATATGAGTGATAAATAGAGGTTATCACGCGAGTGTGTTTGGGGATGGTAAATATCCTGTATTAGGAAGAAACATTGTATTTAGCGAACCTTGGCTTGTTAAATACATAGTAATTGATATTTCTCCAGATTCCCGATGGTTAATTCTGACTTGATCGCCGAATGACAAGGGCGATGCCATGTTTGTTTATAAACAGTGAAAGTAGTCCCAACTTGACCTTTAATATTTGCATCTCTATCCGCATATGACCCCAACGGATATCGTTTGTATCTATTGGCTTTATTTTGCTGAGAAACCTACCCATTATATGATAATACAGTATAACATCTCATAAAATTAGAAATATTGACCCATTACATTCAGATTCTGTCCACAAGTTTGAAATGTTATTTACTATCATCAGCTGAAAGAAAATCTTAAGATTCCATTAACTGTAGATTTTACAGGTGTTCTCCCTTTTTCTGGTCAAGGCCATATAAGTAATAATATATACTGAACAACAAAAGTTCCTGTGACAGATTTAATGCAAAGATATGTTTTTTACCAAATCTGAAACAATTTCGGTTTGCAACAGATAAAAGACTCCTGTAAGTGTTCAAATGGTTTAATTTGCCATACTGACTTCAGAAAATGAGTGATTTCATAAAAAACATGAACATGCAAAAATGTCAATTTACAAATCAATAGTGTGCGTGTCCACCTCTGGCTGCAATGCAAGCAACACATCTTCGCCTCATGGAATGGACCAGGCGTCGCACAAAGTCCTGTGGGATATCTGTCCATATCTGCTGGAGCATGTTTGAAGTTCCTGCTGTGTCTGTGGAACACGTGGTTGATGTCGAAGGCGCCGATCCCTCTCATCCCATATGTGCTCGATTGGTGAGAGATCAGGGGAGCGAGCCGGCCAGGAGATGACATTCACATTGTTTTGTTGAAGAGAACCCTGAACAAGTGGAGCAATATGAGGCCGGGCGTTGTCATGTTTAAATGACGACGCAAAAACGGTAGAACAACAGGGCCAATGATCTCGTCGCGGTAGCGCTGTCCATTGAGATTTCCCTCTACCACTATCAAACAGGTCCTCTGTCTTGCTGTAATCCCACCCCATACCATAATGCTGCCGCCCCCGAACCAATCTTCTTCCATGACACAACGATTGACGTAACGTTCACCTCGACGTCGGTACACTCGAATCCGTCCATCGCTGTGGCTGTGGTGAAAACGAGACTCGTCAGTGAATAGAACTTGTCTCCACTGCATGGCCGTCCAGCGTAGACGCTGTCTACACCGGTGTAGACATGCTTGACGGTGGTTTCCTGTCAAAATGGGACGTCTGGCGGGTCTTATGGTGACAATCCCTGCACATCTGAGGTGGTGACGTACGGGTTGGGAAGATATTCGTCAAAGGCCAGGGATGCTTCTTGCTGTCACTGTTGCTGGCTGGAATCGATTTCGTAGGTGTGTCGTTCGAATCAAGTTGTCTTGTCGATTATTGGTTTCGCGTGGCCGGCCACTCCGAGGATAGTCTCTGACTGCATTCGTCTGTTGCCAACGTTGCCATAAACACCAAATGGCTCACAGCCGCTCATTTTCGGAGAAGCGTGGCATTTTATAATTTTGATGTTTTTCTGAGTAGTTGTTGTCAGCACGATGCTAAACAATACATATGGAATCCCGTTAACGCACATGTTTTTATACCCATTCTTGGGTAGTGAAATGCATGGGGCTTGCATAAAAGTCAACTTTTGCATGGAATGCATGCTTTTCTGTAGCAGTTCCTTTTTTGTGACTTGATTCCATACATGTACTACAATATTGAAAACCAAACTTTACTTGTTTGAAAAATACACTAAAATATTTGTGTCACAGGAACTTTTGTTGTTGAGTATAGTACCTGGCAAATAAAACGAGAACAAAGAAGTACTGCTTATTACCATAGTTAATGTATAGAGATCTACTTGAATGTTGAGGTAAAATGTACATATTGATAATCTATGTCAGGCAGAATAGTTTCTTTTTGTCTTTGCTTCAGGAGTTCAGACATGGTGTACAAAGTATTAGTAAGCATTAGTCTTCAGGCGAATCATATGTCCTGTGATGAAAATGTGAGGGCTATATTGAATTTTACTTATCGCGTACATGACGACACTTTCAAAGACATGTTAGAAGGGGTTACTTTGATCAGAAACATTATTCTTCAAGGTCCAATTGTTGGTTCTCGGAATCGCTCCAAGAGAGCATTGCTACCTTTTATTGGTGAATTCTCACACAATTTATTTGGTGCCGCCATGACAGTGACGTGAACATAATATGTCAACATATCAATATCTTATCAAACAGAATGAGAGCTGAAGAAGCAGCTCTTAATGTGTCACAGGATTACATAGGTTCGTACATGTCTAAGGCCAAAGACAGAATGGATGGTCTGAAGCAAGGTATAATTGCAAATCATAATGAATTGACTGAACTGAGAAAGGTAGAGGATGGTAAGATACGATTGTTTCAGGCCATGTATGCACATTGGATACAACTTGTTGCAAAGGAGTTACATTTTGCTACTATGGTTGAAAGGAAGATTAATCGGTTGAGCACAGGAATATATAAGTTGTTACAAAATGTACTATCACCTGAGTTGATACCTTTCCGACATTTAAGGCGTGCTCTATCAAAAACAAGGAGAGCATTAAAGGATAAATATCCAAATTTCAGTCTGGTTCATAAGGATTTGCAATACTATTATACAGCTACCAAGGTACATTAAGTAAGAAATGACAGTACTGTTTATGTCACTATGATGTTACCAGTAACATCCAAAGATAGGGAAACACAACTTTATCAAGTTAAGTCATTCCCAATTCCTCTAAATCACACTTCTGATGATGCCACAGTGGTTGGGGAGACAATACCATATATTGCCAATTCTACAGTTGACGAGACGTTTTTGGTATCAATATGAACTTTGCACTCCAATTCATATGCTTATAAAATGCCACAATCTACCAGCTCAAAGATCATTTCAATATCCTTCATGCAACTTTGCTTTGTTCCGTAATGGTATTGACTTGGTTCATGAAGTTTGTGAAATTGGACTTGTTCTAAATGGTGCAGGTAATTTTATGTTTGAACTAAATTCAGGTGACCTGTTGTTATCTGGAATTTCCAAAATACCCTGGTTATACAGACATCATTAAATATTTTACAACCTCCGCAAAAGCCACCATCGTTTTCTGACAGTATTTCACTCTGTTTAAGGCATTGTGCAATTCTGGTACTTCATAGAGCAGTAAATAATTTGCCAACACAGTTTATATTACCCTGGTAGTAGTAAATATTTTCATGATTAGATTAGATAATACAATTCAGCCAATATTCAGGTATGATTACGCTGTTGAAAATTAATAACTTTTCCACACCAGGGAGTAGCTTTCCCTCAGCAAATTTTAAATACTCATTTGCAATCAACTCCAGTAACTTTATGTGTCCTGAGATTGTGTATGACCTGTGTATGTGTATTTCATCTTTACTAATACAATCAAGAACATCATTGGTGGATTGTAAACTTGTACTAACTAACTAGGGCTGGGACGGGGAACTCGGGTACTGAGTAGGACCGGTTACCAACAGGACAACCCAGACCCTTTGTTAGTCACGTGATATATTGTTTAATGACAAAAATTATCTAGAACTTCCACGGTTACACTATAAGTGACTAATGTTTGCATTTCTTTCTGTCTATGCACACATTCCTTCTGACTTTATATGTTTGAATAGAGGTAAAACTTCAGTCAACTTCTTTGTATGCATGACCAGATCGTTTTATATGAGTATCTACATACATTTTGCCAGGGCTACGGTCAAAACTATTCCCGTTCCACATTTGTACTTATCGCTTGGGACCAACAGCGGGTAATAGTGGGGTGGGTACCCGGGTAGTTAATTTGGACACATCCAAGGCCTATACGTAACACTTCTTGGTCAGTGTCTACCGTTTCATTATATTTGATATATATTTTTTTTAAATACTCATAATGAAAGTATCATACAGCTGCTGTCTGCCTCTCACACTCTCTTTAAAAGTCACTCTCAGTTGCAAATTTGCCATCTTGGTTGTATTATTTTGGATGAAAAGACTTCTTAAGCATGCATTTTTACTCATATTGATGATATTATGATTCAGCATATGAAAGGTTTTCAATGTTTTATGTGTTCTGAAACAAGCGCTTTATCTGTAAAACTATCTGCTTCGTGAGTAGACTTTATCTTCTTAAGCGCTTTCTGTACCCATTCACGGCTAATCCATGGATGTGACACTCGCGGTACCAACAATAAAACTCTGTGTTCTTCATTCGCAGGGCTATCTGCTGTTCAAATGTGGCGTTTCCGGCCCATAACCGGTTTCTCTATCAGTTCTAATCCTGAAACCAGTAAAAACAATTTCTAAGCCAATCACAATCACAACAGATTCAGGAGGAAATTCAAATAGGAGTCAAACTACTTATTGTGAAATTTCTTATTTCATATGTACCATTTTGCTATCTTAGAAAGAATACAAAATTGCTACCATCATCTTACATGGACCCTTTGGGGAGCAAATAATATACTGGAAGTCAATTTCTTCTCAAATAAAAATTCTTGTTCTTTTGCCTTGAAAGCAAGATTGTAATGGAACTGACTATCCTTAAACAAAAGCAAATTCAACAGTTGATACATTTTAAAAAGGTTATGCCACTTCTTGACAGAATGATATATTTGATAATATTAAAGCTTTATGGATGGGATGGTATTTTTAAAAAAGGTGGTAAAACATATGTTACACTTGTTGTTTTCATATATCTTACTTAGCTGCATTATATCCATATGTCGCATGTATGAATCCCTGGATTGTTTGGTCAAGATTCGATTATTCACAGGCCCCAATCATGCAGCTGGAATATTGACAAGTGCAGTGTCAAACAAGAAACAAATTATCTGCTTCGTTTAGTGACACATTACTTGGAACAGTATTTCAGGCATATCATGGCATGTCAGATTAATGGGAGATGAATGCCGAACATAATGCAAGTCGAAGACGTTTACCACTCTGATGAAAATCAAGAAGACAGGTATTCTGCTGCCAAACCAAGAAACATAACCTGGACAATTCTATGACTTGAACCCACAATCATAGTATTCTGGCATGTATAAGGGAAACGACTCTGCACAGCTAATTGCATGCCTTGGATGACTAGGTCTAGTCTGCGATACAGACCCTGAAACAATTATATCCAAAAGAGTCTCTCCTTTTTATTATATTTTTATTACTATAATATAACAACTGTTTTGATCTGTAAAATATGTTCATTTCAGAGACAAGGTGTTTGTCTAGACTGGGCCATATGTGCTTCTGAAACCCCTAAAATCTTTTGAGTATCTGAGCTACTAGTCAAAGTATTCCCTTACTTAAAAGAAGGTGTCCTGAGGTTATAATGTGTTGTTTTTTGGTTGTATCACATGTAACGGGTCTCCATATCTACAGCTTTCCATATGCCTGTATCTGATGATCTGTTGTTGAACTTCTTTTCTAGGCCAATGACCTTCGCATCATAATAATATCTATCAGCATATAGAGAAAATGTTAATGGTTAGTTCGTAAACGATGAAGGCGTAACAGTATGGTTCTTTAAGATAATATTATCATTATTATTGTGTTGTCATTTAGTTCTGTCTGCACCAAGTAGTCATGACTGTACGGCAGCAATATGGTAAGCTAATTTGAATCCTGCAATAAAATGTGGGACAAAAAGAAAACATGCCTTATTTTGAAAGGCAGTTATTCTCATTGTCGCTTAGTATATAAGTTTTGAAGATATCAGCTTAAAGACTGTATGCATGTAACTTCTTGAAAATAATGATATGAATATTCTTTTTACAGCCAGACTCTAAACAGAATTTTGCGCAGTTGTTGTGATTGGGCACACAGTACAAAACAGTGTTGCTCGTTATAACAATTTGTCAAATACTGCTTCTTGCAACTACCGTACTTGAATATGTTTTTGTTTTGGAAGCTGCATCATTGGCTTGCCACAACATTATCGATGAGAAAGATCAGTGTTAGTGATACTCATAGGTTATCTGTAACTTTGGACATACACTCCAGACAAGTGGACATTACAAAAGTTAAAACATAACCTTGCCATATACAATCATATCTAAATTTCACAGATTTACAAATTATTTCACAAAATATTATTAAATCTTCTTTTGTGTTCATTCCAATAGGGAATTCAAATAATTCCAGTAAAGTAAAATCATTAACTATATGAGCTAATGACCTTGCTTAAATTTACACTGAGGTTCTCACACCCTTCATAGAGCCAGTTCCTTCTTGGAATTCAAGTATCAACAATCTTCTGAGCAGCAAGAGATCTGAACAGACAACTATTCAGTAGTAATTAGGGAATCCTCTGGTGACATGTTTATGGCTAGCGTGTAGAGTCAGTGCTAGCAGTAGCTTGCCTGTATTCAGTTGTTTTAAACCCTCAACAGACCAATGAACCCTTCAGTATAAACTACCAATTTCCACGTTCCCCAGTTTGGCTTTAGCAAGTCTAGAAATAGACAAATACACATTTCCAAGGAAGGTGGTAATACATCAATCAATACAGATGTTCACAGGTCATAATCAACCTAGGACATTTTATACACAATATCATCATACAATCTACACTTAATGGAATGTTAAGATTTCTTCTTGACTGATAGTAAATCACATTTCAAACTTGTGAGCAGAACCTGAGTGCTATGGGTCAATATTTCTAATTTTAAGAGATTTTTGACTATATTATTAATCATCTTGCCTAGACATGAAATGGGATAACCCCTTTAAACACTACAATTAAGGTAATCTTAATATTTTCTTTTGGCTACTGATGGTAAATCACATTTAGCAAAATCTGAATGCTATTGGCCAATATTTTTAATTTTAAGAGATTTTTTGCTATTTTATAACTCATATCCCCTCGACAAAAAATGGGATAACACCTATAAAATCTACAGTTAACGGAATCTGAAGATTTCCTTTTGGCTGCGGATAGTAAATCACATTTCTAGCTTGTGAGCAGAATCTGAATGCTATTGGTCAATATTTCTATTTTTAAGAAATTTTCTTCTATATTATTACTCATCTCCCCTCAACCAGAAATGGGATAAAGTCTATAAACTCGACAAATAATGGAATCTTAAGATTTCTTCTTGGTTGATGATAGTAAATAACATGTCTAGCCCGTGAGCAAAGCCTGAACACTATGAGTCAAGATTTCTAATTTATAAGAGATTTTCTACTATATTATTACGCATATCACCTTCACCAGAAATAGGATAACACCTATAAAATCTACACTTAATGGAATCTTAAGATTTCTTCTTGGCTGATAATAGTAAATAGCATTTCTAGCCTGTGAGCAAAGCCTGAACACTATGAGTCAAGTTTTCTAATTTTAAGAGATTTTCTTCTATATTATTACTCATATCACCTTGACCAGAAATGGGATAACACCAATAAAATCTACAATTAAGGAAATCTTACGATTTCTTCTTGGCTGATGATAGCAAATCACATTTCAAACTTGTGAGCAAAGCCTGAACACTATGAGTCAATATTTCTATTTTTAAGAGATTTTCTACTATATTATTATTCATATAACCTTGACCGGAAATAGGATAACACCTACAAACTCGACAACTAATGGAATCTTAAGATCTTCTTTTGGCTGATGATAGTAAATCATATTTCAAACTTGTGAGCAGAATTTGAGTGCTATGGGTCAAGATTTCTAATTTTAAGAGTTTTTTTTACTGTATTATTACTCATATCCCCTCAATTGGAATGCTATGGGTCAATATTGCTAATGTTAAGAGATTGTTGATTATATTATTACTCACATCCCCTCGACCAGAAGTGGCATAAATGTAATGCTTTCAAGAATGAAAGGAATCTTGAGAGTTCTGTTTTCTGAACATTGTCATTCACATTTACTACCTTTGAGAAACATGTACTTTGACAATAAGCTTTGCATATGAAACTACATAGTTTTAAAAAAAGCTTCGTCCCCTTCACAGCTGTAATAGGCTAACTGATTATAATGGAGGGACTGACTGCACAATATATGACATTGTGCTAGGTCTGTACCTGCCTTGATAGAAACCACAGAAAAAAAAGTAAAAAGTAAAGGTATAATGACTTAACTTGACATTCTCCTCTTTCAAAGAAATATTATCTTAGAAACTTCCGCCACTTGGCCTTCATGCACAGCAAGGACCAGACGACCATTTTGATCAAGTTGTGAAGGGAGGATAACTCTTACTGTTGCTTTGTCTTGCAAATATTAATGTCAATGATGACAGAGCATGAGATAACAAGTTCAGTTCTTTGTTAGTAATGGGTTTATTAAATATATGTTATCTGTCTTAAGTTGGTAATTTTGAAACCTTTCTAAATATTTCAATCATATTTAATAATATCATTTAGATTCCATATGATCTCCCCGGAAATATGAGGACATTTTGCTGGCAAAACGGTTATGAAAGCTTCAACGTATATATGTCAATAAGCTACCAGGAATGGTTCAATGAGTTTCCAAGTTATTTCAATGCTGACCAGGAAGGAGCATTTTTCATACCGGGTATTACATATTGTATTTTTTCCTTTATAACAATGAGAAAAAGAATAAGGTGGTGGGTGAATCAAAGGAACATTAAAGGAATCTTTTTCTACAAGAGAAATCTTTTTCAACAATTTCTACTCTAATATTTCTATATGTGATTAGTTTCTTTCATTTTTTGAGCCAGACTTCTAAGATGAAGCACAAACTCTCTCACATCCTGCATCTGCTATGCCTGCAAGCAGTTACATGCACCTCCCACATTAATATAAAAATTAGTTGCTTTCATCATCATGTACACAATAATCAAATGGAGTGATTTTGAATAATTGTTACCACTAAAATCTAACATGATAATGATAGTAATATTTACAAAAAATGACTTTGGGACTTGAGAATACAAACAAAAATACACGCATCAGTTGCCAGAGGGCTGTGAGGTATTGGGGATTAGAAATCCCTTGAATAGTACAAATTTAACTGTACCTCTTTCAACTCTGACATGTTGAGTATTCATTGTTTGCAATTGATGTTTAATGACACACTTAGTGATATTCAAAATAATTAATTTTATTATATTGATGTACATACCCTCCCACATATATATGAACATCATCGCCTATTGTACAATGTCATGAGTGTTTATTCCTAGACATTTAACTGCTGTGTTACTGTGTATGAGAAGAAATATGTCCAACTCTTATAACTCTTGAAAAATAGCATAACACAAACATCCTAGGATCTTGAATTATTACGCTTGTATCCCCACCAATGAGTGGCATAACATCTTTAAAATACATAAAATAGAGAATAATTATATTTTCATTTTTGCTATTTTGTAGGAAAACACTGTGTTCAGAAGTGGCCAAGATAGCTATTCAACACCTTATTAAACATGTCACCACCTCACAAAGGTTATGATATGATAGACAATTAAATAATATAATTTGGGAGTGATATCATGGTTAGAAATTAAACATGGCAATGGGCAGTAATTACAGATAATAAGCAACACGACCATTTTTATAGGAATTGCATTTTTTCATGAGCGATCTGCATAAAAAGAAGAAATTGTATTCCGCTTTAGTTCCGCATTACCACTTTTACACGCTGCTACATTTAGCTGCAAATGTCGGATATCGAGTCAGTAGCATTGCCATTGGCGCACTTTGCAGAACGGAGTAAAAATACAAAACACAAGAAGTGCAGATGATTTTGCTCTTATTAAATGTTTGTCAATTAAACACATAGTTGCATGCCAGAGATATAATTCTCTACGGTGTTTATCCCAGTTCTGGTCGCTACAAACGTCGCTCAATACGTGACCAGTCTTCACCGCTATTCCCGCTCTATGTGCCGAAGTCATGTCTTCTTGACGTCGTGTAGCGGTTCTCGGATGAGTCATACCTATCGCCTCTTGCACTGACGCTTTCATGACGGCTGTTGTTGTGATTGCTTGTACTGACCTTTTAGACACAATGGATGTGTATTGTTTGACAGTATTGTCGTTTTACTAAAATGTCCCTTGGATCAAATATGTATGTTTTATGTGGTCTGAACGGCATGCTGGTGGACGTGTGAAAAACTGGAATTTTCGTGTGAGGGAGGGCAAAGCTGAACGAATGGGGTCTGAATATATGGGAATGTTAACGCGAAAAGTGTAGTTGTACATGTCCATGATATATGCACGGAAAAGTATGTGTCTGATTGGAATGAACTGTTGTGCAAGCCTGGCGGAAGAACGGGTGGTTTAAAGAATAGAATGTTTAAAGGTGTGTATGGGTGAGAAAGTTATGTAAGTATGTATTTGCCTCGTTCTTACCGCTCTGCCTTCTCCAAATGTAGATCAGGTACCGCTCCTCTAAAGTTGGAAATAAAGTCTCTCGTAACCCTTTACGGTTGGCTCACTTATATGTCCTGTTATATGCATCCTTGCAAATATTTCGTGAGGTGAGACTCAAATACGCTATCTGTCTGTTTGTCTGTCCCAACCACGGTTCACTGGCTAATCCGCCATCTTGTCACTCGTCTCTTTCCTGGTCCTGTTTTCCCCGCATTGTCATGTCCATGCTTTAATATTTGAACTTCAGTTTGAATGGGTTCATTCAAGTGTGAACGATTTGAAAGCGCTGATTAAACTGCGTGAAGCTGGCTTGGCCGAATAATATTGCAACAATGATTGCTTTGTCGGTATTTTTGCCGGCTCTCGGTCACAAACTTTCCCCCAATCATACTCAGTTACGCAAAGAAATATAGTTCTTTGACTATATACAACATAAGCTGAAAATATGTCAACATCAACATAATTTTATTCTCTGAACAAATTTACAAATAACACGTGGGATTAATCTTTTCTTAAAACATGGTAACAGGAGAGTGAATAAAAATATAAACATGAGCTGATTTCTATATGACGTCACTGAATTTTGTAAAGAGGTGCATTTAGAGTCGAACGGGATCATAAGAATTTACTTACTGCTTACTGTGAAATTTAGGGAACAGGAAAAGGCATGAAAGCTCTCATGGCACTCGCAAATTAGGAATATGATTGATTTGTGAAGGTGTTACTTGTGTTTGGATAATCGCAAACCAATTCGGACGATTTGGAATGTTTGTTTGTTTGTTGTTTAACGCCGCACTCAGCAATATTCCAGCTATATGACGGCGGTCGGTAAATAATCAAGTCTCAAGCAGACAATCCAGTGACTGACATCATGAGCATCGATCCACGCAATTGGGATACGACCACATGCATCAACCAAGTCAGCGAGCCTGACCACCCGATCCCGTTAGTCGCCTCTTACGACAAGCAAAGTCGCCTTTAACCGATGTGGAATGGACTGGTGGTGATTGAACGGAGTGCTCTGAAACTTGTGTGTTTTGTGTTTGGACGTCAGGGTGTGTTATGTTTGGAGTTCAGGATTCGTCGTGTGTGATTGCCTGTAATACTTTGCTTAGCTGGTGATTCTTGTCAACTGAGATGGACCTACTGTATGACCTAATACTAGCGTAATTTCTGTGCCCCGTCCTTCCTCATGTGCAGCCGCTTCTCGGCGTAGAATGCGCACATAGAAGGTCGGCCAACTCAGAAACCGGAATAAAAATCCAGTCTGCGGATATCTTTATCGTCCGCGATGGCCAAACTGTAAAACTGGTTGGCAAAAAGGTTTTGTTAAATTTAAGTTTCTTTCCTTACCTTTTAATGCCCAATTTATTTAAAAGCTAGATTCATTTTATTTGGCTTACCACTGAGCATGTTCAGAGCCCATTTAGTGCTTTGCTGTGCCTTTGTTTCTCCAAATCTTGAGGGTTTTCGTCCGATACAATAGCGAATCGTGTTTTAGTTTGGGGGTGATCAAGAGCAGTCGCTTTGATCTCTGTGTCTGCTGCAACATCTGAGGGGGGTACAGCATTGTTGCCATTCGCAATTGCCTTGGTGCTAATTTCCTCTCATTTCCGAAAACAAAGCATCAAAGTCAATATCGTTCACCTAAGTAATTTTGCAGATTTCATTTTTTCACTTGCGTTACTAGTGTCCATAGATAGCCATTCAATATCCAAATCACCATTTTGTTTCATGAAACAGACGACAACAAACACCAGAACCAAAGCATTTATGCATTTTAAATCGGATAAAATGTTACAGGACAAGGCAAAAATATTAAATTAATTATAATGCTGGAAAATGAAGGCATTAATTGTAACAGAAAGTTCGGAGAAACCCCGGGAAGTAGTTCCGGCCAATGTTCACACGTGAGAACTTTTCTGTCCGTTCACAGGCGTGTGAACTCCAAATATCAGATCAGGTGACTACCCATTCAGCCACTCAGCATAAAAGAAACAGTGTAAACTTTAAAGTATGACATTATATAGAGTTTTACAGTTCATATAGTGTTTCACACTTTTATTTAGCATGTTGTTTGTTTGTCGATCCACGCAATTGGGATATGATGACATGCATCCACCAAGTCAGCGAGCCTGCCGCAACCGATCCCGCCTCGGACGACATGCATCGTCGCCTTTTACGGCAAGAATGGATTGCTGAAGACCTATTCTAACCCGCATCTTCACGGGTGAGTATATACATGTATATGACTTTGTTTATAAATGTACTTAATGCACAAGCAACTTGTGAAAACAACAACACAAACTCTGAAAGACATTCAACACGTTCATCTTCTGGCATATCTATTTTGCATATGCTTCGACAGCATCCGTTATTATTTATCGTTTAAAGAAATTTGATTTTCCTTTGGAACAGTAAACATTTAGACTATCTAATACATTTACATGCCTAAAGACGTCACACTTTAAATGGGAAAGACTGATATCAATGACTATATTATGTCCTGTCCACACCTTTTCTCATCTATTGAATGCAACATATATGTGTAATACAGTTAGCTTTAACGTCACTTCGAACAGTTTCAGTTATCACGCCATGTCTTGATGTGAGAGGAAAGACCGACCTGAAGCGGGTCTTTGAGGTTTAGCACTTTGGTGAAACCCATGACCATGGTTATGGTGCTGACAAACCCAGAATCAGGGCAAACTTGGATTCGAACCCATGATTAACATTAATTGCCGCAACTCTGCACAGCTAATTCTGATACGTTGCAAAATAAACCTGATTCCCAACCTCAATGATACTTATAAAGATGTAAAATGCCTATTTAGCTTTACATATGTTCCACAACGTGAAACTATTTGATATATAATACAGTAGAGTTTAACGAAAAATGTGCCTGGAATTATGATCTCCGGCATGTACATGTATATGATTTCAGGCTGTACCAAAAAAATATATTAAGGATCTTCTTATTCGTTACTTTCTGGCAAAAAAAACCCTGAAACTAAAAAAGAGACAACTACAACAGGTTTCGCCACAATCCTTTATTTTTCAATTCATTTAGGTAACTCAATATTACATTCGCTTTCACAACATTTATCCCAAGTCCATAATGCAGACCATCAAAACTCGTCATTCCATCCGTCATGTTAAAGGTATCGAAAATAGGAACTTTCCAAGATCTAAGGAAACTCTCCATGTTGCCATTGTATCGTTTTACACTGTCGTACGACTGGGCCAACACTTTCGGGGACTTCAACGCACCCGGAGCATGACTCGCTGCCCACAGTACTTTTGGCCAAGGTCTCGTATTGTTGCGTATATAGGAAAGTGTTGGTAACAAAAACTTCTTTTGAACTTCATTATGGATAAAATGATCGTGTGGACCTATACCTACAAAAAGTAATGACTTGTTATTTAAATTTGCAACACTTTGTTTCAATTGTGGGCCATATGTTGCAGAGAAGAAGTACTTCAGTTCCAGGTTAACTGTACCGTTGCAAGCACGAAGCTGATACCTCAGATGCAGTCGACACAATTTTTCTGTGAACATATACATTCCGCTACACAAGTTCGTAACATCTGAAAAACAAGATTAACAAGTCAAAGAAAAAATAATCAACATATATATTATCAATGGTGCGGTTGTTTATGAATTGTTTAATACTACAACTTCTTCTGAACACAAATGTATCGGTCAGTAAAAAACTGACCTTGATACGTTTGTTGATGTACACGGTATTCCAAAAGAATGATCTCGAATATAGTTTTTCTCAAATAATGATCAAATCATATTTATAAGATATACGTTTGACGACAAAGTGCATATATATTATAGGAAAGTGTTCATCATATGTGTACAGTATCAAATATAATCAGAAAATTTAAGAAAATGACGTTTTCCTCCGACATGTTACATTGATATCCTCAATTTTATTGTTTCATCTATTTAAATGTTTTGTTTTATTCTTTTCACTTTGCCATAGTTGTGTACAGGTATAAAAATGTTTCTCAATTTCAGACCTCAAGATCTCACACAATAAATTATTTGAACTTACTCTGTGGTACATTTTGATTCATGGCTCCATCTTTCATATTCCCTGTAACAAGCAGTACCATAGCTGTATATACATAGCGAACAAGAGAATCCCCAACAAACAGAATCATGCTTCCGCTAAGGATGCTGCAAGCTTCATGGGGGCTGTGTTCCTTGTAGCCATGTCTTGGGTCTGAAGGGGTCCAGGTGGAATATTCAGCATGTTTCTGGTTCCGCATGTCATAGCAATCAGGACACACACATTCCTCAACAGACTTCTTAGCACATTTATTGTTGAAGCAGCACGGGGTTGTTCCTTTAGGATCACACAAGGCTCTTATCCACTCAGCAGTTTTAGATCCTGTGTGGGTAACATTTCCACAGAGACCATCAATCCTTTGATAATTCTTAGGTAAGGTATATCGGACATTTACGTCAGAAAGAAAATTCAATATATCTTCATCTTCCTTTTTTGTCAAAGTATGTGTTTTCCAGTGCCCTGTCAATAAATGCGATAGGATACTCGAATGTTGATCGAATGGTGTGATGTTTTTAGGTATAGGATAAACCGATATAATACTTGATGGAGGATACTCTTGGAAAATGTGTCTTGATATATTGCCGAGAATGTCAGAGGTCATGATGTTGGAGCTGCTCATGTACGTAACAAGAGCTACAAACGGTGTTATCAATAACATCATTACGAATACCTTCTTGTATGGAGCCATGGCGCCAACACTAAAACAAAACAAAACTTATATTCTTTATATTGACATGTTCTACACAGAACTTTACATTAAACAGTTTTGTTATAGCAGATCGGTTGATAAAAATGTCAAGTAAAAAACGTTGTGTCATGACTCACAAAACCGATTGTTTGCTTATTGCCTAAGGTGCCACAAAAAGATTATGCACTGTGTGAAACTAATCTTTAACTATATATGACATGCTTCATGTTTTTTTGTGGTTTTCTCTCTGATGTTTTTTAACCAGTCCACATCGAGTATTTTACAAGCATATGTTTCAAATCACAATAACACTCTCTGATTGAAGCAGCCTATTTGAAGGCTGCATCACTGAAGAAGCTGAAAACTTTTTTGGGGGAAAATGGTAAACATGTCCTGGCATACCGGTAGCACCCGCCACTCACACAATTTGCACAAAAACGTTAGCGTTTGTTTGTTGCCTGACGACTGACAATATCATTTGCTGCGTACAAGTAAAGTGATTCTAAACTTGAAATAGACAAACAATTTAATTGTTATTGGAAAAAACAACACTTCGGATATTAATTCTAGTATAAATATGTATTATGAAGAAACTGTATCGCTTTCTTTTGGTATCTTGTACCTCTATGACATATATTTAATTTAATCTATATGAAGTATGTAAACATTATGAATTTGAGTACTAGTAGTAGTTAATCATTAGATGTAGTGATATCCTGCGCCAACGCAGGTTTGCTTGGCATGTATTAATGTAAGCAGAGTTAGCTCTCCTTGGTAGCTCCCCTGAGTTGGGAGGCTCGCTTGGGTTTCGCGGTTCGTTTCGAGTGTTGCCATTATATAAGGACATGGCTCCATTCTGATCATGCATGATAGCGGAACTTCAAATTAAGACAAGAGATATTATTGGATGAAATGGTCGCGGATGTGGAGGTACTGGTGGACTGCAGAAATGAGCTTAACCCCTGTTAAGCAGCCCCAACTGCAGCAACCGCTGCCCTGCAACAACCGCTGCCCTGCAACAACCGTTGCCAAGCAACCCATGTTGCTTACCGATGCAGCATCCGCTGCCCCGCAACTACCGTTGCCAAGCAACCCATGTTGCTTACCAATGCAGCGCCCGCTGCCCTGCAACTACCGTTGCCAAGCAACCCATGTTGCTTACCAATGCAGCGCCCGCTGCCCTGCAACTACCGTTGCCAAGCAACCAATGTTGCTATGCAGCTATCGCTGCCAGGCAAGTACCATTGCCAAACCATGAGCGAGGGCAACTATTGTTGCCAAGCTGACCATCCGCTGGAAAGCGGACACTAAGCCATCTGCTGTAAAGCAGAATTGATAAATTGGTTCCAGCTGTAAAGCGGGCAGCCCTATCCTAAATAATTTATAATTTGGGATGTATCCCAAGACGCCAAATGTAACTTGTAATGCAGTCCACCAGCACCCCGCCACAAGCGCCAAGGTGCTTCCCCACAACCACGACCATTCGCGCTCATGTACACCCACCGTGTTATCCTATACTGAAAATGTTTCCTACAAGCATACTGCGAAAGGGAGCTGCCAATGTTTTGTGTGAATAGATCAAGTCCGGCTGGTGACAAATGAACCCTGTCACGCAGGTACAGTTGCTGCTCCTGCCGGTTGAACACTGTGTTCGGAACCCGTATCCCCACAAGCTCACGGGCCCTGTTCCCCACTCGTCTGTTCAGCTTCTGCCTGGCCCCGTCCAGGTCCCGGGCACGGCTGGCTACATGCCAGTACCTCCGTGGCAGCATGTCTGACAACAGAATGACAGCACCAGGTAGGAGGAGGTGTATCCTCAGGAGTGCCAGCTTGATCTCATGATATAGCTGACACGTGGTTACCTTACCAAGGTCGTTCGAACCAAGGTGAATCACCACCGCCTTTGGTGGTGTCTGCATTGCTTTGCCCTGGGCATCTATCAGCTTGGTCAGCTCCTCTAACCGCATGCCGCCCCTTGCCAACCAGAGACATCCCCCTGGAATACCGAAGTCACTGTCCTGTAGGTGCTCTCTCGCCCGGGTCAGGAAGCTGGACCCAACCAACCATACTGAAAACATGAATCAATAGGAAGAAAACTGTTCTTGCATGGTTGGCGATTTAAATGTTTGCAGGTATGCGTATATAGCTTTTATAACATTCTGACCCCCACCTACCAAAGTGCTGTATCAAATCTGAACTCACTCCGTTACCGGCTGCTGTCGTTGCTGCGCCAATCCTGAAGGAATGCGAAGAATATGCTGCTGTGCAGATGCCGCTATGCGCCAGTGCTCTTTTTAGCACGGCCTGAAATTGATACCTTGTCAGGGGAGATTTATCAAAGTGTACCATACTTGAGTCTGACCCTGTGATCGAACTGTTGGGTATGCTTTAACTGCAGCCACTGGACACAGATTGTGGCCAGGTATGGCGGAAATGGAAACAACTATACCATGTGACCTCCTGTCCGTTTTTGAATGCCTTAGAGCGACTGTTACGGTCTTTGTAGTGTCTTGGACTTCTAGGTCTAAGAAAGAGCACCCTGGCTGAGAAAGTTTGGTTTGCACGAGTTCACTCACCCGACAGAAACCTAAGAAGGCCAAGCAATATACTGCTTTGAACAATCTTATTTCATAGGTAGAAGAGCAGACAAATTGCAGGTTGTTTACAATTACTTTGAGCAGGTCTATTGTTATTGGTTTTCTGTGATCCTGCCTCCCCTGACACTTTTGCATCCCGGTAATCATTTTAGTATTAACAAAGTGGCCAGTGCGGTCTTCCATGCTGTGTAGCCTATGGTACGTTGAGATACAGGCCATATACGTCCCTACCGTACTCGGTGCATGTCCTGACACTGACACTGACAAATGTACCAGATGAGTGATTGGAACCGGCCAGACATCTCCCAGGTTTTGTGACGCCTTGAATGCTTGCAACGCTTGGGTTCCTGCCTGGTAAGTTGCCCACGTGTTTGCCGCCAATGATCGCTGAAGGAGCCTCTCTGCCTCGATTGTTAGCCCTGCCAGAGATTGTCTGGAAGTGGTGTGGGATGCAGGTTGGCTGATGGAGCTGCATTGCGGAATCGCTCCCACTGAAATCTCGACAGTGCATCTGCGATAATATTGTCGTGTGTTGTTATATATCTGGCGTTGAACAAAATGTTGTGTTTGGGGCACTGCAGCACTAGCTGCCTAATCAGTGACATGATTCTGGGTGCCTTTGAAGACTGTTTATTTATTATTGACACTACAGCTTTGTTATCACAAAAGAAAAGTACTTTCCTGTTAGCAAAGGCTGTCCCCCACAGACAAACTGACAGCACAATCGGAAACAACTCCAGCAGTGTCAAGTCACGAGTCGAGCCGTCCTCCACCCACTCACGGGGCCAGAGCCCGTTTGCCCAGTTCCCGTTATAGTATGCGCCGAACCCCATAGTGCTGGCTGCGTCAGTAAACAGCTGCAGACATGTATTGTCAGCCCACTTTTGATTCTGAAAAACCGAAACGCCGTTAAATTCCCCCAAGACCCCGAGCCAAACCTCTAGGTCCTCCCGAACTCCCCGCGTGATGCGAACACGGTGTGCTTGATGACATACCTTTGTATAGGCATCAATCAGTCTGCGGCAAAACGGTCTACCCATGGGTATTGCCCGGCACATGAAATTTAGCTTACCCACCAGAGACTGCAAAGCTTTACGGGTCACTTTGTACTTACCTGAGGCCAGCATATCGTGTATGATTGCGTTGATATTTACAATCTTTTCCTGTGGTATTCTAACCTGCATCCTGACTGTGTCGATTTCAAGACCTAGGAATGTTAAGCAGGATGCAGGACCTACTGTCTTCTCATGTGCTACGGGTACGCCCAGCTCCTGGAAAGTACCGAGACATGTATCAAGGTTGTCACCACAGTCTTCCGCCTGTGAGAAAATTATCAAGGTAATGCATGAGTTGGTGGTTAGGCAACTTTTGCTGGACACACCATTGCAAAAAGGTGCTGAATTTTTCAAACACTGAGCATGATATGGAACAGCCAAACGGCAAGCATTTATCAAAGTAGTATTTACCTTGAAAGCACAAGCCTAGCAACTCAAAGTCCTGAGGGTGTACCGGCATAATCCTGAAAGCCGATTTCACATCAAATTTTGCAAGTAGAGCATTTGGACCAAGCTGCTGTACCATTCTGACAGCCTCATCGAACCGTGCATATGACACGGAGCATGCTTCGCTGTCTATGTTGTCGTTGATTGATCTGCCTTGAGGATAAGAAAGGTGGTGTATTAAACGAAAATCGTCTGTCCCCAGCAAGGACTGACTCTTACCCGTTTGCTTTTTGGGGAAACTTGTAGGTTCAGCAGGAGTTAGCTCCCCTTGGTAGCTCGCCTGGGTTGGGAGGCTCGCTTGGGTTTCGCGGTTCGTTTCGAGTGTTGCCAATAAATGTCATCAAGTGTTTACCTGTGTCCTGTCGATGTGTGACAAGTGTACAGTTCCTCTTAACCTAACTTGCGCTGACCTCTTTCATGTTTTAAGATCCTAAACATGTCTCGATAAACATTTACTTCTTTAAAAGGAGCAGCCAATATTTGTTTTATTGATTTAAAGCAATCGCGATACTACACACTTGTTTATGGCAAAAATGTATCGCTGCAGTTGGGTCAATAATGACAGACAGACAGAGAGATATTATGTATTCAGTGTAAGGCCAGAGGCCCATAATACACTCATTTAATAACATTTGAAGACGCATGCTTGTTTGATTTACATTTTGTGGATACTTTAGAGCACAGTTGTACAAATTGCGTGACAGGTTCAACTTTCCTTAATTACTATATAATGATACAGGCTTACATTTTACAATACTTCATTCTTCGAAGATGCCAATAGATTTACATGATGATAGATAGATAGATAGATAATGATAATTTACATGTGTTAGATGGTTGCTTAGATAGATTTCCCTTAATACATTTTACTACTACATCTACATGTTGCTAAAGCAGACTTTAAGTAAACAGGGATATTTTATGAAAGGTACAATTTAACATTTAAAAGACTTAAATGTGCATAGTACCTACACTTTGATGAATTGGACATGTCTGTTATCCAGGCTTGCTAGAGTTTATCAAAGAGTATTTTCTTAAAAAGGTTATAAAACTGTTTATATTTCCAACATTTTGGGCTATCCACTCAAATCCAAAACCGAACAGAAAAAGTATATTTTTTGCATGGATAACCCAATTAACAAATCCACTTTCATCCAAGGATAACAACATCTGATATCATTGGTACGGTAATTTGTTTTGACTTAGATTAATAATTTTACACCAATATTTCACTGCTCTAGTCATATAAACAAACTGGAGAGGAACTCCTCAACATTCACCAAGAACCATACCGTTTTTAGTTTTATCACCCACTTTCAGCAACCATTTACATAGTTTTACTTGTATTTTTTCAATTTCTTTAAAATATTTTACTCCCCATATTTCTGAAACACAACACAATATGGGGACAAGCATACTATCAAATATTTTGAACAAGTCTTTACATGGGATATCCCCTAGACTAACATTTAGTCTCTGAAATCTTATATTACACAATATCCTTCTTGACTCTAAAAATAAAAAAAATTCCCTATGCTGATTGTGGAATGGAGCTAGCTTGAGCTGGCTAGACTTGCTTTTGTATGCATTTCTAGATTATTGTTTTTTCATAAAATAAATATATTCCACGGTCATGGTGCAGGACTAGATATCCCCATCCCTTTTGGAATAACGATAAATGTACATTAGAGCTTTATTAGCTTGTGAAGTTAGACAAAAATGTGCTTTACTTCACACAGGTTTTTGAGAAAGTCCAATATATATATATATATATATATATATATATATATATATATATATATATATATATATATATATATAAACAGATACTACCTCTATTTGATTACCATTAAAAAAACATTTTTTTATAATAATTAAATTTGTTAAAATTTACTTTCCTACCCTTGGCATCACAAAATTTCTCAAAGGCATTGATTTTCTTTTGTAATTGTAAATAAGAATCAGCCATTGGTAATATATCATCTGCAAACCTTAAAGCAAACACATTATCGCAACGTAGTGAGACAAATATGCCTCTACCACCACAGTCTTCCATGACTTTAACAAGTCGATTTATGAAAATGATAAATAGTCGAGAGCTTAAAATGCACCCCTGGTGGGTACCGATATTACAATCAAAGTAATTTGAAAGGCCATTCTAAATCCTTACACAAGCACTGAGCTTAGAATACACTGATAATATAATTTGTTTGATAGGCATTACTTTGAAGTTGACGGATGACAAGATAAACACAATTTTATGGATAACAACTTCTTTAATACTGTGAAAAGCAGTATTAAAGAGGTTGCTATCCATAAAATTTTGTTTATCTTGATATTATATTGTCAAGAAATCTATCTATCTATTTGGGGCTGTCAAATAAAACATTGTGTTTTAAAGAGTCAACTGCCTTGGAAAAATCAATAAATACACACTATAACCTACCTTACTTTTACCAGCATACTTCTGGACAATAGAATGTAACGAGAATATATTAGCACTTTTTGAATACTTAGATCTAAAGCCTGCTTGTACCCCATCTATAACATTATTTGCATCACACCATCCCTGCAACCTGAAGTTAAGAATAGAACAAAAAAACTTACAAACCGCATCAATCAATTACTTACCTCGATAGCTGTTGGGATTATCATTATCCCCTGACTTAAACAAGGGACACACTATACTCTTCCCCACGTCATCTGGGATTTGACCACTGTCAAATATCTTGTTAAAATTAATAACAATAAAGGCTTAGATATTTTCAAAATTCTGCAGCCACGCCATCTGGGCCAGATTTATTATTACCAATATTATAATAAATTATTTCCAAAATAGTCATAGGTGAATTCAATTCGCTTACCGGGAAATCTTGCATTATCGGATTTACTTCTAAAGTGTTGACATTATCCTTTCCATCCACCGATCCCACGTTTAATAGACTAGAAAAGCGTTTTGCCAAACCATCACTTCTCTTATTACCTGCAATGTGTATAACCCATAATCCGATTGTTTTTCCGCTCTTAAGCGCACACGAGGCGAAATAATTTGTCTAAATGCCACCCTTTTCGGCGCATTATTATTGATGTCAATATATTTTACCAAAATCTCTTTCTGCTAATCTCGTTCACCTATTTCATTCGTGCAGGATAACATCGCTTCAAGCGCACAAGAGATGAGAGTGTTGACGGAATTGTTGTGCGGTTGACATGACGACTAATGCATCGATCCACGCAATTGGGACACGATGACGTGCATCAACCAGGTCAACGAACCTGACAACCCGAACCCGTTAGTCGTCTCTTACGATATGCCATTTACGGCAAGCATGGGTTGCTGAGGACCTATTCGACCATGGATATTCTGCTCGATGAAAAGTGCTTTTTTGTTTTGTGTTTATTGTGTTGGTCAACGCCGCACTGAAGGCATGAGTCGATCAATAATGTAGTATTGTGTGCCTTCAGTCTGGCAATACCTCGAAAGAGAGACCTAGCAATCCCTGGATACCCGGGTGACTGAATTGGATCGGGTCATGTATATATATATTCTCAAGAGTGTTTCTATTCAAACGCTCGTTGAATGTACAAATAAAACGACCATACCAGAGAATATGCAGTCGCGATTATCCTCCGAAACAGATTCATTTGGGCGTAAAAGGCAAAGTAGCGGTGACAATTGTGTGAAGGGATTACTGAAAAATAACTAATTTACATCCAAACTACCACCACATACCAGTTCTACCGGCTCAAATCAGACAATATTGAAAAATGTTTCTCACACACAGCGCTGAACGCTTACTGAATAAATTACAACATCCTTACACACATTGTTTGTTTGTTGTTTAACGCCGCACTCAGCAATATTCCAGCTATATGACGGCAGTCTGTAAATAATCGAGTCTGAACCAGACAATCCAGTGATTGACACCTTGAGCATCGATCCACGTCATTGATATACGATGACATGGACCACCCGCCCCCGTTTGTCATCTATTACGACAAGCATAGTCGCCTTTGACGACAAGCATGGGTTGCTGAAGACCTATCTTCTACCCCGGATCTTCACGGGTAAGGAATATAAATAGTGAATGTTCGTGCCTCATAGGCACTGTGGCCATAAAGGGTGACTGTTGTTTTAACCGTTTGTAAAATGGAAATTTGTTTATTGAACTTCTTGAGTACATTAAAAACACAATAAATATACAAGGAGATACAAAGATACTTAAACGTTTAAGGAATGCATAATTGTGATTTGGAAATGAAAACAAAGGAATCAGTACGTGCTACTTACAGATCAGTGGAACGTCATAAAGTGTATACTTGTTGACACTGGAAACACAACACGTGACAGACAGCAACAAAGATCAACGGGGACCTCATATATAAGAATTGTATATATCGAAGCCCGGTCCAAATGAATATCCTACCTTCACAGGTGCAAGATGATTATAATATCTGGTGTAGGGTTCCTACGTATATATGTATGAACATGCCTATGTATGTATGTGTGAACATGCCTATATATGTATGTGTGAACATGTCTATGTATATATGTGTGAACATTCCTATGTATATATGTGTGAACATACCTATGTATGTATGTATGAACATGCCTATGTATATATGTATGAAAATGCCTATGTATGTATGTGTGAACATGCCTATGTATGTATGTGTGAACATTTCTATGTATGTATGTGTGAACATTCCTATGTATGTATGTGTGAACATTCCTATGAATGTATGTGTGAACATGCCTATGTATATATGTGTGAACATGCCTATGTATATATGTGTGAACATGCCTATGTATGTAGGTGTGAACATGCTTGTGTATGTATGTGTGAACATGTCTATGTAAATATGTATGAACATGCCTATGTATATATGTGTGAACATGCCTATGTATATATGTGTGAACATGCCTTTGTATGTATGTGTGAACATGTCTATGTATATATGTGTGAACATGCCTATGTATGTATGTGTGAACATGCTTATGTATGTTTGTATGAACATGCCTATGTATGTATGTGTGAACATGCCTATGTATATATGTATGAACATGCCTATGTATATATGTGTGAACATGCCTATGTATATATGTGTGAACATGCCTATGTTTGTATGTGTGAACATGCCTATGTATGTTTGTGTGAACATTCCTATGTATGTTTGTGTGAACATTCCTATGTATTTATGTATGAACATGCCTATGTATATATGTGTGAACATGCCTATGTATGTATGTGTGAATATGTCTATGTATATATGTGTGAACATATCTATGTATGTATGTGTGAACATTCCTATGCATGTATGCAGGGTATGAAACTCCCAAACATTTCAGCCAGACCATAGGACTGGCTAGCTGAAATACTTGCCAGCCCTGACCAAAACCTGCCTGCGCACTAAAATCATATGTTTCTCAGGATAAGCTAACGGGGTTTTTTTTTTATTACATTTTATCATTCATCTTTACATGTGAATTAATGCTTATCATCGGGAAATATTTTGAACATTTTCACATATGAAATATAACCCGACCGTCGGGCAGGGGGATTTGAAAATCTGGCAGCCCGAGTTGAAATCAACCCGTCTCGGACGGTCGGGCAGGCAGGTATTTCGAACACTGATGTATGTATGTGTGTATTCTATGTTTATATGTGTGAACATGCCTATGTATATAAGTGTGAACATGGCTATGTATGTATGTTTGTATTCCTGGTTTATTTGAATGGATGATGTATTGATCTGTATGACAAGAACTTGGTGTAGAGTGAGAAATACGACTATGGCTTCTGTGTATGCAGTGGGTGTATGTACGTACTACATATTATTCAATAGTCTTACTTGTGTACAAGTTACTGTATGAACAGCATGGTCTATATCATAGGAGGGTGTACTGCTGGATATTGATGGTGTATATGACTGGATTATGTAACGATGGCGATATGTATAGCATTGCTTATATGTATTCTGTGCGGGTAATTAGTATGTGATTTACTTGAATGGATAATGTATTGGACTTTATGGCCTTGTTAATAGAACCTGATATAAAGTAAAAGATGTGACCGAGGTTCATATGTTTGCAAATAGGTTAATGTATTAGAATACTGCATATGATAGTGTATTTTATTGTTTAACAATGATTTTAACTGTGTTGCGTTGTTTCTGTTGAGATTCGGTCGACGCTCGTTGCATTGTATTTGGGCAGTTTTGTTTATTTGTTTGTTCTATAAAGCCGCACTCAGCAATATTCCCGCTATAAGACGGCGGACTGTAAATAATCGAGTCTGGACCAGACAATCCAGTGATTGATATCATGAGCATCGATCCACGCAACTGGGATCGATGACATACATCAACCAAGTCAAGCGAGCCTGACCACCCGATCCCGTTAGTCGCCTTTTACGACAAGCATAGTCGCCTTTTACGGTAAGCATAGGTTGCTGAAGACCTATTCTACCCCGGATTTTCACGTGTCAGTGATTAGTCGTCAGGAATGAAGTACCATTTAATTTAAGCACTAGTCTGGAAGTTACTAGATTTAGATGCTAGTGTGGTGTGTAACTGCGGACGGTGATAGAATATTGTGGAAACATTTTTAATGTTCTCGTACCGATGGACTGAGGGCACTACATGGAAAATTCCAGTAACTGGTTAGAGTATATAAGGAGACAAGTGTCTGTTTATGTAACACTCACCCACACGCATTTGCATCGCTTTGGGAACAGCTATGTGGGGATCGTTCATCATCCCTGATTCCCTGCCGAGCGCATCTCGAAATATATATTTTTTATCACTGAATTGTGCTTTCACCACCTTTTTTTTGTCTTTGATACTTAAAAAAAATATAACCACTGCCATCATATTATTTATTGCCATTGAATATTGTACTCACTCTTATGTTTACTGGGGCGGTCGGGTAGCCTAGTGGTTAAAGCGTTCGCTCGTCACGTCGAAGATCCGGGCTCGATCCCGACATGGGTACAATGTGTGAAACCCATTTCTGGTGTCCCCGCCGTGATATTGCTGGAATATTGCTAAAAGCGGCGTAAAACCAAACTCACTCACTCACTCACTTGTATACAAGTTGTTTGTTGGTTTCACATCAAGTTCTTTTAAGTACATATTTCTAGGTTAACATATTGTTTCAATTTGGGAATTGACACGTAACAATATACATGTATATGACTTTGTTAATAAATAGACATAATGTACCAGGAACTTGGGAAACATACAAACCTCTGAAAGACATACAACACGTTCATCTTCTCTTTTGGTATATCTGTTTTGCATATGCTTCGACAGCACGACTGAAGATGCCACTCTTTTGACTGATATCAATCACATGCCTTTTCCAAACCCGGGAGACAGATATGTTTGTATTGTCCTGCATAATCCAACTTTATTATGTCCTGTCCCACACCTTTTCTCATCTGTTCATCACTGAATGCAACATACACACGTGGGCGAGGATGCTTTAACGTCACTTCGAACAGTTTCAGTTATCACGTCATGTCTTGATGTGGGAGGAAAGACCGACGTGAAGCGGGTCTTAGAGGTTTAGCACTTTGGTGAAACCAGTGAGCATGGTTATGGTGCTGACAAACCAAGAATCAGGGCAGACTTGGATTCGAACCCACGTTCATACTTTTCTCAGGCGTGCCTAATGGCCGCAACTTTGCAAGCTAATTCTGATACGTTACAAGATGAATGATTACCAAACCCAATGATACTTATGAAAATGTAAAATGCATTTTTAGTTTTACATATGTTCAACAACGTGAAACTATTGATACATAATACAGTAGAGTTATGGAACATGTGCCTGGAATTATGAATCTCTGGCATGTTTTTAATTTCAGACTTTACCAATAAAAATATACTTCTTTTTCGTTATTTTATGGCAAAACGAAGCTAAAACTACGACAATAGACACCAACAACAGGTTTCACCACAATCCTTTATTTTTCAATTCATTCAGGTAACTCAGTATTACATTCGCTTTCACAACATTCACCCCAAGCCCATAATGCTGACCATCAAAACTCGTCATTCCATCCGTCATCTTGAAGGTATCGAAAATAGGAACTTTCCATGATCTAAGGAAACTCTCCATGTTGCCATTGTATCGTTTTACACTGTCGTACGACTGGGCCAACACTTTCGGGGACTTCAACGCACCCGGAGCATGACTCGCTGCCCACAGTACTTTTGGCCAAGGTCTCGTATTGTTGCGTATGTAGGACAGTGTTGGTAACAAAAACTTCTTTTGAATTTCCTTATGGTTAAAATGATTGTGTGGACCTATACCTACAAAAAGTAATGACTTGTTATTTAAATTTGCAACACTTTGTTTCAATTGTGGGCCATATGTTGCAGAGAAGAAGTACTTCAGTTCCAGGTTAACTGTACCGTTGCAAGCACGAAGCTGATACCTCAGATGCAGTCGACACAATTTTTCTGTGAACATATACATTCCGCTACACAAGTTCTTAACATCTGAAACACAAGATCAACAAGTCAAAGCAAATAATCAACATTCAAAATGTATAAATTATCAATGGAGCGGTTGTCTATGACATTTTAAATACTACAACTGCTTCTAAACACAAATGTATCTAATAGAATGATCTCGAATATAGTTTTCTCAAATAATGATCAAATCGTATTAATCAAATTGACGTTTGACGTCGAAGTGTATATATAATATAGGAAGGTATCCATCACATGTGTACAGTTTCAAATATATACAGAACATTAAAAAAATGACGTTTTCCTCCGACGTGTGGCATTGATATCCTCAGTTATATTGTTTCATCTATTTTAAATGTTTTGTTTTATTCTTTTAACTTTGCCATAACTGTGTACGTGTATCAATATATGTTTCTCAATTTCAGACCTCAAGTTCTCACACAATGAATTATTTGAACTTACTCTGTGGTACTTTTTCGTTCATGGCTCCATCTTTCATATTCCCTGTAACAAGCAGTACCATAGCTGTATATACATGGCGAACAAGAGAATCCCCAACAAACAGAATCGTGCTTCCGCTGAGGATGCTGCAAGCTTCTTGGGAGCTGTGTTTCTTGTAGCCATGTCTTGGGTCTGAAGGGATCCAGGTGGAATATTCAGCATGTTTCTGGTTCCGCATGTCATAGCAATCAGGACACACACATTCCTCCACGGACTTCATAGCACATTTATTGTTGAAGCAGCACGGGGTTGTTCCTTTAGGATCACACAAGGCTTTTATCCACTCAGCAGTTTTAGATCCTGTGTGGGTAACATTTCCACAGAGGCCATCAATCCTTTGATAATTCTTAGGTAAGGTGTAACGGACATTTACGTCAGACAGAAAGTTCAATATATCTTCATCTTCCTTTTTTGTCAAAGGACGTGTTTTCCAGTGCCCTGTCAGTAAATGCGATAGGATACTCGAATGTTGATCGAATGGTGTGATAATTTTAGGTATAGAATAAACCGATATAATGCTTGCTGGAGGATACTCTTGGAAAATGAGTCTTGATATATTGCCGAGAATGTCAGAGGTCATGATGTTGGAGCTGCTCATGTACGTAACAAGAGCTACAAACGGTGTTATCAATAACATCATTACGAATACCTTCTTGTATGGAGCCATGGCGCCAACGCTGAAACAAAACAAACATGTTATACACAGAACTGTACCGGTAGCACCCGCCACTCACACAATTCGCACACAAAAGTGTTTGTTGCCTGACAAGGGTGTCTGACAAGTGAATTTAAACTGGAAAATAACCAGACTATTTGATATTAATTGCAAAGACAACACTTCGGATATTAATTTTATTACACGTATGTATTATGAAGAATCTGTATCGCCTTCTTTGGGTGCCTGTTACGTATGTGACATATATTTAATTTAAGCTATATGAAGTGAGGTGAAATGGGGTTTAACGTCGCGTCCAAGATTATTGCACTTATATAGCGACGTGCATGTACGTGTGTGTGTTTGTGTGGTTGCTTGTACTAGTCCGGACTGATGCTAGCTCACTGAGATGCCATGCCGCAGTTTAACACGAATACCCCACTTAGACACAGTATACTGACTCCGAGCCGACCAGTCCTTGTAGTTGCCCCTTAATGTCGAGCGCCAGACAGGCTAACAACAAGTACAATCGTTTAACGTCTTTTGGTATGACGCGGCCAGGGATCGAACCCCGGACCTTCCGCTCTCCGGGGGGACGCTCTACCACTAGACCTTTGGAGGCGGTCTAAACTATATGAACCATGTAAACATTATGAATTTTAATAGTACGTAATCATGTGATGTAGTGATATCCTGGCCATCCTAATAAACATTTATTTCTTTAAAAGGAGAAGCCAACATTTGGTTTATTGAATTTAAGCAATTGCAATACTACACATTTGTTTACAGCAAAACATGTATCGCTGCAGTTGGGTCGATAATAGTGGAAAGTAAGTATGGAATTAAGATATTTTTCGACGTTTGAGTTGATGACACCAGCCTGTAATGTGTATGACCCATGTTTCAACTGTTCTTCCTCCATTAAGCGCACACGAATCGAAATAGTAAGACTGTCGTATGCCCTCGCGCTGGTTTCAACAGCCTGCTCGATGAATGGTGATCTTTTGTTATGTTTGTTGGTGAACGCAACACAAGATCAATGGATCAGTAGTGGGGTACTATGTGCCTTTAGTCTCACAATACCTCGAAAGACACGCATAGCAATCCCTAGACACCAACCCAGGCCAGATTTACCCAGGTGATTTGTTGGCAGGTGTGACTGAACTGGATCGGGTCATGTACCGAAATACTGAAGAGTGTTTGTGTTTCCACACAATGTATGAATGTAAATATAGAACGACCATAACAGTCTCGATTATCCTCCGAAACAGATTCAACTGGGCGTAAAACGCAAAATAGAAGTGAAGGACGAAGGAAGGCTTTATAACCACTAGATCGGTGTCCTCCCACTTACCCAACTCCTATAGGTTAGAGTTACAGGACTTATCAGGCGTATTAATGCCCAAGAACAAATGGTGTCTCCGTTACATCGGCCCCTGAGCATTGGATCAGATCAAATTCTGAACACCGGATTGAGAGTATTGGAAACTCGAGAAAGGCCTCTACTGTATAGTTTTAGACATGTTGAGGAATAACCGTTTGTAAAATGGTAATTTGCTTATCGAATTTATTGAGAACATTAAAAACACAATAAATATGCAAGAAGCAACAAAAATACTGAAACGTTTAAGGAATACATAATTGTGATTTGGAAATGAACACAAAGGAATCAGTACGTGCTACTTACAGATCAGTGGAACGTCATAAAGTGTATACTTGTTGACATTGGAAACACAACACGTGACAGACAGCAACAAAGACCAACGGGGACCTCATATATATAACAAGTATCGAAGCCCGGTCCAAATGAATAACCTACCTTGATACTTGTACCAGCCTGTTTACAGGTGCACGATGGTATTGATATCTGATGTGCGGTTCTAGTTCATCATTACGTGTTTTTACGTTATTTTGAAAAATGGTTAGAAAATATGTCAAGAGATCACTTTAATATGATTAATAATTAGAAAAGAAGAATCTCAATAAATTATGAAAAAAAGGAATAAACATAATAACAAATTATCTAACATTGCCCGAAGTAATTCCACTTTGTCCGTAAAAACGAATATTTGTAATATGTATGTGTTTTTGTGTGTGTGTGTTTTTTTGTGGTGTGTGTGTGTGTGTGTGTGTGTGTGTGTGTGTGTGTGTGTGTGTGTGTGTGTGTGTGTGTGTGTGTGTGTGTGGACGTTGCCTGGGTATGTGTATGTGGACATGCCTATATATAAGCGTGGATTCCCAGCATTGTAGTCACCACTGCACTACATTTGCTCCTAAAAATTATGATCACAGCATGATTAAGCAGGGATAAGTTCTGTTCTTACAAACATAATCAGAGGATACGTGGTCCAAGATAACCTTCCAAATAAGGTAACAAATGATAACACCAAACACATTCTCATTACATTCCTGTTGCATCAAGTCATTGTACCAGAATGGAGAAAACACCTGTGTTCAAGCATATTATTTTTGTCTTGGTACAAATACATCTGTAGATCTATAATTTTGTAAAACGGTTATATATTATTTTAACCAATTTAAAAACCTGAAATATTAATTCATCAAAGCCCTTTTACCAGAAGAAATGCTCATACATTGGCAATTATAATTCATGCACTGCACCTTCTAATATATATCATATTCTGATCCAAGATCTATGCCGCTGAACGCTCCTTTGTGCAAACAGAAACTAAGGTATGCATACTCAGGACAGATAAGGGCGTGAAAGGGTTGGGGCGTGAAAGGAGTCCAGTTTAGTATTGGACGGTGGCCAACTGATTTTCCACTAACAGTTGTACAAGGCGGAGCAAAAAAGCATTTTCCCGTCCATTTTACGCTTGAAAAACTCGACGCTTTTCCGGACGCTCACGAATTTATCAATTTAAATGAATTTTGAGTCATTTTCCCGACCAATGGCCATACAAGACGTTTTCTTGTTTGCAGTGAATTAATGCAACATACGCATATGACATTATAACAAACTCAAATCTTCCAGCATAATCAAGTTATTGCGAGTAAATCGCTTGAAAATCTGGAAGTCGGCCGGTCTGTGAGCGTGGCTGAGCTAGGTTACATGTAAAAGAGAAATCGTTAAACGAAATAAAATTTGAAACGTATCGAATACTTCCAACTATCGTGATACAAATTTCCACAATTAAATAATGATAAAGTTAAAGAAAGTCATTTCATTTTCGTCTCGCATCTCGGTGCATTCACATGGGGATCTCAACTGTTTCGCCCGACTTGGCCCGGGCGGTCAAATCCAACTTAAACGTCACTGATGTATCATCAAACCTGATTAAATCTATAGAATAGTATTATATCTACCCGAATACCGATTTATATTGTCACCGTTCACCGTATTGAAAGCAAACACGTTGCTCAAAGCGAAGCCGTCTTTTCTATACTCTCAACATTGTCTTAAACGTCAAATATGTTTGTCTAAAGACTAGTATATCTACTCAAACAATAGACTTTCAAGTAGTATAGTCTAAGTCCGCAGAAGGTAGTTTTGGTTGATCCGGTTGATCCAGGCGGATGCGAAGGTGATTGGTTGATCCAAGTCACGTGATCGGATAGGATGACTCATGCATCAACAGCGCGTCACAGGTGAGGGGGAATGAAAGGTGTGTGTTTATAAGGCAGAAAAGAATTCATAAGAAAACAAAAGTAAAGGGTATTCAATAGAGCTATGTGTATAACGTGCTGCCCTAAATAGACAGACCGTACCCGTCAGCCCAGTTTGAATTGAGCGCGCTTGACAACTGACGTGGCCTCGTCGTTTAACCCGCGCTCGCTAAAGCGTGCGACCTGGTTTGATGAATACAGGGTGTGTGTTGAAAGTACATCATACCACAATAGAGACGGGTTGTGTCAACACGATATACGCCGGGTAATGTAAGGAAAAAAATGTACGTCTAGCTGGATCAAATTCATCTTGTACGGTCTACACGTTGTACACCATGAACGTTAGACAACCTGTATGGAAAAATATATAGACAAAATAGATAAGACTTCACAATCAGCAAGCTAGCAGTGTCGTTTAATTACATTTAGCGCGCAAGAACGAGGTAGTCACATCACCCTGCATTGTCTATAACGCTGAAGGCAGCCGGATTTCGAATCACCCCGCGCTGCGTACTATTGTGAACCATTTGTAAAGAATTATTCAGCCCTGTCCCGACTTGCATAGTTGATGTTTCAATGCTAGCTTTTCCATTTAACGCGATGATAAATAAGCCCTACGGTTTGAGTTTTAACCGTGTAACATGATGTGCACAGTTTTACTTCAGAACGTGCTATTTTGAAAATAGATAGAAAACTGATAAGTACATGTACCCGTGTGACGGCACGAAGCTAGGTTTGTTGGGAAAGTGATGGAAGCAATCTATAGGACATTTTCATGTTTACAATACTCACCCTTAATTCGAAGAGAGAACAGAGTTTATCATGGAAAATTGTTTGACAAGGAAAATGTGTTATTGGAAATATATGTCGAAGCAGGTTTATTCATAGCTAATGTATAGCAGAGAGACTAAGCGACCGACCGCCCATAACAATGTCAACATACCCCGGCCTTACAATTAATGTCAACATAACAGCCTCGCCTGAAGCTTCCCATTCATAAATTGTGTGACCAGTGTCCCGTATTTATGATACGTTAGGGAACATGTGTTGTACATTTGTTATTTTAAAAGGGAGTTATTTCAGAGAGGATAAATATGGGTATTCCCCCCCCCCTCATTAAACCTTTCTTTCGTTGGTGTCTATTAAACGTATCCGGTATTTAATACATTTGAATAATGTAGGAAAGTATGTGCGTGAAGATGTTGTACCTATATCCGAACACGAATGTATGACACCTTTCAATAGATCAATTACGGTTCTAACCACGACACGCAACATGACTATGAGCGTGGTTAGCAGTTCATATTTATAAACACATCGTAAATGACAGATTTCTGATGAATGAACTCGCCCGCACACATGTCTATAGGGTTATGTTCGCCCGAACTGTAAACAGTGACACATTGATAACAGGAAGGGTGTGTGGAATGCACTCGTCCTTGTAAGGGTAAAATACGCGTTTAAACTCACCATTTAAATGATGACATTACTTTTTAGATGTATTGGTATCCGGAGTGAGTGAATTTAGTTTTACGCTACACTCGGCATTATTCCAGCTCTAGGACGGTGGTCTGTCAATAAACGAGATTGGACCAGACAATCCAGTGATCAACAGCATGAGCAGCGATCTGTGCAACTAGGAACCGATGGCACGTGTCATCCGAGTCGGCGAGACTGACCAACCGATCCCCGTCAGTCGCCGATAAGCATGGGTTACTGAAGGTCCATTCTATAACCCGGGACCTTCACGGGTGTAGTATGACGAAGACTATATACTAATATGATCGAAAACTGAGAAAAAACAAACAATTCATTCGTATCATTTATTGATTCGAGTCAATCGGTTCCATACAAAGCCGTGATATACGAATGGACAATAGTATTCACTCTGGAACATTATTTAGTCACTCATATACACATGCTGCTGCTGCTCGAAGACCCTATTGTTTAAACAGCGAGTCCATGTTTTGAAACACATTTCGCACTGTTGAATGTTTCCTTGTCTACGCTGTTTTAAGGTTGAATGGTTGTCTATAGTCTATGCTTTATCCATTGCTTGTAACGATTTCCGTCCAGGAGGTCCCAGTTTCACCATTCCTCTCACGTAGAGGGAAATTCGGCGTTTCTTATCGTTCAAACGCCTCAGTTTACGAGGTGTTTTCAAAATATGAATCAAACTAGACGCGTGGCGTTGACTCGGCATTCTCTTCTGACTGTTAGACTGATATAGTAGTGATGGATATATATGCCTAATCGTTCTGCTCCCGATCATCATCCTCCTCCTCGTCATAACCGTCGTTATCCTCTGAAAGGCTATCAGATTCAGTCTCACTTTCTATTTCCGGCATATCCATCAAAGGCAGTATCTCTTTCATCTTGGGTTTTAGGAGGAGTTTGATTTTATTTTTGAGAACGGATTGTTCCGTGGAAGGATTCATGTCTCCCAGGTTGTATAGCATGTTTTGAAACAGAGGTGCCTCTTTAAAGTACGTGGTATATTCCATCGCGTAGTTGAGAGTACTACGCACTAGATCCTCCCACCTCAGTTTCAATCTTCTCTCAATCCATTCTTGCGTTCGTCCCTGTCGCTTGTACTGTTTTTTCTGCAGTTTCATCTTGTCATGAAACGTATCATACACCTGCTTCCAGATGCGTTGTAAGCCTACATTTTGCCACTCCTCGGCTTCCATATTAGTGAATGTTGACTTCCCACGTGGAGGTTTGACGGCAAGACCACTGCCTTTCTGTGAAGAGGCTAGGTCGTCAAAGTCACTGTCATCGTCATCACTCTCGAGTCTGGCACGGTTTCTCTTAGGTTGAAGGCTATTGGCCGGACACCAGTGTTTGATATGTCGCTGTAGATCGTGCATGTTATCTATCAGCACCCCGCAATCTGCGCAAGCCGTGGCCATAGTCAATGATGTCTCACTACTCGTGTCTGAATCGGTTTCAATTGGAGTGAGCTGATGTTGGGGCAATCTCTCTTCTTGTGTCAGAGGACTATCCAGAGATTCTGTTGTAGTCAAATTCTCCCTACGCAGATCAGGTTCAGACTGTGCTGTTGTTCTCCTGTTTTCCTCATTTATGAGGTTAACATGCAGTCGATCCTTATCTTTGGTGGTAGGTTTTAGATCGATGGTGAGTTGTCCATAGGGTGTTTCAGCAACCTTTTCATACATAGCCATAAAGTGATCCATATGTTCGGGGAAAATTCTACGAGCGAAGAGTTTGATTTGCTGTTTATCTATGAGGGAATGAAACAGGGTGACATAATGCGCGTTCAAAGCAATGTCTCTCGATTCCTTACCTCTCGGAAACAGATTTTGTATCAAGAGAAAGATCAATACATTCTTGTGATATGAGGTTTGAGTAAACAGCCGCGAAATACGCTTGTCGTGCTTTGCTTCGGCCAGGAAATCATCCAGGACCAACACGTTCTGTTGACGAGCATCAAAGTAATCCTCGTCCAAGATATCGTAGGGAATTCCTTTTACAAAGGTCAGCTGAGGCAGCTGCTCACCGAGGTCCTGATGTAATGGCTGCCATTGAGTATAACACCAAACGATGCGGGTAGGTTGGGGTTGGATAAGGCCATGCCGGAGTAAATGAGAGGTAAACACAGACTTTCCACAACCACTGGGTCCCACAACGAGCGCATTTGAGGGAATAAGGAACTTGAATTGTTCTCGAAGATCAGATATACATGGTAAATGAGGCAGCCACGAGTGGACTTGCGATGGCGGCGGCGGCGGCGGATGTGCTTGTAACGGCGGGTTGGCTTGACGCGGTGGCGGCGTTAGCAGGTGGGCTTGTAATGGCGAGTGGACTTGCGGCGGCGGGTGGGCTTGTAACGGCGGCGGTATGCTATGTTTATTTCTCCTGTGTCGTAACATGACATCTCTCCTTGAAAACATTTCTTCACAGACCGGACAGGTGGCAACCCCCATGGTGATCCAATATGGTGTGCGATTAGAGGGTATGAAGCTTTCTTTTATACCCTTGACTCTGTTGACGCTTCAAGGCAGCAAGTGCCCGTTCCACCACAGCCTTCACCTCCGACACATGTTGTATTTTCACGGGTTGGGGTGTTGTCTTCGATCCCTGTTTGGTTGTCATCGTTTTCATTTTAGGTGTTACCTGTCTCTTCTTTGTCTTCAGCGTCGACTTCTTGGCTGCTTGTGGTTTCTTTCTCTGTTGTGATTTTCTCAACGTAGTCTTCCTAAATATATCTCTAGTGTCAAGTCTAATCTCTGATGCTTTCTTCATGTTGTTCACATCCAATCCGTTTGCTGGCGAGAGTAAAACTGTTTGTCGGGCTACACTACTGTAGAGTTTATACTTTCTTACACGTGCAGGGATTCTTAGAAGACACTCTTTTCTTCACAGCACACTTGTGAGTATGTTAAAAAAGCGATCATATTATTATATAGTCTTCGTCATACTACACCCGTGAAGGTCCCGGGTTATAGAATGGACCTTCAGTAAACCATGCTTATCGGCGACCGACGGGGATCGGTTGGTCAGTCTCGCCGACTCGGATGACACGTGCCATCGGTTCCTAGTTGCACAGATCGCTGCTCATGCTGTTGATCACTGGATTGTCTGGTCCAATCTCGTTTATTGACAGACCACCGTCCTAGAGCTGGAATAATGCCGAGTGTGGCGTAAAACTAAATTCACTCACTCCGGATACCAATACATCTAAAAAGTAATGTCATCATTTAAATGGTGAGTTTAAACGCGTATTGTACCCTTACAAGGACGAGTGCATTCCACACACCCTTCCTGTTATCAATGTGTCACTGTTTACAGTTCGGGCGAACATAACCCTATAGACATGTGTGCGGGCGAGTTCATTCATCAGAAATCTGTCATTTACGATGTGTTTATAAATATGAGCTGCTAACCACGCTCATAGTCATGTTGCGTGTCGTGGTTAGAACCGTAATTGATCTATTGAAAGGTGTCATACATTCGTGTTCGGATATAGGTACAACATCTTCACGCACATACTTTCCTACATCATTCAAATGTATTAAATACCGGATACGTTTAATAGACACCAACGAAAGAAAGGTTTAATGAGGGGGGGAATACCCATATATATCCTCTCTGAAATAACTCCCTTTTAAAATAACAAATGTACAACACATGTTCCCTAACGTATCATAAATACGGGACACTGGTCACACAATTTATGAATGGGAAGCTTCAGGCGAGGCTGTTATGTTAACATTAATTGTAAGGCCGGGGTATGTTGACATTGTTATGGGCGGTCGGTCGCTTAGTTTCTCTGCTATACATTAGCTATGAATAAACCTGCTTCGACATATATTTCCAATAACACATTTTCCTCGTCAAACAATTTTTACATGATAAACTCTGTTCTCTCTTCGAATTAAGGGTGAGTATTGTAAACATGAAAATGTCCTATAGATTGCTTCCATCACTTTCCCAACAAACCTAGCTTCGTGCCGTCACACTGCTACATGTACGTATCAGTTTTTTATCTATTTTCAAAATAGCATGTTACACGGTTAAAACTCAAACCGCACGGTTTATTTGTCATCGCGTTAAATGGAAACGCTAGCGTTGAAACATCAACTATGCAAGTCGGGACAGGGCTGAATAAGTGAACGCCCTCTATACAAATGGTTCACAATAGTACGCAGCGCGGGGTGTTTCGCAATCCGGCTGCCTTCAGCGTTATAGTCAATGCAGGGTGATGTGACGACCTCGTTCTTGCGCGCTAAATGTAATTAAACGACACTGCTAGCTTGCTGATTGTGTAGTCTTATCTATTTTGTCTATATTTTTTTCCATACAGGTTGTCAAACGTTCATTGTGTACAACGTGTAGACCGTACAAGATGAATTTGATCGAGCTAGACGTACATTTTTTTCCCTACATTACCCGGCGTATATCGTGTTGACATAACCCGTCTCTATTGTGGTATGATGTACTTTCAACACACATCCTGTATTCATCAAACCAGGTCGCACGCTTTAGCGAGCGCGGGTTAAACGACGAAGCCACGTCAGTTGTCAAGCGCGCTCAATTCAAACTGGGCTGACGGGAACGGTCTGTCTATTCAGGGCAGCTTTCAGGCTCCCTCCACTTTTCCCTCCACCAAAAGGAGCTCCTGCCTGGTGACACTATACTACTCGTTCATGTCACTGTTCATCGTATTAAAAGCAAAAACGTTACTTAAAGTGATTCCCTTTTCCTCTACATTCTCAACATAGCCTCTATCAATTGTTCAATAGGGGGCATTGTTAAGATGTTGACGGAGTAGACTCAATTTATGTGAGTGAGTTTGGTTTATCGCCGCTTTTAACAGTATTCCAGTTATATAACGGCGTGTCAGCTTAATGTGGGAGGAAAGCCCGAAGTGATTCAGGTCTCAGACGTTTACCACTTCGGTGAAACCCACGAGTACGGGTATGGTGCTGAAAAACCTAGAAACGTAATCGGGGGGAACCGGGATTCGAACCCACATTCATAGGTTTCTGACGTGCCCAAGGTACGCAACTCTGCACAGCGAATCGCGGCGCCTTAGTCGACTGCCCCCCACCCCCCACCTCCAACGCAATATATGGATAACAACTTCTTTATTTTACTGTAAGAGCCTCTATCATTAATGTACGGTCCGACTTGGCCCGGGGGGTCAATAACAACTAAAACCTTACAGATGTATCATTAAACGTATTCACCTCTATAGAATAGTATTATATCTACCTAAATACCACTTTATAATGTAACTGTTCATCGTATTTAAATAAAAGGGTAAAAAAGTACAGTTGTAAAATACAAATACGGCCAGGGTTGTCTAATTCCTATAACACGAAATACACAGCTGCCGCTACAGCGGCAAGAGATTTTGCACACCGTTACTTGTTTGATCACAGCGCAGAACGTATAATTCGAACTAACTATAAATTATGTAAATGCTTGTTAACTGCAGACACATCACAGCTCAATACGCATTAATTCTAAATTTATCACTGAGTGATTATAATAGAATACTTTGTCTGAGATCGAAAAGGGGTCTTGGTTCGAAGAGCGTGATCCACGGTAACGGTATAGTGAGTGAGTGAGTTGGGTTTAACACTGAAAGCTTTTAAAATTATTCCAGTTATATCACGGCGTGTCAGCTTAATGTGGGAGGAAAGCCCGAAGTGATGCAGGTCTTAGACGTTTACCACTTCGGTGAAACCCACGAGCACGGGTATGGTGTTGACAAACCTAGAAACATAATCGGGGCGAACCGGGATTCGAACCCACAATCATAGGTTTCTGGCGTTCCAAAGCGACGCAAGGTAACGGTATAGCGAGACAGCGGTCGCGCTATAGCGCGGTACGTGAGCGGATCGTAGCGGTCGGGCTGAACCCGATAAACTGCATTGTGTGTGTGTGAGAGAGAGAGAGAGAGAGAGAGAGAGAGAGAGAGAGAGAGAGAGAGAGAGAGAGAGAGAGAGAGAGAGAGAGAGAGAGAGAGAAGGATTCAATTCAGGCACCACACGAGAGAGCATCAGCATAGGAGGATAAGAAATTATAGCCCATGATTATAATTTATATTGACTAACATTCTGAGTTTTTCACATATTAAATGGGTACGTTCTAGGCTTTTCTTTGATGTACTTAAAAGCAATCCAGCATAAGCTACATTTTCCTTTTTATGACGTACTTGTGAACCAATGTAGACACATTGACAGACAGAATATTCACAAACAGTAGATATGCACTTTTACTGGCATTATATTTCAAATGCCATCTATTAGCATATGTTATATATCATCCAGCAGACACTGCAGACCGTCAGGGCACCTGCGTAGTATCGTTTGCGTGCGTGTGTGTGTGTGTGTGTTTGTGTGAATGTGAGTGTATAGCAATTATGTTTCCGATACAATGCTTTAATGTAAACATAAACGTTAACAATGGAATATATAATGCACTAAATGTGAATGGTCAAACAAGTATTAGAGCTAAAATTGATAAAATTATCATAACAATGCTTGAATGTTATCAGAAATCTGCGGACAACTGTAACGCACTTAATGATATTAAAATACAAAACAGTGTGTGTGTGCAGAATAGTCGGTTACAATAATATAATCTACGACAGTTCTATCTTTACAGGTATAACTGCCAACATTCCGTCTTAGCAGCATCTCCCATTCAGAATAAACATGGATGTTGCCCTACATAATTCAACTACATTTTGACCATACCTATTTACATTATTATCCTTAGATGTCCTTTCACATGGAAACCACATGATTTTAACACTGCAGTAATGTCACCAAACTCATCAAAATGAAATTCTTGGAGTCCAATGTTATATCCTGTGTTAGTGTCACTTTCACAGATATCGTCCAGACTTGAAATGCGGGAATTATAATCTCTACCCAAAAATATATTAGTACTTATTATTATTACATCGTGTGAACTTGTTTTTGTCCGTTCACAGGTGTGTGAACTCCAAATATCAGATCTCGTGACTACCAATCAGCAAGAAAGAAACAGTGTAAACTTCAAAGTATGAAATTATTCGCAATATGTTCCAAATATTCAGTGTAATATCAGTATTTGTTTCTTTGTATTTCCCAAGTATTAACATATTTAAAGTAATATTACCTGTAATGTTTAAAAATATTCAACAACCTCACCTGTGGAAACGGTTCTGAACACAATAATAATTCCTATTCGTGTTGGCCCTTCGCAAAGCACTGCAATAGCCAACGCGAACGCATTGCGAAACAGCCACCGCTATTCACTCTCCACTAGACACGCCCAGACGGAAGTGTATTTGGACTGTAACATTATCAGCTCAAAACCGGTTAGAATACGAACACGGCCATCCTTTATATACATGTATAAAGACATGTTACCATAGAAACCTTGGGAGGAAACATATCATGTATCCTGTAACATTCGTATAGCGTGCAGAAATAACCCGTTTCGGCCTTGCTTGCAGTAATGACGGGATTGAATGTGGCTCCCTGTCTACCGGGTATCGATATCGTCCCTGGTGTCGGTTCGCAAATGTCACATATTTTACAGCGTTGTGGCTTCACACAATGACTTTGGGGCAGACTGTGCGTGTTGACGGTAATGGGTGGTTATCAGAATCAGAATCAGAATCAGTTTATTCTCAAAAACCACAAAAGGTGGTACAAGAGCATATGTCAACATACCCCGGCCTTACAATTAATGTCAACATAACAGCCTCGCTTGAAGCTTCCCATTCATAAATTGTGTGACCAGTGTCCCGTATTTATGATATGTTAGGGAACATGTGTTGTACATTTGTTATTTTAAAATGGAGTTATTTCAGAGAGGATATATATGGGTATTCCCCTCATTAAACCTTTCTTTCGTTGGTGTCTATTAAACGTATCCGGTATTTAATACATTTGAATGATGTAGGAAAGTATGCGCGTGTAGATGTTGTACCTATATCCGAACACGAATGTATGACACCTTTCAATAGATCAATTACGGTTCTAACCACGACACGCAACATGACTATGAGCGTGGTTAGCAGCTCATATTTATAAACACATCGTAAATGATAGATTTCTGATGAATGAACTCGCCCGCACACATGTCTATAGGGTTATGTTCGCCCGAACTGTAAACAGTGACACATTGATAACAGGAAGGGTGTGTGGAATGCACTCGTCCTTGTAAGGGTAAAATACGCGTTTAAACTCACCATTTAAATGATGACATTACTTTTTAGATGCATTGGTATCCGGAGTGAGTGAATTTAGTTTTACGCCACACTCGGCATTATTCCAGCTCTAGGACGGTGGTCTGTCAATAAACGAGCTTGGACCAGACAATCCAGTGATCAACAGCATGAGCGGCGATCTGTGCAACTGGGAACCGATGGCACGTGTCATCCGAGTCGGCGAGACTGACCAACCGATCCCCGTCAGTCGCCGATAAGCATGGGTTACTGAAGGTCCATTCTATAACCCGGACCTTCACGGGTGTAGTATGACGAAGACTATATAATAATATGATCGCTTTTTTAACATTCTCACAAGTGTGCTGTGAAGAAAAGAGTGTCTTCTAAGAATCCCTGCACGTGTAAGATAGTATAAACTCAACAGTAGTGTAGCCCGACAAACAGTTTTACTCTCGCCAGCAAACGGATTGGACGTGAACAACATGAAGAAAGCATCAGAGATTAGACTTGACCCTAGAGATATATTTAGGAAGACTACGTTGAGAAAATCACAACAGAGAAAGAAACCACAAGCAGCCAAGAAGTCGACGCTGAAGACAAAGAAGAGACAGGTAACACCTAAAATGAAAACGATGACAACCAAACAGGGATCGAAGACAACACCCCAACCCGTGAAAATACATGTGTCGGAGGTGAAGGCTGTGGTGGAACGGGCACTTGCTGCCTTGAAGCGTCAGCAGAGTCAAGGGTATAAAAGAAAGCTTCATACCCTCTAATCACACCGTATTGGATCACCATGGGGGTTGCCACCTGTCCGGACTGTGAAATAATGTTTTCAAGGAGAGATGTCATGTTACGACACAGGAGAAATACACATAGCATACCGCCGCCGTTACAAGCCCACCCGCCGCCGCAAGTCCACTCGCCATTACAAGCCCACCCGCTAACGCCGCCGCCGCAAGCCCATCCGCTACCGCCGCCGCCGCCGCAAATCCACCCGCCATTACAAGCCCACCCGCTAACGCCGCCGCCGTTACAAGCCCACCCGCCGCCGCAAGTCCACTGGCCAGCGGCGGCGGCGGATGTGCTTGTAACGGCGGGTTGGCTTGACGCAGCGGCGGCGGTGGGTGGACTTGCGGCGGCGGCGGCGGCGTTAGCGGGTGGGCTTGTAATGGCGGGTGGATTTGCGGCGGCGGCGGCGGTGTTAGCGGGTGGGCTTGTAATGGGGAGTGGACTTGCCGTCTCTATTGTGGTATGATGTACTTTCAACACACACCCATCATCTAACTTCTTCAATCTCAGGAAGACACTTACAACAACCATCCTTAGTCGCAAAAACCAACAGACGACTATCCTAAAGCAGACGAACTTTTTTCTTATTCGCATCTAACCCGTTGAAGACGGGGGAACCGGTAGCAGACGACGAACGGGAAACCGCTAGCAGACGACGAGCACCTGTGTCAACACATTCACTCCGCTTGTATCAATGCCATCCTTTGTTCCCATTGTTACCACATCTTTAGGGAGGTTGCAACGGTCTAACGCACATTCAAGGACCCCCCTCCATTGTACACTCGCTCGCGCTTCTCTAGATGATCTTCAATTACCAGGTTATAAACTGTACTTTCAGCAAAGGAATGGAGCAATTAGACGTTCAGGTGGCTTAGGGGTAGCAATAAGATGTACTGTGGATAAAAATATCAAGACACTATGTAACACCAAACAAGATCTGTTTTTAGGAACAGTATATATACCTCCGGAAAATTCAAATTACTTTACAAGTGAGACATTCAATGAATTTGAAAAGAATTTACTTTATTTTCTCTCTTTGAGTGAGTATGTTATCTTGATGGGTGACTTCAATGCAAGAACTAAACAGCTATGTGATTATACCATATTCAGTAAGCAAGTACTCAAAGAATTTGATATTGATATAAATGATAAGGGTAATGAACTTGAGCCTGATAAATTATTAGATAAACTTAATATACCACAGTTCAGGGCTAATCAAGATAATGCAAGGGTTAATAATTCAGGTAATAAAATAATAGAGATATGTAAAAATCTTAACTTATTCATCTGTAATGGTAGACTGGGACAGGATAAAAATGTAGGTAAAATAACATGTAATGATGTTAGTGTAGTTGACAATGTTATAGCCTCCCCCTTGTGCTTACCTCTGTTTACTGACTTAGCCATTTTAGACTTCTCACCCCTGTATTCAGATGTGCACTGCCCAGTGTCCTTTTCTTTAGCCATTGGATCCATACAATTAAGTCTTTATCTTGATCATAGTTGAGATTAACTCCTCCACACCCAGATGAAAGCAAAAAGATTTCCACGTCATTTATGAAAATTGAGAATAATAGAGGGGATACGTTTTCTCCCTGTCTAACACCTATATTACAAGGAAAGTAAACAGACATATTATCATCACATTGTATCAACGATTTCATATTTTTATGCATATTTTGAACTAACGTAAGAAATCTACCTTTGATGCCAATAGTCTGCATTTTCCTCCATTTCCTCCAAACAGTGTCCAAAGCTGTAGTAAAGTCTATGAAAGCGCAGTATAATTTTTGTTTACTATTTCTTAATATTTGCATAAGCATATAAATTACAAATATATTTTCAGCGGTTGAGAAAGATTTCCCGAATCCTGCTTGAGGAGGTGTAAGAATATTATTTTTATCTAAGAATTTAGTCAAACGGTTGTTTAAAATTCTGGTGAATAGTTTTCCAAAACAACTAAGGATAGTGATAGGCCTATACGAGTTAGGATCAAGTGGATCACCTTTTTTCTTGTAAATCGGTTTAATTATTACCGCTAAAAAAGATTCTGGAAGAATACCATTTTTCAAATACCAGGTTAAATAGTTCAACTGACAAAAGGTTTAATTAATCAATACTATCAATAAAATAATCATTTTCTATAAAATCAATACCGGATGCTTTATTTCAATACCACTATAACGGTGGGTATCGGTGATGTAAACACTAGCTATAGCAAAGTTGACCACACAATTAATTTTACCTGAAATGTAAATATGATGAATGTTCTGAGAAGTGCCTTTTTAAATGATACCAGATGTAATGTTGTCTCATGAGACCCAGAGAGCTTATAGAAAGTCCCTGACACTAAGCAGGATTATTTCAAAGACAGAGGGCTGGTCAAAAAGTTCTAAGCCTGACCAACTTTCAACTATGGGTCAAAACAAAGTGAACTAGTCACTGTCGTACATTGTCTGAGTTGTTTATTGCAAGTGTATTTGGTCTGTTGACCAGCCCTTGTACAATGTCATCACAAAGGATAATGCATGATTAAGATCATAATGCGTATTTTCCTGTTTCCTTTTACACATTATTCTCCACACTAGATTTTAATTCAACTTCCCGTTTGAATACATATCACGGGTTACATTGCCTGGTCTGGTTTCGCAGGTGTTATTGTATTGTATAGAATTTAGGAATTAGAAATTCTCCACATGTCAATGCTGAAATAACAGCACTTGAACCAACTTTAGAAATATACTGAAACAACTGAACATATATTAAAAACCGAGGTACGTTAGGTAGATGTAAATCAATCTTATTTCGTGTAACATTTGCTATTTGAATATAACCCACAAAGACTTTACCTGCCCTTGCGCTCCTACAATGTTACTATAAGCTTGCGGATGCCCCTACATGTAGGTCAGGTAACCAGAATTTATACCACGCTGTATTGACGTTATGTTTACTCTGGGATAACCCTGAGGCTTTATCAATGCGAGCGAGTGTACCAATTTCAAAACATCTCTTCGCTGTTAAATCAGTTGATTCAGTCGCAATGAGCTGTGCAGAATTGCATTCAATAAGCGGGACAGGAATCGACATGTATGATGGTGGGTTGGAATCCCAGATTCGTCCTGATTAAGTTTGTAGGTTTAACTCCACATGCACTGCGCTCATACCATACATACTCACACCATACTTCTCGCGCACGCACGCACGCACGCACGCACGCACGCACGCACGCGCACGCACACACACACACACACACACACACACACACACACACACACACACACACACACTCACACACACACACTAGGCTACCCCACAGCCCAAATCTCAGGTGATTGTTTGGACAGTATTGCCCGGTGATGATGACCCGGTAATTGTCTCACTAATGTTTCACAGTGATTACTATGAAGATAATTGTCAACAATATGATCTGGCGATGAAGACCCAGGATACAGTCAACAATATTGCCAGGCGTTGAACATCCTGGTAATTGTTCACAATGATTACTACCAAGGTATTGGTTAACAATTATGATCTGCTGATGAAGACCCAAGTTATAGTCAACAATATTGTCTGGAGATGAACACCCTGGAAAACTGTCTCACTGATTGTGCACAATGATTACGACCAAGTTAATTGTCAGCAATATAATCTGATAATGATAATGAGTCAGTATTGCTCGGGGATGGGGACCAAGGTAAATGATGTTTCTCTCGGTTGAGTGCATTATGAATAAGAGAGAAACTGTTTTCTCCTTAGCTGTATGCAATGGCTAAGGAAGGTAATTAGCTTGGGTATGTTACGGGTATATATAAGGGGCGTGGAAAGCAGCTCGCCTCTCTCGCTTGTCAGCACGGCAGTAACACTGAACATAAGGGTCAAGTTCTATTATGTCTCAAGACGATCCATCAATAGCGGGAAAACTTGACGCCATTGTGAAAAAAATGGACACTAATCAAAGAGACATTGAGAGTGCAGTGGAGGAAGAAAATTTCTCACCTAAGAGAAGAATTTATTCAGCAAGCCAAAGGTTTGAAAAAGTTTAAGACTGAAACAGAGTATTCTTGGTCAAGGGAAGGAAATCGAATTCAGTTTAATGTTAATTCGGAAGTTTAAGAAGACTTACTTAATACCAGACAAGCCATTCAGAACGGGAATAATGATGATATGTCAACGTGTGTTCGAAGAAGCTATCGGAAAATAAGAGAAAAGAATTAAGCTGATAAAAATTGCAGATTCGTCGGAAGGCGGTTGGGAGACCGTTAAACATTATGTTTCCAATGAGTTAGCAGATGATTTGGATGATGACAAGAAAATTGAGAAAGCGGAATCAAAAGCTGTCAAAAAACTTAAATTGAAACAAAATCGCAAGAACCCTTATGGATCTCGTGCTTCTCGCAGGTCGATCTCAGCACAACACGTACAATGTGCTCTACCCGCTTCTACTCCTGTGCATAGCGTTCCTATCATGTAGCCCTTTCGGGTCAAAGGTCCAGGACAAGGATCGTGCCATTTTTGCGGCGAGTTCACGCACTACATCCGGGAATGTCCCTACCGCACAGGCAGCACAACCAGGGCGACGACAGGTGTCATCGCCACAGCAACCAGTTCCTCTTAGCAGGATACAGACTTGTCAGTTAAGTGTAGTTTTGATAATGCTTGATGATTATGACATTGCCCTTACTATTGATTATTATGAATATGAACAGGGAACAGCAGAAATTATAGTGAAGGGTCGGTTAAAGTCTAGCATTCAATTCTGGTGCGTCTCAATTCATAATTGATAATATAGACAATGGATATAAAATTCCTTTTATTTCCAGGCCTCCAAAGATGGAGTTAAGAAATAACAGGTCGGCGTTGAGACATGCAGAGTTTGTTAACCTAGCTATTTTAGAATTGCAACAATTAATTATTGAATGTGAGTCTCCACCGTACATCGTTAACCCTCTTTCTGTGTCCATACAGTCGTCGGGAAAAAGCGTTTGATCCTAGATCTGTCCAGAGTTAACAATTACGTTAGCAAAAAGTCAATCAAATATGAAGATTGGAAAACTGCACTTGAATATATTAATGTCAACGATTGGTTGATAAATTTGATTTACATTCAGCATATCATCATATAGATATGTTTGAAGGCCATACTGAATTTCTAGGTTTTTCATGGAAAAATGCTCCGGGTGTTAAGCAATATTTCAAGTTTGTGGTCTTACCTTTCGGGTTAACTTCAGCACCTTATGTGTTTACTAAGGTTACACGCCAGTTAGTCAAGAAATGGCGTTCTGAAGGGATGAAAGTGGTTAGCTTTTTAGATGACGGTATTTTATCAGCTCGTTCGTCTGGCGAGGCTATAAAAGAAGACTTGATCAAGTCTGGATTTGTACCCAAATGCGAAAAATCACTATGGTCACCTACGCAGTCTATTGAGTGGCTAGGTTTTCACATAGATACAAACACCCTGTGTTTATCTGTTCCTCAGAGGAAGTTAGATAAGGCGATTAATATTGAAACGATTACATTTATTTTAGTGAAAAGGCGCTCTTATCAACCAGTGCGACGTGTTGCTGCGATTAACGGACAAATCATAGCAATGAAACTAGTTATGGGAAATGTTGTACAATTAATGACTAAGTTTCTCAGCATTGATGTTTTGACAGCTTCATCGTGGAACAGCAACGTTATATTGTCGTCACAGAGCATTGAACAGTTACAGTATTGGAGAGAAACATTGCTCGTTTGTCGAGGACAGTACTGATAAGGAGTTCAGTTGTGAGTCGAGTTGTGTACAGAGACGCCAGTGATACCGGATATGGAGGGTATTGTGTTGAAATGGATTCTGCTTATTCCCATGGTCATTGGTCAGAAGAGGAGGCTAAAAATACTTCTCCATGGAGAGAACCCAAGGCCGTGTTTCTCGTTCTGCAAAGTTTTATCTCACAACTGAGACATCGTAGAATATTGTGGTGTACTGACAATCAAAATGTGGTTACCATAGTGGATAAGGGTAGTATGAAACAAAGAATAGTAATGGACCTTTTTGAGTTGTGTTCAAGTCGAAAAGTTAATCTGAATATGCAGTGGATCCCGCGTTCAGAGAATGAGACCGCAGATATGTTGGGTAAAATTGTTGATTTCGATGATTGGTCCGATTCGAATCACATATTTAAGCATATAGATGCAAGATGGGGTCCTCACGATGTAGATAGATTTGCATCTTGGTACAATGCTAATTTGCCATGTTTTAATTCCAGGTATTCTAACCCGGGATATGCGGCTGTGGACTGTTTCACAGTCAGCTGGAAGGGTGTGGTATATTTGCCAAAATTTAAACAAGCTTATGTACCGTCTAGGATTTGAGGTAGATTGTTTGGAGAACAAGATTTGCTGTTTAATATGCTAACTCTGCGTGTTGAGTTCAGCATATGTTGAATGTGCAATTTCTGTTTACAGACGTGATGAGTTGCGCTTATGGAGTGGAGTTAAAAGGCGTTACCTTCTGGCGTGAGGGGGTTGGCAGCGGGTTTGCCTGACGAATTGTATAATAGCAGATTCCACTGCTAGGAAATACAGATATGGTTTTGATGCGTGGAGACGGTGGGCACATTCTTGTTTAATGGCTACGAGTTTACCGATTTCACCTTTGCACTGCGCATTACATTTGCTGTCTGTTGTTCAGCGGAGTGAATCGTTTGCCCCTGTGCTAACTGCGTTCTATAGTATTCGCCATGCTCATGTGATAGTAGGATTGCAAAGCCCGACTGAGAATGGCTCAGTCAAAAATGTTTTAGAAGCGGCAAAAAGAAGATTGGCCAAATGTGTTAATAAAAAGGAGCCGATTACCGTAGAATTATTAGAGAAATTAGTTGATGTAACAATGCTTAATCCTACTCTTTGTAATTTAAGGATTATGTGTATGTGCCTTGCAGCATTTTTAGGATTCCTGAGATCTGCAGAGCTATTACACATTAGACGATCTGATATTGTCTTTTATGAGAGTCATATAATGTTATTTATTGAACAATCAAAAACGGACATATACAGAGATGGTTCATGGTTTGTCATTGGTAGGACAAATTCAAAATTATGTCCCGTTACAAGTTTGGAAAAATACTTTGCCTTATCCGGAATATTGACTCATTCTGATGAATATATTTTTAGAAGCATTACTAAGACGAAGAATGGTTATAAGCTTAGGAAATGTGACTCCCCTTTGTCTTACACTCGCCTGACAGAATTGTTTATAGATGCTTGTATGCCATTTGTGTGCAACATCAAAAGTTATGGACTTCATAGCTTGCGTAGTGGTGGGGCGTCAGCAGCGGCAAACAACGGCGTACCAGATCGAATGTGTAAAAGACACGGACGCTGGAGAAGTGAAAATGCCAAGGACGGTTACATAAAAGATCATCTTCAGAGACGACTGTCTGTTTCCCTGTCTCTAGGGCTATAGACTTTCTTTGAGTCTCTGCCCGGGTCGACACTGCGACCGGGCCATTGTAAATATTGGTGTTATATTGTATATATATATGTCTGGGTATGTGGCATTGCATAGTATGGAGAGGAGAAATGATGTTTCTCTCGGTTGTGGGGATTGTCGGGCCAAGAAAAGTCGGGCTGGGCCGGGCCAGCGGGTAATACTAAAAATGGATTGCAGAATAATAGAACGAAACGCGCATATCTAGGCAGATCTCAAATGTCCACAAACGTATAGTTTTGCTCATTTAATTGAGTTTGAATAAAAATGCACCTTCAACAATGTAATAAACTGATGATTATGACTACATACCGTGAGTCTCGTAGAAAAGTCAGTGTCTTGACTGTGTGTATTCTTTGATTAGAATGCTTCTCACCGACCTTGGCGTGTGATGTCCTGGGCAGGAAACGACAGTGTTTTGACTACTCTTCTTTCATTAATTAACGTGTTGGGCATCCCTAATTAACCATTACTAATTCGTGTTAAACCAACACAGGATGTTTTCTGGAAGTGGATATTCGCGAATGTCAAAGGACTGACACGACACGTGTTAATAACTGTCCAAGCACTTCTAAAGTTCCTAACATTCTTTATATCTAAAGATTAGTATTATACCTGCGAAAAACATTTCAATTAGTCATCGAGATACATTTCAATTAGCCACACCTTACACCTGTTGTATTCTGAATTGATCGTCTATGCAATCGTATTTCTATGGATCTATAATACACAGTCTGTTACTCAGTTTTATTTCGCTTATTGACTTTCTACATAGGTGAACAGGGACATTTATTTTACATGCAAACAACATGTTCAGGAAAATATAATTACATGATAGGGGTTTGTGAACACACAAATAATTATTTATTCAAACAACTCTTCCTTTAAAAAACATATATATATTAACACACACAAATGGTTTTTACAAACAATAGTTGATTTTATGCTTCCAAACAAACCACACGCAAGCTATTGTTGAATTTTAAAATATAGCCAAGGTAAATGTATCCACAATCATATTTAATCACAAATATCGTTCTGTTCTATATAAATGTAACAAGTGAACTTACCATTTCCGTGGATCTCAACATGGACAAAACTGTTGGAGATGTTCAATGAGTGAATGTTTATTTAATGAAGTAAAAACGTAGATTCTTTCTTTTGGTAAATACATGTAGCTGCACATCTTATAGATGTTCCAAGAGAAAATGATATTATACCTGCCTATATACCACTTTATAGTGTCTCAGATCGCGGTATGTAAAGAAAACTTGGTCCTCAAAGTGAAGCCCTTTTCCCTCTACATTGATGATACATCTGTGTATTTAAAGTTGATTTTGACAGCCCGGGCCAAGTCGGACCCACCACAAGCCATACACTTTTGATAGAGACTATGTTGAGAATGTAGAGGGGAAAGGGCTTCACTTTGAGCACCAAGTTTTCTTTAAATACGATGTACTGTGACATTATAAAGTGTTTTATAGGTAGATACAACATTAAGCCACAGATATTAACACATTTGATGATACATCTGTGTGTATAATTGAGTTTGACAGCCCGGGACAAGTCGGACCGAGCACAAGCCAAACACTTCTGATAGAGACTATGTTGAGAATGTAGAGGGAAAAGGGCTTCACTTTGAGCACCTTGTTTTCTTTAAAAACCGCTATGAGACACTATAAAGAGATATTTAGGTAGATATAATACTAATCTATAGGTGTGAATCCATTTCATGTTACATCTGTGAGGTTTAAGTTGATTTTGACAGATCGGGCCAAGTCGGACCGAACACTTGTGAGACTGTTGAGAGTATAGGGAGAAGAGGTCTACTTTAACCAACGTGTCTGCTTTATACACGATGAACAGTGACATTATTAAGTGGTATTTACATAGATATAATACTACCCTATAAATATAAACGCTATGCCGACAGATGGAAATTTGTATCGCGATAGCTAGAAGTATTTGATACGTTTCAAATCATATTTCGTTTAACGATTGCTCTTTTACATGTTACCTAGATCAGCGACGCTTACACACAGCTCCACTTTCGGGATTTCAAACAATGTACTCCGAAATACCTAATTATGTGTCACGTTTTTGGTTGGTGATTGTTCTTTAATGTGTGTATGTTGCATCAATAATATGTGGGTATGATAGCCGATAATGAAGTAATTAGCCAATAACACTTTGGCCCGTCTTGGCCCGGCCCGGCTTTTAGGCAATGCCTCGGTTGTGTGCATTATGAATAAGAGAGAAACTGCTTTCTCCTTAGCGGTATGCAATGGCTAAGGGAGTTAATTAGCGTGGGTATGTTACGGGTATAAATAAGGGCCGTGGAAATCAAAACAGATCTAATTAAGCGCATCTAAAAACTAATTAATCTACCAATCCAAAATCCAATAAACATACACCCACCTCACCCGGGTGGCCAAATTGGTGTCACATATACACTGACGGATCTTCAGACCCGATCTCCAACCACACAGGCTTCGGAGTCCATACCACACAACCAGTTATATCCACACAATCTTACCGACTCCCTAACAACCAAATTGCAATCTATATTCACGGCCGAATATATGGGCATGGCCTCAGCCCTGCATAACAAACAATCTAAAAACAACAATAAAATCCTAATTCTCACCGACTCCCTTAGTGGACTACAAGCCCTCAGAAAACAAAAATACCAAAAAACGACCTAAATTAAAAAACCAAATACTTAAAAGCTCCAACGACCTAACAAAAGCAGGCAAACAAATAACCTTCTTGTGGATCCCCGCCCACGTAGGAATTTACGGCAACGAAAGCGCCGATAAAGCAGCTAAATTATCTCTCAAAATACCAGAAATAAGCCTAAACCTACCCATCTCAAAATAAGAAATTAAAAGTGTAAACAAACAAAAAATAACCCCAAAATGGCATAATCAATATCAAAACTCAAATAGCCAAATAAAAAAAGTGCTCAGAAAACCACTAGCCACACCTAAAATCCTACACCCCTCAAAAAAAATTGACAGATTAATGACAAAACTCCAAACAGGACACACTCACCTAAATAACCACCTAAAAAATCTTAAAAGGCACACCACAGGCAACTGCCCCCACTGCAAACAACCCGAAACCACAGAACACGCACTCATCCACTGCACCCACTACCAAACACACAGAACCACACTACAAACCACCCTCAATCTAAATAAGGTTCCTACTCTAGATGAAATACTAAACCCTCAAAATAAACTAGAAAACTTCAAGGCCCTAGACGTATTCCTAATCAAAACAGACCTAATTAAGCGCATCTAAAACCTAATTAATCTACCAATCCAAAATCCAATAAACATACAAACACCCACCTCACCCGGCTCCCTTAGTTCCCTCCTCCACCCACCTCGGCATTTATTCCAAATTTAAAAATTCCAAAAATTCAATATAATTAAGCAACCCCTAAAAGCCCCCTCTTGGGTTGCACACACCACTTTCACCCTTTTCGGAATACACTAAATGGTCTGGCCAGGCCCGTGTGCGAAATACGCTACAGTCGGAAAGCGCAAGTTAAATCTTCTATATCAGTCAGTCAGTCAGCAGCTCGTCTCTCTCGCTTGTCAGCACGGCAGTAACACTGAACATAAGTTTTTGTAATCCATTATTAATATGTATGATTGAACAAAATATTTATGTATGTTTCTGTTTGCAGAATTTCAATTCTGACGAGAAGGATTGTGCGATCGGGGAAGATGTGAAGTGTGGGAATTTTCATTGAGCAGTTACGCCCCTTTCGGGTTGGTTTATATATGTACCAGTATGTGTCTGAGTTGGCTGACGAGTCGTAAGAATATGTGAAAAAGTTATTTGTTATCCAATCACTTTTGGAAGTTAGGCTGGCGAGCCGTCGTAATACGTTCATGGAATAAATAATGTAAATATATATTCCGTCATGGATAGAGCTGACGAGTCATTATAATACGTGCAAGAATTATGGCCTAAATGTATAATCGGTGATGGAGTAGGCTGGCGAGCCTTTATAATACGAGTGTAATGAATGTATATTCCATTATGTAATTGGCGGAAGTCAGTATACCTTGCTAACATGCTCATTTTAAGTCTTAACACTGTATACCTCATAAGGTCTATGCACATCAAATAGATATTCTATAGACTCCCCAGAAAAGGGACTGTTGACTTCGTTGGGAGAACACGGCCCAGAGCAATTTTCTCTTAAATGTTGTTTTTGATCTCTGGTTTACGTGTCGGGCAACAGTTCCGTATATAATGATGTATTGTGGAAGTGTATATTATGTTGATGAGAGGAGTTGGAGTATTTAACATGGATGTGAATAAACTGCCGTGTGTCGACACTGGGACCGGGCCATTGTAAATATTGGTGTTATGTTGTATGTATATATGTCTGGGTAGGTGGCATTGCATAGCATGGAGAGGAGAATTGTCAATAATATTGTCGAATCAACTCTTCCCTGAAGTAAAATAAGAATGCTGGTCGCTGGTAAACTATACTGTTTAAAAAAATCTCATATAGTCTCATCAAAGATGAAGCGGATTTTAGCACACATATAATTAGAAATTATTTAATCTTACATAAGAAAGAATATTTAAAATTTAAAAGACACTGCAACGTTAAAGGTATACCCATACCTTCTTCGTTTTCAATACACGAGCTGAATAAAACCCCTCGAAAGTTAAAGAATAATTCATTTTGTCATGTGACACTCAAATATGACTTTTAGTGATCTAATATTTCAAATATTAATATTTGCCATATGCACACAAGGTCTAAGCCATAGGATACTATACCTTATCTTATCTAAATTAAGTTGAGACTGAAACACCACATACAATAATCCAAAATGTACTACTTTCCAGCTTGACCAGAAGTAGTTTAGTAAAAGTGTTGAGTGTTGAGTAAAGTTTGCTGATTATAAATGCAAACATAAACTGTTTCTATGAAAGTGTTCTTTTGTTATCCTTTTATAGAATGTATGTCTTGCTATCAAACCAGGTACTGTAAACTTTATTGACCAACATATGCACCAGATTATGGCCTGAAAGCAAAATGGTGTTCTGTTTACCGGGTTTACGATGTGTAAACAGATAAACAAACAGAATATTTATTATATAGCAGGTCATAGATCTCTCCACTGATAAGTTATGTGTTTCTTATCACAGGCTTCATGAAAAGAGGTCACCTGCGGACCGTTATTATACGTGGGGGTAAAATGTATTAAGCCTATTCGTGATGTACCTAGCCCCGACACACCTCGAAGTGTTAGTCAAGACCTCAACAAAGCCTATCAAAAGTGTTGTGGTAGACATGTTGAAATTTCCAAATTTCACGCATCAACGATGTCCGATGTAATACCCTATTTCGACTCTTAGCATGTTGCAGTTTTCATTTTCAGATAAAGAATTGACTTGCCTTTGAGTGTGTTTGTGACGGGTACCAGGACGAGGATGCGAGCAACTCTTCGCTAACACTATTTGAATCAGAATCGTAATTAGACTCTGCTTTCAGAAGATATCTCTTACGATTATAGATATATACTCAACAACAAAAGTTCCTGTGACACCAATATTTTAGTGTATTTTTCAAACAAGTAAAGTTTGGTTTTCAATATTGTAGTACATGTATGGAATCAAGTCACAAAAACGCAACTGCTACAGAAAAGCATGCATTCCATGCAAAAGTTGACTTTTATGCAAGCCCCATGCATTTCACTATCCAAGAATGGGTATCAAAAACATTTGCGTTAACGGGATTCCATATGCATTTTCAGCATCGTGCTGACAACAACCACTCAGAAAAACAACAACATTACGCAATTATTCAATATTACGAAATGCCACGCCTGTCCGAAAATGAGCGTCTGCGAGCCATTGGTATGCTTGAAGCAGGATCGAGTCAACGTGATGTTGCAAGACAATTTAACGTCCACAGAAACACCATTTGGTGTTTATGGCAACGTTGGCAACAGACGAATACAGTCAGAGACCATCCTCGGAGTGGCAAGCCACGCGTAACCGAACAACACACCTACGAAATCGATTCCAGCCAACAAAAGTGACAGCAAGACGCATCCCTGGCCTTCGACGACTATCTTCACAAACCGTACGTCGCCGCCTCAGATGTGCAGGGATTGTCGCCAGAAGACCCGTCAGACGTCCCATCTTGACAGGAAACCACCGTCAAGCACGTCTACAGTGATGCAGACAGCGTCTACGCTGGACGGCCATGCAGTGGGGACAAGTTCTATTCACTGACGAGTCTCGTTTTCACCTCAGCCACAGCGATGGGCGGATTCGAGTGTACCGACGTCGAGGTGAACGTTACGTCAATCATTGCGTCAATCATTTCAGGATTCTCTTCAACAAAACAACGTGAATGTCATCCCCTGGCCGGCTCGCTCCCCTGATCTCTCACCAATCGAGCACATGTGGGAAAAGATGGATCGGCGCCTTCGACGTCAACCACGTATTCCACAGACACTCCAGGTACTTCGAAACATGCTCCAGCAGATAGGGACAGATATCCCACAGGACTTTATGCGACGCCTGGTCCATTCCATGAGACGAAGATGTGTTGCTTGCGTCCAAGGGCGTAAGTTTCGGCCCTCAAATGATAGCTCAGGGTGGAGACGGAAGACAAAACTCAGGGGTGAAGTTTAAGACGACAGTAGCCATGTTTATTGTTGATGGTTTGGAATAAGTCGAAAAGGTACATGTCGATTATAAAGTGACAGAACGCACACCGGGACCGAGTGGCCAATGTTCCCGGGTGGAGACTCTCTCTGTCACTTACCTTCTGGCTGTCTCCTGACTGTCTGACTGACTGACTGATATAGAAGATTTAACGTGCGCTTTCAGACTGCAGCGTATTTCGCACACGGGCCTGGCCGGACCATTTAGTGTTATCCGAGAAGGGTGAAATTGGTGTGTGCAACCCAAGAGGGGGTTTTTAGGGGTTGTTTATATTGATTTTTTGAAATTTTGAAATTTGGAATAAATGACTGTCCATGTCAATCGGGTTTTGTAGAGCGAGGTATTACGTAACGTGTGGCAAGGTCATTCTCCCACGTGTATGTATATACGCAAGATCCGGCGACGTTAGGAGGTGTTAATTGAAATTTATGGATAGCGCTGGAGATTAAGGGTCCTGCCCGGAGGGGCTTATGATAAGAGGGGATACGCCGAATGTTTCTTGAATATATTAAACAGACAAAGGGCATACGATTTCGGTGCACTTGGAAACCTATTGAACCAGTTAGGTATTTAGATAAATGAAATGTTAAATAAATATTGAAATGGTTTGCACTATAACACTTGCATCGCAACCAGAGGCGGATTGACATTTTGGCATGTTCATGTTTTTTTTATGAAATCACGCATTTTCTGAAGTCAGTATGGCAAATTAAACCATTTGTACATTAACAGGATTCTTTTATCTGTTGCAAACCGAAATTGTTTCAGATTTGGTAAAAAACATAACTTTGCATTAAATCTTATTCAATGTCACAGGAACTTTTGTTGAACGGTATAGTTTTTGTCGCTTTGTATTTATGGCATGGAGATATTGGTTCGTATTAATTATAACAGTTTGCAGAAATTGACATTGATAGTCCTGGCACATTGGTATCAAGTACTGATCAATGTCCCAAGACAATGGACTTCAGGTTTCTCTGTCTGACACGAAGATACAATGTCCCAAGACAATGGACTTTAGGTTTCTTTGTTTGACACGAAGATACAATGTCCCAGGACAACGAGTGTCGGATTTTGGAATCTACGACACCGACAAAGTAAACAGTGTGGCTAAAGAATCTGAGATGGTAGTATTTCCTTTATACTTCCCCGCCTGAAGGTAGGGCAGTATTACGATAAGGTAAACTTTGACTGAAGGAGAGAGCGTATCGTATTCAAGCTGATTCACTGAGAGTGAGTGATTATCTCCCTTACCCGAACAGCTCTATTGCGCACTACCTTTGCAATGTATCGTATGTTATTCGGGCATCCATCGAGATAGGTTCCAGGGAGGGATTTAGGTCAAACCTGTAACGCGCATTCAATCTTTCAACTTTACACTGTTGCAACTTATTGTTCAACACGATAGACACCAGGCTTCTATAAAGTATGACTTTGTTCAATAAACAACGCACGATCAGTTGTCTTAATAATCACATGTATGGCGCTTGCTCGGCATAGCTGACCACAGTATTGTTTTAAGTAGTTCACTGTATGTAGTGTATGATTCATACCGTTTCATGCGGCGGTTTACGGTTCTGCATGGTTTATTGCTTTGAAAGGGTTTTTTTAACTTCCGGCAGATATTATACACTCGTTCTTTGCATCTGGATACGTACGAAATCAACAGGTTGTTCTGTAGTTTGCAATTATTTTCCTAAAAAAAACCCGGTTGCATGATATATTCACGTTGTTTGGGTTGAACATAGTAACATTCTTCTAAACATACCTCAGACCTAAACCGGAAGTAATCACAACACAAACCCAGTTAACCAAACGGAACCGTACACGAGAGTGAGTGAGTGAGGGAGTTGGGTTTAACGCCGTTTTGAATAGTATCCCGTGTGAGGAAAGCCCTAAGTGATGCAGGTCTTAGACGTTCACCACTTTGGTGAAACCCACGAGCACGGGTTTTGTGCTGACAACAAAATCGGGGCGAACCGGGATTCAAACGCACTGTCATAGGTTTCTGGTGTGCCCAAGGGACATAACTCTGCATAGCTCGTTGCAGCGCCTTATGCTATTGGGCCAACAGTGCCCCCGTAGACAACTGTCATGCTTTAGATGAGATATGTTTTGCGTAACATTCCATGTAGAAACAGTCGCAATATTACACAATCACAAACTACAAAATATATGCACAATAAGTGACAATTAAAACACACAGGTACATTCAGCATACAGAGAAGGTACATTATAACAATTTTATTTCAAAACAAGAGTATTATAATGATATGGAAACAATATGAGAATTGAGCAAAACTATGGTAATGTTGTAGATACAAGGAATTTGTTTGTAATTGTTGATATGATGACAGATCTTGGAAGTTGTTTCTGGATAACTGTTGGTAAAATTATTAAGAACTCTTTCTTTTAATAGAGTGTACCAAATTCTTTATCATGATTGAGGATTATTTGGAATTCTCTTTCTTGGTTGTATTTCATAGAAGACGGTGCGTAGTGTGGCTGATCTTCTGAGACATCACATGTTTCACGGAGACAATGGGGCTGGTGTTTTGTATATCTACCAGTTTCAACTTTTAGGTTTTGATTACTTATACGATTTTTTGAGAAATGTGACATATGACCATTGATTTTACAATTTGTAAGATAATTCTCAATAATTATAGATGCCTTGACCAACCTGTATGTTCTTAACTTGCTGTTAGATAAATCGCAATCCCTTAATGAATTTTTACATTTGAACTGTAGTTTATTTACAGTGGATTCATTACATTTTTGCGTGTTTACTACATGTATTTCAAAAGTTTGTTTTATTTAACCCAACCAACATTTTGACCAGAAATAATGATATTTGCTGCCAAAGCATGTTTAAGAATGACATTTGTTGTGTTGTCTATATAGGACTCGTAATCAATTATTTTTATATATTATTGTTATTAATAGTGGGTATATGTCAAGTTTTGCCTGACAGGACCAGTTTTCTTGCCTGTGTTTTCCTTGTGCTGACCATTTAAAGACACTTTTTCTTTTCTTGTGCTTTCCAAAGCTAACTACATTAATAACAACCAATTTGTACAAATTCTCTCCTCCCACAGCTTACACTTCCTTCCTCTGCACATTACAATATATGGTGGGGAACAATTGATGCTCTGCAGCAATCTCTACTTGTTTGTTTATTGTGTAACGCCGCACTCAGCAATATTCCAGCTATATGACGGCGGTCTGTAAAATAATCAAGTCTGGACCAGACAATCCAGTGATTGACATCATGAGCATCGACCCACGCAATTGGGATCGATGACCTGTGCCAACCAAGTCAGCGAGCCTGACAACCCGATCCCGTTAGTCGCCTTTAACGACAAGCAAAGTCGCCTTTTACGGCATGCATGGGTTGCTGAAGATCTATTCAACCCCGGAATCTTCACGGGTCCAATCTCTACTTGTACAGTAGTATATCTCACCGGTATAAACTTGATATTATGTCACATGAGGTACATAAAAGGTACACAGTTGTTGATGAGATAGATATAAGAGGGGGGCACGGGTGGCCCAGTCGTCTAAGGCGCCGCGATTCGCTGTGCAGAGTTGCGTCCCTTGGGCACGCCAGAAACCTATGATTGTGGGTTCGAATCCCGGTCCGCCCCAATTATGTTTCTAGGTTTGTCAGCACCATACCCGTGCTCGTGGGTTTCACCGAAGTGGTAAACGTCTGAGACCTGCATCACTTCGGGCTTTCCTCCCACATTAAGCTGACACGCCGTGATATAACTGGAATACTGCTAAAAGCGGCGTTAAACCCAACTCACTCACTCACTATATATAAGAGTGCATGTTTCACAAATCCTTTGCTCATAGTGAAGGTATAATGTACAGAATCAGTGATATTAAGAAGTATTTTTTGTCTAGGTTGATGTTGCCAAACAGGACGGTTCGAAGGTCATACACATAATAATAGCTTTCAGATCTAGTCTCAGTGTAATTCGGACACGAAAGTAGGTAATGTAAAGCACTTTCATTGAAAAAAACCCACATGAACATTCAGCATTATCGCTAATACATTTTCTAAATTGTAAGCGCGTGATATTACTGGAATACTGTTCAAAGCGGTGTAAAACCCACCCTCATCACTCCCTTTTATAGTGAGTGAGTTTGGTTTTACGCCGCTTTTAGCAATATTCCAGCAATATCACGGCGGGGGACACCAGAAATGGGCTTCACATATTGTACCCATGTCGGGATTCGAACCCGGGTCTTAAAGACGTCAACGACAGTGTCATTGTCTGGAACTATAGGCGCTCGGTTCTCCATAGTGCCACAGGTCGTTCGGAGGGAATCTAATTTGAAATTATTTCCATTACGTGAGTAGAACACTGGTTTCAGTCGTGACTGTCCATTGTGTAATTAGTGTTAATCGTATATTAATTTGGACTGTGTTCAAATGTCGTCATGTTGTACGAACTACACACAAGCATGATCACGTGGTGCACTATTACAGTGAAATTAATACCACGACACTTATATCACGAACCCCGTGGGAGTCCAGGGTTAGAATAGCTCCAGGGGGGCACGGGTGGCCCAGCCGTCTAAGGCGCCGCGATTCGCTGTGCAGAGTTGCGTCCCCTGGACACTCCAGAAACCAACGATTGTGGGTTCGAATCCCGGTTCACCCCGATTATGTTTCTAGGTTTGTCAGCACCATACCCGTGCTCGTAGGTTTCACCGAAGTGGTTAACGTCTGAGACCTGCATCACTTCGGGCTTTCCTCCCACATTAAGCTGACACGCCGTGATATAACTGGAATAATGTTAAAAGCTGCGTTAAACCCAACTCACTCACTCACTCACTAGAATAGCTCCCCAGTCATTAATGATGGTAGTAAAAGGCGACTAAAAGGATCGGGTGGTCAGACCTGGTGGCTAGATTGATTGCGGACACAGGTGGCGTGGATTGTTGCTTACAATATCAATCACTGGATATCTGGAATACTTCTGAGTGCGACGTTAAATAACAAACTACTGCACTGTGCTGTAGCACGGGTAGTGGATCGGAGTGATCATGGGCCAAATGTCTTTCAAATCATTGCGGCATAGCTGTATTATATGGCTGGTGCCAGGGCGCTAACCGTTGGTTTGTGTGTTGTTTAACGCCGCACTCAGCAATATTCTAGCTATATGACGGCGGACTGTAAATAATCGAGTTTCGACCAGACGAACCAGTGATTGATATCATGAGGATCGATCCACGCAATTGGGATCGATGACATGCATCAACCAAGTCAGCGAGCCTGACCACCCGATCCCGTTAGTCGCCTTTTACGACAAGCATATGGGCGCTAACCGATACACATGAGTTGACAACAGTTGACTCAACACGGACTTTCGCGCGTCGCTTGTGGACAAGAACGTCCTCAAAATTGATTGATTACATTTTATAATGGATGTTGTCAATTAGCTAAACACTAGAAGTATATAAATATTCAGATAACCAATTACTGTAAATCTTGAAATTAACGCGAGCGTGAATTAAATGCCAAAACATCGAGTGGTCTTTGCTCGCATTAATAAACATCGCATTTATATCAACAATAAGACATTTTGGATAGAAGAGATACCAACTTATATATACGCTGAAAACAAACAACTATGTATTTCACATCACTGTTTATTGAGCAGCACTTGTAACAAGCATATAAACCATGTCATTCAAACACTAACATGAACTACATCCTGGGAATTCACTGCTGGGATCAAGACGAGAGTTCTTCTCACTTATGTCATCACTGATCACACCTGCAAGTCCAGACAGACGCCACCCACGCAACACGGTGTCTTTGTTTTTTGCGACTGCGTCGCATTCATATTGAGTCTCACTTTTGGCTAGGGGCAAATAAGTTCACGATTGACAGTATGTGAATTGCTGGATTTTCGATTGACCATATCTTTTGTCATATATGGTGATATTACATCATATTTTCTCCTTCTCTATAGACATGTGAAATGACGTTTACATTGAGATTTCACACCGATAGGTGCTACCGACAGAGCAGGACATGCTTATCCTTTCCGTGAACACCAGGTGTCAAACTTAAATTTCAGTGATCCATTCATGTACTGTTCATCACTATCATTCATTTGTATCGGGGGCGGACGGGTAGCCTTGTGGTTAAAGCGTTCGCTCGTCACGCCGAAGACCCGGGTTCGATTCCCGACATGGGTACAATGTGTGAAGCCCATTTCTGGTGTACCCCTCCGTGATATTGCTGGACTATTGCTAAAAGCGGCGTAAAACCATACCACTCACTCATTTGTATCGTCCCAAGGAATCGGCTTCGGCAGATATTCGGCAGACTGATATTATTGACTGGCGTTGATATTTCGTTTTACGTCACATAGGAATTCGCAAACATTGTTAGTGCTTTTGGAAATAATCGCGCGTTGATACACCTTATAGCCGTCTCGCCCCAGAAACCCCTGAAGATTAATTTTCTATTTTGCCATGAACTGATTCCGATGAAAGCAAACTATAGCAGCAGGCCTCGAATGTGTCCATAGCGATGATGACAACGCAGATTACACGAGGTAAACCCATATATTAACACTCTGAAACCATGGAGCTTCAACACAGACGTAGGTGAATTCGACTGAAGCACCATTAACTTATCAACGAATTAAATTCAGGAAAGTAGTCGATCATTATCTGACCATACGTGAAGGTCATCGCCATGACGTTACTGACCTTGAATTCGATCTCACACGTGTTTGATACCAGTTATCTCTTATTGGTTTCGCGTGTTCCGGTTCATACTTCTAAATACATTTTGCAAAGAACTATTTTGGACTGAAAGCCAGTTTAATGAGGTAAGTAGACATGAGTTACCTCCCTTTAACTTTAATCTACTACCCTGGAGGCCATAGCTGCAGTTCTGTCTGTCGCCATAACGAGAGAGAAGTAAGAGAAATAGTTTATTTACGTGTCACGCGTTACAATTACATTATACATATAAAGGATAAAACAGTCAAACATTAAAAAACCCAATTTTTACAAATGAATAAAAAAGTAACGCCCAGCTGTAAGGCTTATGAGACACGGTAAAGCATTGTATACAATTTTACATAACTATATCATTTAAATATATGAATTTTAAAAATTCATGTTTAAAATATATAAAATAATACATAAAAGTTCTAAATTTAGAATATCGATATTCAAAGAGGTGTTTACACAAAGAAAGATTTCGCTTATACATATTTAAAAGGGTTCACTGATAAAATTGGATGAATACAACTATTTTTCATTCATTTAAATAATTCCTACTTTTCAAAATGTTCAGACTTTTAAAATGTGTAATAATATTACTTGCTTTAAAAAATATTTTTTCTTTCAAATCAGAATAAAAAAGGACAAACAATTAAAAAGAGCGTCTCATCTTCAACAGTGCGAGTGTTAAAAGAGTTAAAACAATGCAGGGAACCACATCTAAACATTGCTAAAACTCGGCTTTGGTCCCTAAAATTAATATTCAATACATAAGGTTCAATGGCATTAAAAGATTTAAACTGTCTATATGTTCTTAAGTTTTGACCATTTACTGAGCTGCGATCATCCCATAAATCCTGGTTCCAATTACTAACATAAATGTCGTTGTTCAATCAAATCTATTTTTTTCTCTTTGCAAAAGTTGACTATAAAATAGATTACAATGTTGTAGCGGATTGCTAATTTGTCTTAGATTTACAGTTATGTTCAGACCAATTAAAAAATTCTGTCACATGACTGTTGTTCAAACTTGATAAAAAGTCTAGAAACATTAGTATGCACTCAGGAAAACATGCTCTGTTTTGTAAGATATTAACTTGCATACATTTGTTTATACCCCATATTATGATCCATGACTGACCCAACCAGAGATTCATATAACTTAACCTATACAAGGTAAGACATTCCTCCTGCCGAATCAAAAAGGGATGTACAGTTGTCTAACAGTTTTTCACATATTTTCTCATTGAATCATAGATACATCTATAAAATTCAACATATTGTAATGTGACATCACTACAATTAAATTGAAACTCTGATCGTATTTCCGAAGGACATCTAAAGTGAAGAATATTTTTCTTGTTGCGATGAAAAGTTAACGCCAACGTTTGCAGCAGTCATTTAAGACATAAAACATAGATTGTAGAGACGCTTCATCTGGGGCAATGAGCGCGACAACATTCAGCATATAACAACACAGATAACATTACATAAGAGGTGAGGTGACATGGTTATAGCACTAATATAGCGACGTGCATGCACGTGTGTGTGTGGCTGCTTGTACTAGTCCGGACTGATGCCGATTTATAGTGTTAGCCCACTGAGATATCATGCCACAGTTTAACATGAATACCCCACTCAGACACAGTATACTGACTCCGAGCCGACTAGTCCTTGTTTTTGCCCCTTAATGCCGAGCGCCAGACAGGGTGACAACAAGTATCATCTTTTAACGTCTTTTCATATATCGCGGCCGGGTTTCGAACCCCGGACCTTCCGCTCTCCGGGCGGACGCTCTACTACTAGACCACGGAGGCGGTCCATTACATAAGAGAGTTTACAGCCTTGTTTTACCACTGCCCCCACGCAAACACACCCAAGTAGTATTGTTGGCATATTGAATTATCAATGACGCATTTAGTAAAATTTAATCTTCTGTGGGAGATTTTACAGTTATTGTGGTTTAAGTGAAGTCACTTGTATTTGTACATTACATTTTACAAACTCTATTTCATAAATAAATTTGCTCATTGTGTAATCTTTAATTCATTTTGCATAGTATGGTTCTGTGTAGGGCTGGAACGAGTCCACGAGTCAGTTGGCCCACTGGATTATTTTTTATAGAAAACAGTTTTATTTGAATCAAGTTGGGGACAAGTGATACTTGTACATATATATGACGGCGGTATGTAAATAATTGAGTCTGGACTAGACAATCCAGTGATTGACATGACGAGCAACGATCCCTACAATTGGGATACGATGACATGAATCAACCAAGTCAGCGAGCCTGATCACCCGATCCCGTTAGTCGCATGTTACGAAAAGCATGTGTGTGTTTAAAGCACAGACAAAAATATATACCGTCTTTGACAAAAAACACCAGCAACGATCCAAGTTGTCTGGTCGCAATGAAATACAATGAACCAAGCCACCAAGTCGGACCACCCGACCAAATTTGGTTGCCTTTTTTGGCCAGCAATGGGATGCTAAGGACCTTTTCTGATTCTGGTCCAAACTGACCTTGCGCCTTCAAAGTGTTCTGAGAAACTGTTTTATGGTAAACAGAACTACTTATTTGGGTACCCATTATTTGTATGCTACATTTGCTTGCAGTGAATAAAAAATAAAAAGTACATCTGAAACATACCGCGTTTAGTGTGAGTTCGTTGGGCGGCGTGGATAATGCAGCCTCATGATCTAGTATCATGTATGAAGTTGTCTGTCCCATAGTGAGTGAGTGAGTGTGGTTTTTACGCCGCCTTTAGCAATATCCCAGCAGTAAAATAGGTTTGGACCCTGAAGCTAAACAGCTGGACTTTTTATGCAAAATGCATCCTAAGCACGTTTAGAGCTTAGTATGTTTAAAACCTGAATACACACTTTTATAGTCTATAAATGTTGGTTGGTTGGTTGGTTGTTTAACGCCGCACTCAGCAATATTCCAGCTATATGACGGCGGTCTGTAAAATAATCGAGCCTGGACCAGACAATCCGGTGATTGACATCATGAGCATCGATCCACGCAATTGGGATCGATGACATGTATCAACCAAGTCAGCGAGCCTGACCACCCGATCCCGTTAGTCGCCTTTTACGACAAGCATAGTCGCCTTTTACGGCAGTTATGGGTTGCTGAAGACCTATTCTACCCCGGAATTTTCACGGGTTTCTATAAATGTGATAACATTTTGTGGACACGACCCTTAAAATTCAGCTTTGCAGCAGATAAAAAATGAAAATATTTTATTTATTATAGAATATACAAGATTTAAAGAGGATAGAAATCATTATAAAGTTAATGAAGGGTATTATATATTTTGCACATTTTGATAACATATTACCATTTTTTTTCAAAATACACACAAGTGATGTGGAATATGAACACTGTCATCTCATCATTAGACGTGCCGGCTCATTTTGACATATCAAATAGCTTGGTTGATAACACTAATAACACATTGCGGTTTTTTAATAGAAATAAGTCTGCTTGGCTGTAATTTAAAAATACTAATATTTCAAGTCTACTATGTGTAAAATATCATATAATTGATGAAAATAAGGACCTCAATGCGCACATTACCTTTTTAGGGGACTTTATTTGATTTTCTCTTGTTTTACAACATAAATGTGCATTTTGACCTCAAAACTGTATTTCACCACAACCATCATTTTCTAGTCTGATGTATACAAAAACATCAAAGTTTGCTTTGTTTAACTTAGGGGTTTGTTGGCAGTTTGAGGGTCTGGCCATAACTCTAATAGTACCAGGGCCGCAAGTGTGTCTGCAGCCCACACACTCTAAGGACCTGCTGACTACATTCTTGATGAAGCAGGATGGTCTTCTCCCAAGCCTTTCGCAAAATATTATCACAAGCCAATTGCCATGATTGACCAAACTACCAATGCGGACAGTATGTGTTGTCAGCTCAGTATTGTTGGTTATCTTGGCAGCTGTCCCCTGTCATGTGGGCTTCTACTGGCTTCTACTGGCTCCTGTTGCTGCACATTGTTGTTCGATTGTGTGAGCAATTCAACAAACTGATTTACATTGTAATGTCTTCTCAAGAACTGTCAAGAATTATTTTACACATATTATTGTTTCATGATTTGAAGATTATTATTATTAAATAGTTCATTTCTGTAGTTGAGTCAGACAGTTTTTGTACTGCATACGCCTAGAAGATGGCTTTGAAGATCTCATGCGACAGCCCTAGCACGGGATTGGTTGGTGGAATTAGAAAATTAAACGAGACTTACCTGTAAGGTGAAGTTTGATTGTACTTTTGCCAATCAATCCAGAGTGCTGATGGATCCCATGTTCTCATAGCATCTGACTCTCCCAGTGTGACTGACCCCTCTCTTCTGCACGTGCATACAGAGTTGAGGTCTGACCACGCGCATGCACACTTGCAATCTCATGTGAACTCAAAGCACTCTGGATTGGTTGGTTGAACTACCATCAAATTCACCTCACAGGTAAGTCTCGTTTAATTTTCTAATTATATACAAATACAGAAGGCATATACATTATCCCGGTGTAGCTGAACTCTCCCAAATTAATCCTTTTTCAGTCAAAGGTTTCCAGAATTAATTTATGGACACATACGTGTTTATCATTGTAATATAATAATAATACACCACCTGTTGACACCTGCCGCTTAATTTACAGGACGCATCTGGCGCATGGAGGGAAATGGCTAATATTAACATATTTCAAATAATGATCTGTTAGATGCGAATCGTGTATAAAGTTTATATCCTACTGGAATATTTTTATAGGCAATTTTAATAACATAACAATATCATACTTTTATTGAACCTTTCGCGTTAAAAGGATATTACTTATCTATTATCTATTTATGTCTACGGTGCGTGTGGTGTCAGTCATCTAAATTGTATCTGGACAAAAATAAGGTTAAACTTACTAAACTACATGTAGTTTGATGAGCTAAAGAGAAATATGATGAACATATAATGTCTAGTGTTTTGCAAGGGTAAAACGTACACCATTTAAATAACAGAAATTGTCGTAATGTAGAAAATCTGTAGTACTGTGTACTACCGAGTACATGTAGTTGTATTCTGTTTGGTTTTATATCGCACTGAGCAATATTCTAGCAATTTAAGACGGCGACATGTAAGTAATTGAGTCTGAACCAGACAATTCAATGATAGAGCAACAAAGTTAACAAAGTCACCGACTCGGGCCACGCAATCCATTATGTCGCATCTTATGACAAGCATAGATTGCTGGGTACCTATTCTAACCCGGAATACCCAAGCGGAGCTCTGCTTCTACAAGACAGTGATAGGCTATAGAACGTCTTCTCAGTTGTGAGTGAGTGAGTATGGTTTTACGCCACTTTAAGGAATATTCCAGCAATATCACGGCGGGGGACACCAGAAATGGGCTTCACACATTGTCCCCATGTCCGGAATCGAACCCATGTCTTCGGCGTGACGAGCGAACACTTTAACCACTAGGCTATCCGACCGCCACTTGTGTGAATGACGGGTGCTACCTGTAACTGACTTTCAGTGGTCAATTAATCTAGACTGGTTATTCTCTTGCATTGACAATATAATTATATTTAATCAGTTTGTTTATCTGTTGTGCTGACCCGTGAAAATCCGGGGTAGAATAGGTCTTCAGCAACCCATGCTTGCCGTAAAAGGCGACTATGCTTGTCGTAAAAGGCGACTAAAGGGATCGGGTGGTCAGGCTCGCTGACTTGGTTGATGCATGTCATCGAGCCCAATTGTCAATCGAAGGATTGAAAACATGTACCAGCAAGGTTGTTTAACGCCGCACTCCAATATTCCAGCTATATGACGGCAGTCTGTAAATAATCGAGTATGGACCAGACAATCCAGTGATTAATATCATGAGCATCGATCCACGCAATTGAGATCGATGACATGCATCAACCAAGTCAGCGAGCCTGACCACCCGATCCCGTTAGTCGCCTTTTACGACAAGCATAGTCACCTTTTACGGCAAGTATGGGTTGCTGAAGACCTATTCTCCCCCGGAATCTTCACGGGTCAGAATGTAGGGAGAGGCCTGGAGGTGAAGTGTCTGTTTTAGGTGTTGAGATGTGTGCAGTTTGAGATTGTACTGGGGCATGAGGGTTTGTAGGGGATGATAGCAGAGTTGGTACGACTGGTGAAGTGTGTGCACGTGGGACAGGTGCTGAGGGTGCATATTCTGGTGATGTCACTGTAGCCGAATTTTGGGATGGGGTTTCCTGCCTTACCCAGTCTCTGCTTGGGGTGCAAATGTGAATGTTCTGACCGTGGATGAGGTGTTGACTGAAGGACTGGTTTGCATGTATTGAAGATGGTGCTGGGTTTTAATTTCTGATTATCAGTCACTTTACCAGGATAAAGAGGAAACAGTCCAGATTCGAAGAAACCCCTCTTTGCATTTTCTGTGGTAGCTGCCTTAACCAAGCAGTAATGAATACGCTGGCAAAGGTACATTTCCTGACGCATTCTCCCATAATTGAAATCTGAAAATCTCGGACAGATTACCGCTATGAATGTTTGAGAGGACTAAACAAGCTCAGGTCCAAAGGTTGAATAGCTTGTGATGCGTGTGATGGGAGAGAGAACAGGACGATGTTGCACACAAACAGTGCACGCTTCTAGGGTCAGGTGCGTTGAATGACCGTCTAGAAACAGAAATATTGGTTTCTTGACTGCCTGTTTATCGACATGAAGAATGAAACACGTTTGAAGCCAATGAACAAATAGTTCTGCGTCCGTTCTCGGTTCGCCTTAGAACCACCTCCTCAAAACCATCTAGGGGGTTGTATTTGAACCTGCTACCGGGAGTGTAGTCATCTGAAGCACTTGCGCAAGCAGGAACTGTCATCTGGCTCTTGTCTGAGGCCGAGACGTTATGCACTGTCTGGAATCCTCGTTCGGCCAGAGCCCCACCACTCTTTTGACACATGGGGAAACCCGATTCATCAGCATTAAACAGCCTTGATGGTTCATATAAGATGTCTGAATCAGTTTTGTCAGCGAGGTAGGTTGTGAAGGTATCAAACCAATCAGCAACTGTTTGTTGTGATACCATAGCCCGTTCTTTTGAAAGTTGTGTGGGTGTTCTTATTGATATTGTTGGGTTTCGTTTTAAGAAAGCGCTAACCAATCACTACCAGGTCTGTCATCATTTTAAGGAATTTCCGTACCATCTAATCTGATTATTTTCTGGACCGTGTCTAACAGTTCGTCCCTTGTCCGGCCGTACCCTATACTCGACATGTGTATAGCCCAATCTGAAAGATGTTTTTCCTCCTCCTGTGATAAAATGGGTGAAGGACCTTTGCGGTAAACAAGAGGTACTTTATATGAAGAGTACTTTTGGGTGTTCCGAACGCGACGGCAGCTTTGCGTGATGACATCTGCTTGGCGTAAACAGCATGCATAGCCCGCTTTAAGTTTTCAATTGAATAAGCAAGTTTTCCTCTTCGAACGCTCATTTTAGCAAATCTACACAGATGGTCCTTGTTTATAATAATATTAGAATTAATCCAAGGAACTATCATATCCATATGATGAAGAATATCGGGAATGTTACTGGTACTTACTATTTTATATCAGATTAGAATGAATGAGGGTCCTGATGGGTGTCACTGCTGATTGTAAACGTAAAAAACGTTCAGTTTCATCGCAAGAGTAAAATGTGAAATGATGTATTCCTTATCAAAAACACCGCGTGCATGTTAACTTATGACTGATTAACGACACTGCGATAACGTCTTTATTGATGAGATAGACAGTTACAGAATATTTACACTAAAAGCGTGAACCGACATACTGTTCTTAAGAGAACTGATGGTGTGATATTACGGTATTCTACAAATGTATATAAACAACGGTTGATATATTGCATGTACAGGCAGTTTCACATCGTTTTCATATAATCTTTCTTAGTAGGTGTTTCCACATTTAACAGTTTCACATACAAGGAGCATTATATTTGTCCATAGATTGTATTCAATAGCCATAGTACTCTCTGTTGGCAAGCCGCCAAGTCAAAAGGACAGAAAGGTTTCGTCATCATCGTTCCAGATGCTAGAAACAGTTGTCACATCTAGTAAATCAATAATAGACTCAACAAGAATATTTCTTTGGTGTTGTGTCATTTTTTATTTTTATTTATTTATTTATTTTATTTTTTTTGAGAGAGAGAGAGAGAGAGAGAGAGAGAGAGAGAGAGAGAGAGAGAGAGAGAGAGTAAAATGTGAAAGTAGGATCAGATTATAAATATATATATAAATTGGATATATGTTATTGGAAAGTGTTGGTGGCCTGATATTCGACAAACGGTGAGTCAAAACGCAGCCATTGTCGACTTGCAATGTCTTAAACGACATTGTTTTCACGCTTCTTCAAAAATGTCATTGAGAAAAACAGTGAAGCAAAATGAAATTATGGCATTCGTAGCTCATGGTAGTGGCTATAAAAGGGCAAGCATAAGCCAATAATTTGTCATTAAGTTGTCAACATTTTTCAAGTTCGAAAATGCCATTGGACGAAAATGCCAAAGAGGGGAATCGCACTCTTCTGTTGCACGCCACTTCAACGTCCACCACAGCACCATTTGCCGCCTTTGTGACCGATACACACAGTTTAATTCCACTGCAGACCGTCCGAAAACCGTCCGACCAAGAGTTACCACTCCTGCACAGGATCGCTGCTGTTCCACCTACGTCATCACAATGCCACAGCTACGGAGACTGCAGGACGCATCCCTGGTTTGAGGAGGATATCGGACCAGACTGTCAGGAACCATCTTCGCGAGGCTGGAATCGGACCCAGAAGACCAGTTATCGTCCCTGTTTTGCAACAGATTCATCGACAGCGACGCTTACGTTGGTGCCATGCCTTACAGCCTTGGAATTTGAGAAACTTGAGACGAGTGTGGTTTAGCGATGAATCAAGATTTCGTCTTCACCGGCGAATTGGAAGACAACGTGTTTATCGTCGTCGACATGAGGGTTTTGCCCCACATTGTGTACGTGAATTCGACAATTTCGGTGGCGGTAGTGTCATCATGTGGGGGGGGGGGGGGGGGGGGGGGGGCATATCCTACACCACAAGATCTGACTTGGTTGTGGTTCAGGGAAATTTGACAGCAAATCGCTACATCAATCAAATGCTTAAACCTCACCTTCTTCCAATCACTGACCGCCAGAGGGAGCTGTTTCAACAGGACAACACTCCAACGCACACAGCTCGTGTCACTGAGTTCAGCGCAACCTTGTGGTCTTATGTTACATGACAATGAACAGTTTTCAATGCCTTTGTACAACGACAACATGTGACTATCGAGCTCCATAATGTCATATTAGTATCTATGATATTAAATAAAATATATGGACTTTGTTAGGTGATATAAATTTACTAAAAATCGACCTGTGCGTTTCTTTTTTTGAAGAGTGTATATACATATATACATATAAACATTTCCAGTATTGACCAGTACTTAATATAACATTACTGTATTTATTGTACACATTCTAACAATGATGACTTGATTATTCTTATTACATTTTCTGATTGACTATTATTTGTAAGGGTTTAAAACTCCCTTCTTGACCAGTATTAAATACATCCCATACCTCCGTGAACATGTTCACGGGTGTTAAAAGACCATGTCGTTTTAAAGGCCTCTCATTTAAAAGAAACTAATTTGTCTTTTTGCCTTTCGTCTGTTTTAATTAATGATCGAATGACTCGTTCACCATACATATTTAGCCACTAAGGTGTGCCACTGTAAATAGATTGAATAACATCGGTGATATACAACTAGACATACTTGGACAGTTCATTAGAATGTGTTCAACTCGAATTAAGGTCATCGTGACCTTCTTGCAGTGAAGCGCTCTGGTTCACTAACCGCGAATAACGGCTGTGCGCGGAATCTTGTATACTTGACATGGGCTGATTGATTCTACTGCTTAGCCCTGTTTGTGAATAAGAAGCTGCTGTTACTATGTATTGCGGGTATACAAACCAGGAAGTATATGATACTGTAGTCACTTTGACGGGAATATCGAACAGACTTTTGATATTTGAGGAATAATGCATTATGTCAATTGAACGATATTGGACGTGAAACATTTGACATATTTGGATTAGATGTTTATGGAGTGTTTGTCGGACGTCAGCGGGTACTCATCATGGCGATAGGAGGGTACTTGGGAATATGCCTCTGTCTAGCTGTCATAGCAGGTAAGTGTGAGCCACGCGGAAAGAAGCCTAAAGAAATTTTCATGTGGGGGCAGTGCGTGAGTAGTGGGTCAGATTTGGTGTGTGTGTGTGTGTGTGTGTGTGTGTGTGTGTGTGTGTGTGTGTGTGTGTGTGTGTGTGTGTGTGAAGTGTGTGTGTGTGTGTGTGTGTGTGTGTGTGTGTGTGTGTGTGTGTGTGTGTGTGTGTGTGTGTGTGTGTGTGTGAAGTGTGTGTGTGTGTGAAGTGTGTGTGTGCTCGTGACTGATGGGGAATATGTTTTTGTGGGTCAAGGTCGCTTGTGTCAGTGTGAAGAGAAATACATGATGGGTGGGTTGTTTTGTAGTAGTGTGTGATTGGAGAGAGAGAGTATCGGTGTGTGTGTGCGTGTGCGTGTGCGTGTGCGTGTGTTAGTGTGTGTGTTCGTTTGTGTGTGAATCTTAATAATTTATGATAAAAAAAACAAACATAACACAAATAATCTGAAACTGTGTCTGTGTGGTTGGGTGTGTGTGTGTGTGGAGGGGGGGGGGGGGGGGGGGGTGTTCGCTGATGTTAGTGGGTACAGTCACAGTATGTCGTGTGGATGTGTGGTTGGTTCGGTGTAAGGAGAGCAATAAAAGAGTCTCATTAAAACCATACACAACGAATTGAATCTGCTTTCAGAGAAAGAGCGGTAGTGAACTAATTTAGTTCAACCGCCAATGAAATTTTGGTGAAAGCAGTTGGCCAGATTGCGATGAAATGAAATACTTGACAGTGTGTGCTTTTCAGCCATTGCAGCTTGGAGCAACACATAACTGTGCTCCAATTTACATACGTGAGAGCGACAAAGAATGCCATGAAAGGAATATACGACATGCAAGGCCGATATGTACCTAGTCCACACACCTATACGTCGTAGGTATACAAATGAATATAAATAGATTGAATAACGCAGGGGAGAGAAAAAACGTTCATGGGCCTTCTAAAGCTAATACATCTGTACGAGTCGTGAACTTAAACACACCGAGCCACGACTCTGTTTATGTAAGCTTAGTTTACAGCTGTACACGCGAAGATAAAGACAAAAATACAATGTAGTACTTAAGTGTTTTAAATAAAAGCGACAAAACCCGTTCCATATTCATAAGAAATCTCGGCTAAGAAGTCGATTGTACAATAACAAATGCAATACCTTCAGACATAGTATCTTCGAAGGGCGACCTTTTTCTCTTCTTCTTATTCTTTCTATTGCTCAAAATGTAAATGGATCAGCATTCAATGCTTTAGTAAGGTTTTCAAAACGTTTTCTGGTAGATATGTTCAGAACATTTCCAAATTTGACGCATCAGTGACAAAAAATGTCAGATGCAATTCACTACTTTGACTTGTACCACATGTTCCCGTGATTGTTCAGGTGAACAGTTGACCTTCCTTTGCATGTATTTGTGACGGATGCCACCGATGGAGGTCACCTTTTGGCGAGCACATAGTATCGTCACTAATTGGTAGTGATTCATTGACACATGTTTATGGAATAGTAGGGATCTCTGCTTTGTACAATAATTATGGAAATGGCTTTGTCGCTATTATTTATGTTGCAAGACGAATCCTCATTTTTTCATTGTATTGTGCACATGGAAAACGGCTTCTATCTGTACATATCTACTGTTATTCATGATAGTGAATTACCCGGGTTACAATTGCTCTTCGGCAACGCATGCTTGTCATAAAAAGCGAATGACGGGATCGGGTGGCCAGGCTCACTGACTTTGTTAATGCATTTCATCGTATTCCAATTGCGTGATGTCAATCACTGGTCATTGACTGGTCAAGACAAGATTATTTACAGACCGCCGTCATATAGCTGGAACATTGCTGAATGCAAACACACGTGGTGGTTGATAGTTGTGTCTAAAACATGTATCGTTTGTTATGTTCAATAACATCACCTCTGAGATGAATCGGTCCCTGTTTTTCGGTGTGAACCACTGGGCTATCCCACCTCTCGGACAAATGAAAACGGTTGTTTGAAATGGTTTGAAGTGTGTCACGTTTTTTGCAGTATCAAAGGGTGCGAACCTTGACTGTGACTTTGAGACCAACTTCTGTCAATGGACACATGGATCATCTGTAAGGCAATGGAAGAGATACTCCTTTGCCACTTTAACACAGGGTACAGGGCCAGACACTGGTCACACCACACCAGGAAGAGAGGGTAAGAAAAGTAATAGCAGATAACCCTATTTATGGAAAATCTGGTGATCGTTCCCAGTGAACACAGGTCCAAAAGCCCGATTTTACACCATTACAACAGTCGCAAATATAATAGGAAATGTACGCAATGACCGGATTTGCGTATCATTATCCATATGAGCTTACTTTGTGGGTTTATTTCATATGAAGCTACCCCTTTGAAACATATCATATTTTATATCTATATGCACAAGCACCATTTTCATGAATGCTATGACTGAGTTTGTGCATGCATATACAACCATGACAACCGAAGTTGATAACCAAGTAGGTACTTGATCGTATTTCAAATGCATTTCTTTTGATTGTTTCTGATTATGTTCTAATTTTACAAGAGTTTGAAACATGGACATTTTCTTAGGCGAGGAAACGTTTGTACATTTGTTAATTTTCAAATCTTCACATGCCTCAGAAAGTTATGTATCATTTCGGGTATCAAGAGTATGTATTTGAATAGTTTTAATGTACTCATATTACCGGTAAGATTGTTCATATATGCTTCTATATTTTCACATATAAAAATGCCTTTGACGTCAATGCTCATATATCCTCATTATGCCGCTGACAGGTTCCCATTAGGTCGCAGTTTAAACACTTCCCTTAATTGTTCTTCAAACACAATACACAATAAAAGTAACAAAGAGAAATATGTTTACATGAAAAACATAAACTTTTACATAATGTTTGCAAGAAGAACATAAACATAAAAAATGCCTATATGAACACATTTTATGTATAGACACGTAAATACAAAAATACATAAGCACTAATACACATGAAAGTCTACATATATATAATTACTCAAACTCAGATGTTTGTGTGAGATAGATGCGCTAAGAGCGGTATTATTATAAAGGATATCTGCAGAATGATGATGTGCCATCGGAAGTATCGTCTGCGAGAAAAACGAGTATATTTCATTTCGTTATCAGCGAGATCGTTGAGGTAGACTAAAGACAAGAAGTGACCTAAGACCGAGCCCTGGGGGACACCGACTTTAGAGAATTTCAAAGATGAAAAGCTGCCATTTACAAAAACCTTTTCTCCGATGACTAATATTGTCTTCTAACCAAAGTAATTGCTTGCCCGTTATACCGTAATATTTTAGTTCATGAAGTTATCCTTTATGCCAAACTCTGTCAAATGCTTTCGATACATCACAGAACACCATACAATAATATTTATGCTTGTCAACAATATCATTATATTTCAATTAATTGGGAAGTAGTACAATATCCAGATTGATATTTGTGCAGGAGACTATTCACATTGAAATAGTTATATAAGCGTTTACAGAATAATCTCTCCTATAGATATCCAAGAAAAGATAACAGGCTAATTGGTCTGTAGTTTAAGGGTAGCGCTTTGTCACCTTTCTTGTATAATAATAGTATGACGTGAACGATTGCTTCTTTTCATGATCGATTCAAAATTATACATAATGGTCTAGGATTTATATATTTTTGCGTTATATGTCATGTGTGTTAGACCGCTACAATTAAGTATGTTTACTAACTAATACAACAATTTATAATTATATGCACCATATATTGTTTTGATTTATATCAAATTCAGGGTTCAATTGAGTGGCTAGTAGTGTGTTTTTATGCCAAAACAATATCTGTTAAGCTCGTCATGGACCATGAAGCTAGAGTAAACGGTCGTAGGCCAGTCGATAACTTAATAGACTTAAGATCTACTTTTTCCTGTAATTTAAATATTCTCATAACCACAGGTTTTACAGCTATTAAAGGAATTGGTAAAACTATAGTGTCAAATGGGCGACGAGACATTTCTCGAGTCTCCTGTTTGAGAGGAACACTTTGAATGTAACCAAAGTCATCTGTAATCTATCAGGCCAATCAGAAAATAGAACCGTATCATCGGCACAAGGCAACAGAATAGATTGCAATGATATGAATTCGTTTTCAAACATTTTCGGAAACAGATCTTAGTCTTTCTTCCTAAAACTTGATGCACAACACCCCCTCCCATCCCTTCTCCATTAAACACCCACTCACTTACTCACAATACTACATACACAACTATAATAACATTGAAAATGCATACACAAACTATAATCAAATGCCAAACTTTTCAGTGGAAACATATTTGATAATTGTTCTCCAGATTACTACATTTATCTATATGCGGGGGAGAGAACAACTCGAGACGGCTTAGTTGAAAGTGGAAATTGCGTCCTGTTGAGTCCGGCTTTTAACACGACTTCTGGTGGAGGCTGTTTCCGGTTCTGGTACCACATGAAAGGAGATGGGGTCGGTAACCTCTCTGCAGCAGTGGTAGAAGGTTCATCATCTGTTAGTAAATGGTTCAAGACAGGACAACAGGGAGCGGATTGGAAATGTGCTCATTTTACCCTTGAACAAGGAAAAGAAGATCTCCAGGTTTGTGTTTAATGTTATCTTTAAGTCGCATTAAGATTCTGTGGTATCAGTGAAGACAGTACTGACTAATGGGTTTAAGAAGTGGAAAGCAGTGAGTCATTGCTCTTCCTCGTTGTTTCCTTGCTTAAAGGGGTATCTCATTTATCAGACCCCTATAGGGATTTCTGATCGGAATAGGTTCCAGGCGTCACATGCTTTCACAAGAGTTGTCCAAAAAGGACCTCGGGTGAACAGACTGGAACTAGGCTGTCACCGTATTCTTATGACGTGGATCATTACTCATACTTTGGTGAGTCAGTGATAATCAGTTGATTATTTACCGACCTCTGTCATATACATGTAACTGAATTAGTGCTCACTGCCATGTCAACATAAAATCTATGTACATGTACGATACGCGTCCATGAAAGATCCATTTAAGATAAATGTCCATGTGCGATCAGTGTCTATGAAAGATCAGTGTTAATGCAAGATCCGTGTCTGTGTAAGATCCGTGGCTATGTACGATCAATGTCTATGTAGGATCCATGTCTATGTACGATCAATGTCCAGGTAAGATCCGTGTCAATGTAAGATCCATGTCAATGTAAGATCCGTGTCGATGTAAGATCCGTGTCAATGTAAGATCCGTCACGGTGTCAATGTAAGATCCGTGTCAATGTAAGATCAGTGTCCATGTAAGATCAATGTCCATGAAAGATCCGTGTCAATGTAAGATCCGTGTCAATGTACGATCAATGTCCATGTAAGATCCGTGTCAGTGTAAGATCCGTGTCAATGTAAGATCAATGTCCATGTAAGGTTAATGTCCATGAAAGATCCATGTCAATGTAAGATCCATGTCCATGAAAGATACGTGTCAATGTAAAATCAGTGTCAATGTACGATCAATGTCCATGAAAGATCCGTGTCAATGTAAGATCCGTGTCAATGTAAGATCCATGTCAATGTAAGATCCGTGTCAATGTAAGATCCGTGTCCATGTAAGATCCGTATCAATGTAAGATCCGTGTCAATGTAAGATCCGTGTCAATGTAAGATCCATGTCCATGTAAGATCCGTGTCAATGTAAGATCCGTGTCAATATACGATCAATGTCCATGTCAGATCCGTGTCAATGTAAGATCCATGCCAATGTAAGATCCGTGTCTATGTACGATCAATTCCCATGTAAGGTTAAGGTCCATGAAAGATCCGTGTCAATGTAACTTCCATGTCCATGTAAGATCCGTGTCAATGTAAGATCCATGTCAATGTACGATCAATGTCCATGAAATATCCGTGTCAATGTAAGATCCGTGTCAATGTAAGATCCGTGTCAATGTACGATCAATGTCCATGTAAGATCCGTGTCAATGTAAGATCCGTGTCAATGTAAGATCCGTGTAAATGTAAGATCCATGTCCATGTAAGATCCGTGTCCATGTAAGATCCGTGTCAATATACGATCAATGTCCATGTAAGATCCGTGTCAATGTAAGATCCGTGTCAATGTAAGATCCATGTCAATGTAAGATCCGTGTCTATGTACGATCAATTCCCATGTAAGATCCGTTTCAATGTAAGATCCGTGTCTATGTACGATCAATGTCCATGTACGATCCCTGTCAATGTAAGATCCGTGTCAATGTACGATCCATGTCCATGTAAGATCTGTGTCCGTGTTAGTGTAAGATATGTGTCTTAAGTACGATCAATGTCAATGTAAGATCCGTGTCTATGTACGATCCATGTCCATGTAAGATCCGTGTCCGTGTCAGTGTAAGATATGTGTCTTAAGTACGATCAATGTCCATGTAAGATCCGTGTCTATGTACGATCCATGTCCATGTAAGATCCGTGTCCGTGTCAGTGTCAGTATAAGATACGTGTCTTAAGTACGATCAATGTCCATGTAAGATCCGTGTCTATGTACGATCCATGTCCATGTAAGATCCGTGTCCGTGTCAGTGTCAGTGTAAGATATGTGTCTTAAGTACGATCAATGTCCATGTAAGATCCGTGTCCGTGTCCGTGTCAGTATAAGATACGTGTCTTAAGTACGATCAATGTCAATGTAAGATCCGTGTTTATGTGCGATCAATGTCCATGTACGATCCGTGTCAATGTAAGATCCGTGTCTATGTACGATTAATGTCAATGTACGATCCGTGTCAATGTAAGATCCGTGTCTATGTACGATCCATGTCCATGTAAGATCCGTGTCCGTGTCAGTGTAAGCTATGTGTCTTAAGTACGATCAATGTCAATGTAAGATCCGTGTCAATGTAAGATCCATGTCCATGTACGATCCGTGTCAATGTAAGATCCGTGTCTATGTACGATTAATGTCAATGTACGATCCGTGTCAATGTAAGATCCGTGTCTATGTACGATCCATGTCCATGTAAGATCCGTGTCCGTGTCAGTGTAAGATACGTGTCTTAAGTACGATCAATGTCAATGTAAGATCCGTGTTTATGTGCCATCAATGTCCATGTACGATCCGTGTCAATGTAAGATCCGTGTCTATGTACGATTAATGTCAATGTACGATCCGTGTCAATGTAAGATCCGTGTCTATGTACGATCCATGTCCATGTAAGATCCGTGTCTATGTACGATTAATGTCAATGTACGATCCGTGTCAGTGTAAGATCCGTGTCAATATACGATCAATGTCCATGTAAGATCCGTGTCAATGTAAGACCCGTGTTAATGTAAAACCCGTGTCAATGTAAGATCCGTGTCAATGTAAGATCCATGTCCATGTTAGATCCGTGTCAATGTAAGATCCGTGTCTATGTACGATCAATGTCAATGTAAGATCCGTGTCAATGTAAGATTCGTGTCTATGTACGATCACTGTCCAAGTACGATCCGTGTCAGTGTAAGATCCGTGTCTTTGTACGATCAATGTCAATGTAAGATCTGTGTCGATGTAAGATCCGTGTCGATGTAAGATCGATGTTCATCTTAGATTCATGACTATTTAAGATGCTTGACCATTGTGATAATGCGTAAAATTGTAGATCCACAGTTGCAAGTAAACCGATTTCACAATCGTGCTGGGGGCACGGCTGGCTCAGGCGTCTGAGGCGCCGCGATTCGCTGTGCTGAGTTGCGTCCCTTGGGCACGCCAGAAACCTATGATTGTGGGTTCGAATCCCGGTTCGCCCCGATTATGTTTCTATGTTTGTCAGCACCATACCCGTGCTCGTGGGTTTCACCGAAGTGGTAACCGTCTGAGACCTGCATCACTTCGGGCTTTCCTTCCACATTAAGCTGACACGCCGTGATATAACTGTAATACTGTTAAAAGCTGCGTTAAACCCAACTCACTCACTCACTCACAACCGTGCTATCTTTACAGGATCAATTACCTCTTGGTAAATTGTGGTTGCAGTAGCGGGTTTGAAATCTCATTCTGTTGTACCGGTTTGATATTATTCTATACCGGACAGATCGAGATGACAGCATGGACGGGTGTTAACCCAGTTGGGGACATCGCACTGGACGATTTCAAATTCTTTGAGAGCAACTGTAACGGAATAACTGATGGTAAGTACACCACGCCATCTGACCTGAGCTCCTGTTGAAACTTCCCTTATATAACGAGTACCCCTCTTGTGACCAATAATAAACTAAGGGAAAAACTTAACTGAACAAAATGTACATATTTATATTTCGAGTTCTTTTTGAAAGTCACCCAACAGTAGCAATTGTGTCGTTAAGCTGTATCAATAACATACATGCCACAGCAATGTCAATGAACTCAGAGTAATACGTCATGAAACCGCGGTCATAATAATATCACATTAATAGAAAATGTCACCGTTTTCTCAATGATAGTATGGTAGCACAACAAGTATACATGGTCTAAATGATATCACAGCAATACAACATGTCACCCCGTCTGAATGACATAATAGCAATACAACATGTCAAAATAATACAACATGTCACCTCTGTCTGAATGCTATCACAGTAATACAACATGTCACCTCTGTCTGAATGCTATCACAGTAATACAACATGTCACCTCTGTCTGAATGCTATCACAGTAATACAACATGTCACCACTGTCTGAATGCTATCACAGTAATACAACATGTCACCTCTGTCTAAATGCTATCACAGTAATACAACATGTCACCACTGTCTGAATGCTATCACAGTAAAACAACATGTCACCTCTGTTTGAATGTTATCACAGTAATACAACATGTCCACGCTGTCTGAATGTTATCACAGTAATACAACATGTCACCTCTGTCTTAAGGACATACCAGTAATACAACATGTCACCACTGTCTGAATGCTATCACAGTAATACAACATGTCACCTCTGTCTGACTGTTATCACAGTAATACAACATGTCACCTCTGTCTTAAGGACATACCAGTAATACAACATGTCACCACTGTCTGAATGCTATCACAGTAATACAACATGTCACAACTGTCTGAATGACATCACAGTAATACGACATGTCACCGCTGTCTTAATGACATACCAGTAATCAAACATGTCACCTCTGTCTAAATGCTATCACAGTAATACAACATGTCACCTCTGTCTGAATGACATACCATCAATACAACATGTCACCACTGTCTGAATGTTATCACAGTAATACGACATATCACCTCTGTCTAAATGCTATCACAGTAAGACAACATGTCACCTCTGTCTGAATGCTATCACAGTAATACAACATGTCACCGCAGTCTGAATGTTATCACAGTAATACAACATGTCACCTCTGTCTTAAGGACATACCAGTAATAAAACATGTCTCCACTGTCTGAATGTTATCACAGTAATACAACATGTCACCACTGTCTGAATGCTATCACAGTAAAACAACATGTCACCTCTGTCTGAATGTTATCACAGTAATACAACATGTCACCGCTGTCTGAATGTTATCACAGTAATACAACATGTCACCTCTGTCTTAAGGACATACCAGTAATACAACATGTCACCTCTGTCTTAAGGACATACCAGTAATACAACATGTCACCTCTGTCTGAATGCTATCACAGTAATACAACATGTCACCACTGTCTGAATGCTATCACAGTAATACAACATGTCACCTCTGTCTGAATGTTATCACAGTAATACAACATGTCACCTCTGTCTTAATGACATACCAGTAATACAACATGTCACCACTGTCTGAATGCTATCACAGTAATACAACATGTCACAACTGTCTGAATGACATCACAGTAATACGACATGTCACCGCTGTCCTAATGACATACCAGTAATAAAACATGTCACCTCTGTCTAAATGCTATCACAGTAATACAACATGTCACCTCTGTCTGAATGACATACCATCAATACAACATGTCACCACTGTCTGAATGTTATCACAGTAATACGACATATCACCTCTGTCTAAATGCTATCACAGTAAGACAACATGTCACCTCTGTCTGAATGCTATCACAGTAATACAACATGTCACCGCAGTCTGAATGTTATCACAGTAATACAACATGTCACCGCTGTCTGAATGTTATCACAGTAATAAAACATGTCACCTCTGTCTGAATGTTATCACAGTAATACGACATATCACCTCTGTGTAAATGCTATTACAGTAAGACAACATGTCACCTCTGTCTGAATGCTATCACAGTAATACAACATGTCACCGCTGTCTGAATGTTATCACAGTAATACAACATGTCACCTCTGTCTTAATGACATACCAGTAATACAACATGTCACCACTGTCTGAATGTTATCACAGTAATACGACATATCACCTCTGTCTAAATGCTATCACAGTTAGACAACATGTCACCTCTGTCTGAATGCTATCACAGTAATCCAACATGTCACTGCTGTCTGAATGTTATCACAGTAATACAACATGTCTCCTCTGTCTTAAGGACATACCAGTAATACAACATGTCACCACTGTCTGAATGCTATCACAGTAATACAACATGTCACCTCTGTCTGGATGCTATCACAGTAATACAACATGTCACCTCTGTCCTAAGGACATACCAGTAATACGACATGTCACCTCTGTCCTAAGGACATACCAGTAATTAAACATGTCACCACTGTCTGAATGCTATCACAGTAATACAACATGTCACCTCTGTCTTAAGGACATACCAGTAATACGACATGTCACCTCTGTCTTAAGGACATACCAGTAAAAAAACATGTCACCACTGTCTGAAGGTTATCACAGTAATACAACATGTCACCTCTGTCTGAATGCTATCACAGTAATAGAAAATGTCTCCACTGTCTGAATGCTATCACAGTAATACAACATGTCACCACTGTCTGAATGCTATCACAGTAAAACAACATGTCACCGCTGTCCGAATGTTATCACAGTAATACAACATGTCACCTCTGTCTTAAGGACATACCAGTAATACAACATGTCACCTCTGTCTCAATGACATACCAGTAATACAACATGTCACCACTGTCTGAATGCTATCACAGTAATACAACATGTCACCTCTGTCTGAATGTTATCACAGTAATACAACATGTCACCTCTGTCTTAAGGACATACCAGTAATACAACATGTCACCACTGTCTGAATGCTATCACAGTAATACAACATGTCACCGCTGTCTGAATGTTATCACAGTAATAAAACATGTCACCTCTGTCTGAATGTTATCACAGTAATACGACATATCACCTCTGTCTAAATGCTATCACAGTAAGACAACATGTCACCTCTGTCTGAATGCTATCACAGTAATACAACATGTCACCGCAGTCTGAATGTTATCACAGTAATACAACATGTCACCTCTGTCTTAAGGACATACCAGTAATAAAACATGTCTCCACTGTCTGAATGTTATCACAGTAATACAACATGTCACCACTGTCTGAATGCTATCACAGTAAAACAACATGTCACCTCTGTCTGAATGTTATCACAGTAATACAACATGTCACCGCTGTCTGAATGTTATCACAGTAATACAACATGTCACCTCTGTCTTAAGGACATACCAATAATACAACATGTCACCTCTGTCTTAAGGACATACCAGTAATACAACATGTCACCTCTGTCTGAATGCTATCACAGTAATACAACATGTCACCACTGTCTGAATGCTATCACAGTAATACAACATGTCACCTCTGTCTGAATGTTATCACAGTAATACAACATGTCACCTCTGTCTTAATGACATACCAGTAATACAACATGTCACCACTGTCTGAATGCTATCACAGTAATACAACATGTCACAACTGTCTGAATGAAATCACAGTAATACGACATGTCACCGCTGTCTTAATGACATACCAGTAATAAAACATGTCACCTCTGTCTAAATGCTATCACAGTAATACAACATGTCACCTCTGTCTGAATGACATACCATCAATACAACATGTCACCACTGTCTGAATGCTATCACAGTAATACAACATGTCACCGCAGTCTGAATGTTATCACAGTAATACAACATGTCACCGCTGTCTGAATGTTATCACAGTAATAAAACATGTCACCTCTGTCTGAATGTTATCACAGTAATACGACATATCACCTCTGTGTAAATGCTATTACAGTAAGACAACATGTCACCTCTGTCTGAATGCTATCACAGTAATACAACATGTCACCGCTGTCTGAATGTTATCACAGTAATACAACATGTCACCTCTGTCTTAATGACATACCAGTAATACAACATGTCACCACTGTCTGAATGTTATCACAGTAATACGACATATCACCTCTGTCTAAATGCTATCACAGTTAGACAACATGTCACCTCTGTCTGAATGCTATCACAGTAATCCAACATGTCACTGCTGTCTGAATGTTATCACAGTAATACAACATGTCTCCTCTGTCTTAAGGACATACCAGTAATACAACATGTCACCACTGTCTGAATGCTATCACAGTAATACAACATGTCACCTCTGTCTGGATGCTATCACAGTAATACAACATGTCACCTCTGTCCTAAGGACATACCAGTAATACGACATGTCACCTCTGTCCTAAGGACATACAAGTAATTAAACATGTCACCACTGTCTGAATGCTATCACAGTAATACAACATGTCACCTCTGTCTGAATGCTATCACAGTAATAGAAAATGTCTCCACTCTCTGAATGCTATCACAGTAATACAACATGTCACCACTGTCTGAATGCTATCACAGTAAAACAACATGTCACCGCTGTCCGAATGTTATCACAGTAATACAACATGTCACCTCTGTCTTAAGGACATACCAGTAATACAACATGTCACCTCTGTCTCAATGACATACCAGTAATACAACATGTCACCACTGTCTGAATGCTATCACAGTAATACAACATGTCACCTCTGTCTGAATGTTATCACAGTAATACAACATGTCACCTCTGTCTTAAGGACATACCAGTAATACAACATGTCACCACTGTCTGAATGCTATCACAGTAATACAACATGTCACAACTGTCTGAATGACATCACAGTAATACGACATGTCACCGCTGTCTTAATGACATACCAGTAATAAAACATGTCACCTCTGTCTAAATGCTATCACAGTAATACAACATGTCACCTCTGTCTGAATGACATACCATCAATACAACATGTCACCACTGTCTGAATGTTATCACAGTAATACGACATATCACCTCTGTCTAAATGCTATCACAGTAATACAACATGTCACCGCAGTCTGAATGTTATCACAGTAATACAACATGTCACCTCTGTCTTAAGGACATACCAGTAATACAACATGTCACCACTGTCTGAATGTTATCACAGTAATACAACATGTCACTGCTGTCTGAATGTAATCACAGTAATACAACATGTCACCTCTGTCTGAATGCTATCACAGTAATACAACATGTCACCTCTGTCTGAATGCCATCACAGTAATACAACATTTCACCGCTGTCTGAATGTTATCACAGTAATAAAACATGTCACCTCTGTCTGAATGTTATCACAGTAATACGACATATCACCTCTGTGTAAATGCTATTACAGTAAGACAACATGTCACAACTCTCTGAATGACATCACAGTAATACAACATGTCACCGCTGTCTTAATGACATACCAGTAATACAACATGTCACCACTGTCTGAATGCTATCACAGTAATACAACATGTCACAACTCTCTGAATGACATCACAGTAATACGACATGTCACCGTTGTCTTAATGACATACCATCAATGCAACATGTCACCACTGTCTGAATGTTATCACAGTAATACGACATATCACCTCTGTCTAAATGCTATCACAGTTAGACAACATGTCACCTCTGTCTGAATGCTATTACAGTAATACAACATGTCACCGCTGTCTGAATGTTACCACAGTAATACAACATGTCACCTATGTCTGAATGTGATCACAATAAAACGACATGTCACCTCTGTGTAAATGTTATTACAGTAAGACAACATGTCACCTCTGTCTGAATGCTATCACAGTAATACAACATGTCACCGCTGTCTGAATGTTATCACAGTAATACAACATGTCACCTCTGTCTTAATGACATACCAGTAATACAACATGTCACCACTGTCTGAATGCTATCACAGTAATACAACATGTCACAACTGTCTGAATGACATCACAGTAATACGACATGTCACCGCTGTCTTAATGACATACCAGTAATAAAACATGTCACCACTGTCTAAATGCTATCACAGTAATACAACATGTCACCTCTGTCTGAATGACATACCATCAATACAACATGTCACCACTGTCTGAATGTTATCACAGTAATACGACATATCACCTCTGTCTAAATGCTATCACAGTAAGACAACATGTCACCTCTGTCTGAATGCTATCACAGTAATACAACATGTCACCGCAGTCTGAATGTTATCACAGTAATACAACATGTCACCTCTGTCTTAAGGACATACCAGTAATAAAACATGTCTCCACTGTCTGAATGTTATCACAGTAATACAACATGTCACCACTGTCTGAATGCTATCACAGTAAAACAACATGTCACCTCTGTCTGAATGTTATCACAGTAATACAACATGTCACCGCTGTCTGAATGTTATCACAGTAATACAACATGTCACCTCTGTCTTAAGGACATACCAGTAATACAACATGTCACCTCTGTCTGAATGCTATCACAGTAATACAACATGTCACCACTGTCTGAATGCTATCACAGTAATACAACATGTCACCTCTGTCTGAATGTTATCACAGTAATACAACATGTCACCTCTGTCTTAATGACATACCAGTAATACAACATGTCACCACTGTCTGAATGCTATCACAGTAATACAACATGTCACAACTGTCTGAATGACATCACAGTAATACGACATGTCACCGCTGTCTTAATGACATACCAGTAATAAAACATGTCACCTCTGTCTAAATGCTATCACAGTAATACAACATGTCACCTCTGTCTGAATGACATACCATCAATACAACATGTCACCACTGTCTGAATGTTATCACAGTAATACGACATATCACCTCTGTCTAAATGCTATCACAGTAAGACAACATGTCACCTCTGTCTGAATGCTATCACAGTAATACAACATGTCACCGCAGTGTGAATGTTATCACAGTAATACAACATGTCACCTCTGTCTTAAGGACATACCAGTAATAAAACATGTCTCCACTGTCTGAATGTTATCACAGTAATACAACATGTCACTGCTGTCTGAATGTAATCACAGTAATACAATATGTCACCTCTGTCTGAATGCTATCATAGTAATACAACATGTCACCTCTGTCTGAATGCCATCACAGTAATACAACATGTCACCGCTGTCTGAATGTTATCACAGTAATAAAACATGTCACCTCTGTCTGAATGTTATCACAGTAATACGACATATCACCTCTGTGTAAATGCTATTACAGTAAGACAACACGTCACAACTCTCTGAATGACATCACAGTAATACAACATGTCACTGCTGTCTTAATGACATACCAGTAATACAACATGTCACCACTGTCTGAATGCTATCACAGTAATACAACATGTCACAACTCTCTGAATGACATCACAGTAATACGACATGTCACCGTTGTCTTAATGACATACCATCAATGCAACATGTCACCACTGTCTGAATGTTATCACAGTAATACGACATATCACCTCTGTCTAAATGCTATCACAGTTAGACAACATGTCACCTCTGTCTGAATGCTATTACAGTAATACAACATGTCACCTCTGTCTGAATGTTATCACAGTAATACAACATGTCACCGCTGTCTGAATGTTATCACAGTAATACAACATGTCACCTCTGTCTGAATGTGATCACAATAAAACGACATGTCACCTCTGTGTAAATGTTATTACAGTAATACAACATGTCACCTCTGTCTTACTGACATACCAGTAATACAACATGTCACCACTGTCTGAATGCTATCACAGTAATACAACATGTCACCTCTGTCTGAATGACATCACAGTAATACGACATGTCACCGCTGTCCTAATGACATACCATCAATGCAACATGTCACCACTGTCTGAATGTTATCACAGTAATACGACATATCACCTCTGTCTAAATGCTATCACAGTTAGACAACATGTCACCTCTGTCTGAATGCTATCACAGTAATCCAACATGTCACTGCTGTCTGAATGTTATCACAGTAATACAACATGTCTCCTCTGTCTTAAGGACATACCAGTAATACAACATGTCACCACTGTCTGAATGCTATCACAGTAAGACAACATGTCACCTCTGTCTGGATGTTATCACAGTAATACAACATGTCACCTCTGTCCTAAGGACATACCAGTAATACGACATGTCACCTCTGTCCTAAGGACATACCAGTAATTAAACATGTCACCACTGTCTGAATGCTATCACAGTAATACAACATGTCACCTCTGTCTTAAGGACATACCAGTAATACGACATGTCACCTCTGTCTTAAGGACATACCAGTAAAAAAACATGTCACCACTGTCTGAAGGTTATCACAGTAATACAACATGTCACCTCTGTCTGAATGCTATCACAGTAATACAACATGTCACCACTGTCTGAATGCTATCACAGTAATACAACATGTCACCTCTGTCTGAATGCTATCACAGTAATACAACATGTCACCACTGTCTGAATGCTATCACAGTAAAACAACATGTCACCTCTGTCTGAATGTTATCACAGTAATACAACATGTCACCTCTGTCTTAAGGACATACCAGTAAGACAACATGTCACCTCTGTCTCAATGACATACCAGTAATACAACATGTCACCACTGTCTGAATGCTATCACAGTAATACAACATGTCACCTCTGTCTGAATGTTATCACAGTAATACAACATGTCACCTCTGTCTTAAGGACATACCAGTAATACAACATGTCACCACTGTCTGAATGCTATCACAGTAATACAACATGTCACAACTCTCTGAATGACGTCACAGTAATACGACATGTCACCGCTGTCTTAATGACATACCAGTAATAAAACATGTCACCTCTGTCTAAATGCTATCACAGTAATACAACATGTCACCTCTGTCTGAATGACATACCATCAATACAACATGTCACCACTGTCTAAATGTTATCACAGTAATACGACATATCACCTCTGTCTAAATGCTATCACAGTAAGACAACATGTCACCTCTGTCTGAATGCTATCACAGTAATACAACATGTCACCGCAGTCTGAATGTTATCACAGTAATACAACATGTCACCTCTGTCTTAAGGACATACCAGTAATAAAACATGTCTCCACTGTCTGAATGTTATCACAGTAATACAACATGTCACTGCTGTCTGAATGTAATCACAGTAATACAACATGTCACCTCTGTCTGAATGCTATCATAGTAATACAACATGTCACCTCTGTCTGAATGCCATCACAGTAATACAACATGTCACCGCTGTCTGAATGTTATCACAGTAATAAAACATGTCACCTCTGTCTGAATGTTATCACAGTAATACGACATATCACCTCTGTGTAAATGCTATTACAGTAAGACAACATGTCACAACTCTCTGAATGACATCACAGTAATACAACATGTCACCGCTGTCTTAATGACATACCAGTAATACAACATGTCACCACTGTCTGAATGCTATCACAGTAATACAACATGTCACAACTCTCTGAATGACATCACAGTAATACGACATGTCGCCGTTGTCTTAATGACATACCATCAATGCAACATGTCACCACTGTCTGAATGTTATCACAGTAATACGACATATCACCTCTGTCTAAATGCTATCACAGTTAGACAACATGTCACCTCTGTCTGAATGCTATTACAGTAATACAACATGTCACCTCTGTCTGAATGTTATCACAGTAATACAACATGTCACCGCTGTCTGAATGTTATCACAGTAATAAAACATGTCACCTCTGTCTGAATGTGATCACAATAAAACGACATGTCACCTCTGTGTAAATGTTATTACAGTAATACAACATGTCACCTCTGTCTTAATGACATACCAGTAATACAACATGTCACCACTGTCTGAATGCTATCACAGTAATACAACATGTCACCTCTGTCTGAATGACATCACAGTAATACGACATGTCACCGCTGTCCTAATGACATACCATCAATGCAACATGTCACCACTGTCTGAATGTTATCACAGTAATACGACATATCACCTCTGTCTAAATGCTATCACAGTTAGACAACATGTCACCTCTGTCTGAATGCTATCACAGTAATCCAACATGTCACTGCTGTCTGAATGTTATCACAGTAATACAACATGTCTCCTCTGTCTTAAGGACATACCAGTAATACAACATGTCACCACTGTCTGAATGCTATCACAGTAAGACAACATGTCACCTCTGTCTGGATGCTATCACAGTAATACAACATGTCACCTCTGTCCTAAGGACATACCAGTAATACGACATGTCACCTCTGTCCTAAGGACATACCAGTAATTAAACATGTCACCACTGTCTGAATGCTATCACAGTAATACAACATGTCACCTCTGTCTTAAGGACATACCAGTAATACGACATGTCACCTCTGTCTTAAGGACATACCAGTAAAAAAACATGTCACCACTGTCTGAAGGTTATCACAGTAATACAACATGTCACCTCTGTCTGAATGCTATCACAGTAATACAACATGTCACCACTGTCTGAATGCTATCACAGTAATACAACATGTCACCTCTGTCTGAATGCTATCACAGTAATACAACATGTCACCACTGTCTGAATGCTATCACAGTAAAACAACATGTCACCTCTGTCTGAATGTTATCACAGTAATACAACATGTCACCTCTGTCTTAAGGACATACCAGAATTACAACATGTCACCTCTGTCTCAATGACATACCAGTAATACAACATGTCACCACTGTCTGAATGCTATCACAGTAATACAACATGTCACCTCTGTCTAAATGTTATCACAGTAATACAACATGTCACCTCTGTCTTAAGGACATACCAGTAATACAACATGTCACCACTGTCTGAATGCTATCACAGTAATACAACATGTCACAACTGTCTGAATGACATCACAGTAATACGACATGTCACCGCTGTCTTAATGACATACCAGTAATAAAACATGTCACCTCTGTCTAAATGCTATCACAGTAATACAACATGTCACCTCTGTCTGAATGACATACCATCAATACAACATGTCACCACTGTCTGAATGTTATCACAGTAATACGACATATCACCTCTGTCTAAATGCTATTACAGTAAGACAAAATGTCACCTCTGTCTGAATGCTATCACAGTAATCCAACATGTCACTGCTGTCTGAATGTTATCACAGTAATACAACATGTCTCCTCTGTCTTAAGGACATACCAGTAATACAACATGTCACCACTGTCTGAATGCTATCACAGTAAGACAACATGTCACCTCTGTCTGGATGCTATCACAGTAATACAACATGTCACCTCTGTCCTAAGGACATACCAGTAATACGACATGTCACCTCTGTCCTAAGGACATACCAGTAATTAAACATGTCACCACTGTCTGAATGCTATCACAGTAATACAACATGTCACCTCTGTTTTAAGGACATACCAGTAATACAACATGTCACCTCTGTCTTAAGGACATACCAGTAAAAAAACATGTCACCACTGTCTGAAGGTTATCACAGTAATACAACATGTCACCTCTGTCTGAATGCTATCACAGTAATACAACATGTCACCACTGTCTGAATGCTATCACAGTAATACAACATGTCACCTCTGTCTGAATGCTATCACAGTAATACAACATGTCACCACTGTCTGAATGCTATCACAGTAAAACAACATGTCACCTCTGTCTGAATGTTATCACAGTAATACAACATGTCACCTCTGTCTTAAGGACATACCAGTAATACAACATGTCACCTCTGTCTCAATGACATACCAGTAATACAACATGTCACCACTGTCTGAATGCTATCACAGTAATACAACATGTCACCTCTGTCTGAATGTTATCAAAGTAATACAACATGTCACCTCTGTCTTAAGGACATACCAGTAATACAACATGTCACCACTGTCTGAATGCTATCACAGTAATACAACATGTCACAACTGTCTGAATGACATCACAGTAATACGACATGTCACCGCTGTCTTAATGACATACCAGTAATAAAACATGTCACCTCTGTCTAAATGCTATCACAGTAATACAACATGTCACCTCTGTCTGAATGACATACCATCAATACAACATGTCTCCACTGTCTGAATGTTATCACAGTAATACGACATATCACCTCTGTCTGAATGCTATCACAGTAATACAACATGTCACCGCAGTCTGAATGTTATCACAGTAATACAACATGTCACCTCTGTCTTAAGGACATACCAGTAATACAACATGTCTCCACTGTCTGAATGTTATCACAGTAATACAACATGTCACTGCTGTCTGAATGTAATCACAGTAATACAACATGTCACCTCTGTCTGAATGCTATCACAGTAATACAACATGTCACCTCTGTCTGAATGCCATCACAGTAATACAACATTTCACCGCTGTCTGAATGTTATCACAGTAATAAAACATGTCACCTCTGTCTGAATGTTATCACAGTAATACGACATATCACCTCTGTGTAAATGCTATTACAGTAAGACAACATGTCACAACTCTCTGAATGACATCACAGTAATACAACATGTCACCGCTGTCTTAATGACATACCAGTAATACAACATGTCACCACTGTCTGAATGCTATCACAGTAATACAACATGTCACAACTCTCTGAATGACATCACAGTAATACGACATGTCACCGTTGTCTTAATGACATACCATCAATGCAACATGTCACCACTGTCTGAATGTTATCACAGTAATACGACATATCACCTCTGTCTAAATGCTATCACAGTTAGACAACATGTCACCTCTGTCTGAATGCTATTACAGTAATACAACATGTCACCGCTGTCTGAATGTTACCACAGTAATACAACATGTCACCTATGTCTGAATGTGATCACAATAAAACGACATGTCACCTCTGTGTAAATGTTATTACAGTAAGACAACATGTCACCTCTGTCTGAATGCTATCACAGTAATACAACATGTCACCGCTGTCTGAATGTTATCACAGTAATACAACATGTCACCTCTGTCTTAATGACATACCAGTAATACAACATGTCACCACTGTCTGAATGCTATCACAGTAATACAACATGTCACAACTGTCTGAATGACATCACAGTAATACGACATGTCACCGCTGTCTTAATGACATACCAGTAATAAAACATGTCACCACTGTCTAAATGCTATCACAGTAATACAACATGTCACCTCTGTCTGAATGACATACCATCAATACAACATGTCACCACTGTCTGAATGTTATCACAGTAATACGACATATCACCTCTGTCTAAATGCTATCACAGTAAGACAACATGTCACCTCTGTCTGAATGCTATCACAGTAATACAACATGTCACCGCAGTCTGAATGTTATCACAGTAATACAACATGTCACCTCTGTCTTAAGGACATACCAGTAATAAAACATGTCTCCACTGTCTGAATGTTATCACAGTAATACAACATGTCACCACTGTCTGAATGCTATCACAGTAAAACAACATGTCACCTCTGTCTGAATGTTATCACAGTAATACAACATGTCACCGCTGTCTGAATGTTATCACAGTAATACAACATGTCACCTCTGTCTTAAGGACATACCAGTAATACAACATGTCACCTCTGTCTGAATGCTATCACAGTAATACAACATGTCACCACTGTCTGAATGCTATCACAGTAATACAACATGTCACCTCTGTCTGAATGTTATCACAGTAATACAACATGTCACCTCTGTCTTAATGACATACCAGTAATACAACATGTCACCACTGTCTGAATGCTATCACAGTAATACAACATGTCACAACTGTCTGAATGACATCACAGTAATACGACATGTCACCGCTGTCTTAATGACATACCAGTAATAAAACATGTCACCTCTGTCTAAATGCTATCACAGTAATACAACATGTCACCTCTGTCTGAATGACATACCATCAATACAACATGTCACCACTGTCTGAATGTTATCACAGTAATACGACATATCACCTCTGTCTAAATGCTATCACAGTAAGACAACATGTCACCTCTGTCTGAATGCTATCACAGTAATACAACATGTCACCGCAGTGTGAATGTTATCACAGTAATACAACATGTCACCTCTGTCTTAAGGACATACCAGTAATAAAACATGTCTCCACTGTCTGAATGTTATCACAGTAATACAACATGTCACTGCTGTCTGAATGTAATCACAGTAATACAATATGTCACCTCTGTCTGAATGCTATCATAGTAATACAACATGTCACCTCTGTCTGAATGCCATCACAGTAATACAACATGTCACCGCTGTCTGAATGTTATCACAGTAATAAAACATGTCACCTCTGTCTGAATGTTATCACAGTAATACGACATATCACCTCTGTGTAAATGCTATTACAGTAAGACAACACGTCACAACTCTCTGAATGACATCACAGTAATACAACATGTCACCGCTGTCTTAATGACATACCAGTAATACAACATGTCACCACTGTCTGAATGCTATCACAGTAATACAACATGTCACAACTCTCTGAATGACATCACAGTAATACGACATGTCACCGTTGTCTTAATGACATACCATCAATGCAACATGTCACCACTGTCTGAATGTTATCACAGTAATACGACATATCACCTCTGTCTAAATGCTATCACAGTTAGACAACATGTCACCTCTGTCTGAATGCTATTACAGTAATACAACATGTCACCTCTGTCTGAATGTTATCACAGTAATACAACATGTCACCGCTGTCTGAATGTTATCACAGTAATACAACATGTCACCTCTGTCTGAATGTGATCACAATAAAACGACATGTCACCTCTGTGTAAATGTTATTACAGTAATACAACATGTCACCTCTGTCTTAATGACATACCAGTAATACAACATGTCACCACTGTCTGAATGCTATCACAGTAATACAACATGTCACCTCTGTCTGAATGACATCACAGTAATACGACATGTCACCGCTGTCCTAATGACATACCATCAATGCAACATGTCACCACTGTCTGAATGTTATCACAGTAATACGACATATCACCTCTGTCTAAATGCTATCACAGTTAGACAACATGTCACCTCTGTCTGAATGCTATCACAGTAATCCAACATGTCACTGCTGTCTGAATGTTATCACAGTAATACAACATGTCTCCTCTGTCTTAAGGACATACCAGTAATACAACATGTCACCACTGTCTGAATGCTATCACAGTAAGACAACATGTCACCTCTGTCTGGATGTTATCACAGTAATACAACATGTCACCTCTGTCCTAAGGACATACCAGTAATACGACATGTCACCTCTGTCCTAAGGACATACCAGTAATTAAACATGTCACCACTGTCTGAATGCTATCACAGTAATACAACATGTCACCTCTGTCTTAAGGACATACCAGTAATACGACATGTCACCTCTGTCTTAAGGACATACCAGTAAAAAAACATGTCACCACTGTCTGAAGGTTATCACAGTAATACAACATGTCACCTCTGTCTGAATGCTATCACAGTAATACAACATGTCACCACTGTCTGAATGCTATCACAGTAATACAACATGTCACCTCTGTCTGAATGCTATCACAGTAATACAACATGTCACCACTGTCTGAATGCTATCACAGTAAAACAACATGTCACCTCTGTCTGAATGTTATCACAGTAATACAACATGTCACCTCTGTCTTAAGGACATACCAGTAAGACAACATGTCACCTCTGTCTCAATGACATACCAGTAATACAACATGTCACCACTGTCTGAATGCTATCACAGTAATACAACATGTCACCTCTGTCTGAATGTTATCACAGTAATACAACATGTCACCTCTGTCTTAAGGACATACCAGTAATACAACATGTCACCACTGTCTGAATGCTATCACAGTAATACAACATGTCACAACTCTCTGAATGACGTCACAGTAATACGACATGTCACCGCTGTCTTAATGACATACCAGTAATAAAACATGTCACCTCTGTCTAAATGCTATCACAGTAATACAACATGTCACCTCTGTCTGAATGACATACCATCAATACAACATGTCACCACTGTCTAAATGTTATCACAGTAATACGACATATCACCTCTGTCTAAATGCTATCACAGTAAGACAACATGTCACCTCTGTCTGAATGCTATCACAGTAATACAACATGTCACCGCAGTCTGAATGTTATCACAGTAATACAACATGTCACCTCTGTCTTAAGGACATACCAGTAATAAAACATGTCTCCACTGTCTGAATGTTATCACAGTAATACAACATGTCACTGCTGTCTGAATGTAATCACAGTAATACAACATGTCACCTCTGTCTGAATGCTATCATAGTAATACAACATGTCACCTCTGTCTGAATGCCATCACAGTAATACAACATGTCACCGCTGTCTGAATGTTATCACAGTAATAAAACATGTCACCTCTGTCTGAATGTTATCACAGTAATACGACATATCACCTCTGTGTAAATGCTATTACAGTAAGACAACATGTCACAACTCTCTGAATGACATCACAGTAATACAACATGTCACCGCTGTCTTAATGACATACCAGTAATACAACATGTCACCACTGTCTGAATGCTATCACAGTAATACAACATGTCACAACTCTCTGAATGACATCACAGTAATACGACATGTCGCCGTTGTCTTAATGACATACCATCAATGCAACATGTCACCACTGTCTGAATGTTATCACAGTAATACGACATATCACCTCTGTCTAAATGCTATCACAGTTAGACAACATGTCACCTCTGTCTGAATGCTATTACAGTAATACAACATGTCACCTCTGTCTGAATGTTATCACAGTAATACAACATGTCACCGCTGTCTGAATGTTATCACAGTAATACAACATGTCACCTCTGTCTGAATGTGATCACAATAAAACGACATGTCACCTCTGTGTAAATGTTATTACAGTAATACAACATGTCACCTCTGTCTTAATGACATACCAGTAATACAACATGTCACCACTGTCTGAATGCTATCACAGTAATACAACATGTCACCTCTGTCTGAATGACATCACAGTAATACGACATGTCACCGCTGTCCTAATGACATACCATCAATGCAACATGTCACCACTGTCTGAATGTTATCACAGTAATACGACATATCACCTCTGTCTAAATGCTATCACAGTTAGACAACATGTCACCTCTGTCTGAATGCTATCACAGTAATCCAACATGGCACTGCTGTCTGAATGTTATCACAGTAATACAACATGTCTCCTCTGTCTTAAGGACATACCAGTAATACAACATGTCACCACTGTCTGAATGCTATCACAGTAAGACAACATGTCACCTCTGTCTGGATGCTATCACAGTAATACAACATGTCACCTCTGTCCTAAGGACATACCAGTAATACGACATGTCACCTCTGTCCTAAGGACATACCAGTAATTAAACATGTCACCACTGTCTGAATGCTATCACAGTAATACAACATGTCACCTCTGTCTTAAGGACATACCAGTAATACGACATGTCACCTCTGTCTTAAGGACATACCAGTAAAAAAACATGTCACCACTGTCTGAAGGTTATCACAGTAATACAACATGTCACCTCTGTCTGAATGCTATCACAGTAATACAACATGTCACCACTGTCTGAATGCTATCACAGTAATACAACATGTCACCTCTGTCTGAATGCTATCACAGTAATACAACATGTCACCACTGTCTGAATGCTATCACAGTAAAACAACATGTCACCTCTGTCTGAATGTTATCACAGTAATACAACATGTCACCTCTGTCTTAAGGACATACCAGAATTACAACATGTCACCTCTGTCTCAATGACATACCAGTAATACAACATGTCACCACTGTCTGAATGCTATCACAGTAATACAACATGTCACCTCTGTCTGAATGTTATCACAGTAATACAACATGTCACCTCTGTCTTAAGGACATACCAGTAATACAACATGTCACCACTGTCTGAATGCTATCACAGTAATACAACATGTCACAACTGTCTGAATGACATCACAGTAATACGACATGTCACCGCTGTCTTAATGACATACCAGTAATAAAACATGTCACCTCTGTCTAAATGCTATCACAGTAATACAACATGTCACCTCTGTCTGAATGACATACCATCAATACAACATGTCACCACTGTCTGAATGTTATCACAGTAATACGACATATCACCTCTGTCTAAATGCTATTACAGTAAGACAAAATGTCACCTCTGTCTGAATGCTATCACAGTAATCCAACATGTCACTGCTGTCTGAATGTTATCACAGTAATACAACATGTCTCCTCTGTCTTAAGGACATACCAGTAATACAACATGTCACCACTGTCTGAATGCTATCACAGTAAGACAACATGTCACCTCTGTCTGGATGCTATCACAGTAATACAACATGTCACCTCTGTCCTAAGGACATACCAGTAATACGACATGTCACCTCTGTCCTAAGGATAAACATGTCACCACTGTCTGAATGCTATCACAGTAATACAACATGTCACCTCTGTTTTAAGGACATACCAGTAATACAACATGTCACCTCTGTCTTAAGGACATACCAGTAAAAAAACATGTCACCACTGTCTGAAGGTTATCACAGTAATACAACATGTCACCTCTGTCTGAATGCTATCACAGTAATACAACATGTCACCACTGTCTGAATGCTATCACAGTAATACAACATGTCACCTCTGTCTGAATGCTATCACAGTAATACAACATGTCACCACTGTCTGAATGCTATCACAGTAAAACAACATGTCACCTCTGTCTGAATGTTATCACAGTAATACAACATGTCACCTCTGTCTTAAGGACATACCAGTAATACAACATGTCACCTCTGTCTCAATGACATACCAGTAATACAACATGTCACCACTGTCTGAATGCTATCACAGTAATACAACATGTCACCTCTGTCTGAATGTTATCAAAGTAATACAACATGTCACCTCTGTCTTAAGGACATACCAGTAATACAACATGTCACCACTGTCTGAATGCTATCACAGTAATACAACATGTCACAACTGTCTGAATGACATCACAGTAATACGACATGTCACCGCTGTCTTAATGACATACCAGTAATAAAACATGTCACCTCTGTCTAAATGCTATCACAGTAATACAACATGTCACCTCTGTCTGAATGACATACCATCAATACAACATGTCTCCACTGTCTGAATGTTATCACAGTAATACGACATATCACCTCTGTCTGAATGCTATCACAGTAATACAACATGTCACCGCAGTCTGAATGTTATCACAGTAATACAACATGTCACCTCTGTCTTAAGGACATACCAGTAATACAACATGTCTCCACTGTCTGAATGTTATCACAGTAATACAACATGTCACTGCTGTCTGAATGTAATCACAGTAATACAACATGTCACCTCTGTCTGAATGCTATCACAGTAATACAACATGTCACCTCTGTCTGAATGCCATCACAGTAATACAACATTTCACCGCTGTCTGAATGTTATCACAGTAATAAAACATGTCACCTCTGTCTGAATGTTATCACAGTAATACGACATATCACCTCTGTGTAAATGCTATTACAGTAAGACAACATGTCACAACTCTCTGAATGACATCACAGTAATACAACATGTCACCGCTGTCTTAATGACATACCAGTAATACAACATGTCACCACTGTCTGAATGCTATCACAGTAATACAACATGTCACAACTCTCTGAATGACATCACAGTAATACGACATGTCACCGTTGTCTTAATGACATACCATCAATGCAACATGTCACCACTGTCTGAATGTTATCACAGTAATACGACATATCACCTCTGTCTAAATGCTATCACAGTTAGACAACATGTCACCTCTGTCTGAATGCTATTACAGTAATACAACATGTCACCTCTGTCTGAATGTTATCACAGTAATACAACATGTCACCGCTGTCTGAATGTTATCACAGTAATACAACATGTCACCGCTGTCTGAATGTTATCACAGTAATACGACATATCACCTCTGTGTAAATGTTATTACAGTAAGACAACATGTCACCTCTGTCTGAATGCTATCACAGTAATACAACATGTCACCTCTGTCTGAATGTTATAACAGTAATACAACGTGTCACCGCTGTCTGAATGTTATCACAGTAATACAACATGTCACCTCTGTCTTAATGACATACCAGTAATACAACATGTCACCACTGTCTGAATGCTATCACAGTAATACAACATGTCACCTCTATCTGAATGGCATCACAGTAATACGACATGTCACCGCTGTCCTAATGACATACCATCAATGCAACATGTCACCACTGTCTGAATGTTATCACAGTAATACGACATATCATCTCTGTCTAAATGCTATCACAGTAAGACAACATGTCACCTCTGTCTGAATGCTATCACAGTAATACAACATGTCACCGCAGTCTGAATGTTATCACAGTAATACAACATGTCACCTCTGTCTTAAGGACATACCAGTAATAAAACATGTCTCCACTGTCTGAATGTTATCACAGTAATACAACATGTCACCTCTGTCTTAATGACATACCAGTAATACAACATGTCACCACTGTCTGAATGCTATCACAGTAATACAACATGTCACCTCTATCTGAATGGCATCACAGTAATACGACATGTCACCGCTGTCCTAATGACATACCATCAATGCAACATGTCACCACTGTCTGAATGTTATCACAGTAATACGACATATCATCTCTGTCTAAATGCTATCACAGTAAGACAACATGTCACCTCTGTCTGAATGCTATCACAGTAATACAACATGTCACCGCAGTCTGAATGTTATCACAGTAATACAACATGTCACCTCTGTCTTAAGGACATACCAGTAATAAAACATGTCTCCACTGTCTGAATGTTATCACAGTAATACAACATGTCACTGCTGTCTGAATGTAATCACAGTAATACAACATGTCACCTCTGTCTGAATGCTATCACAGTAATACAACATGTCACCTCTGTCTGAATGCCATCACAGTAATACAACATTTCACCGCTGTCTGAATGTTATCACAGTAATAAAACATGTCACCTCTGTCTGAATGTTATCACAGTAATACGACATATCACCTCTGTGTAAATGCTATTACAGTAAGACAACATGTCACAACTCTCTGAATGACATCACAGTAATACAACATGTCACCGCTGTCTTAATGACATACCAGTAATACAACATGTCACCACTGTCTGAATGCTATCACAGTAATACAACATGTCACAACTCTCTGAATGACATCACAGTAATACGACATGTCACCGTTGTCTTAATGACATACCATCAATGCAACATGTCACCACTGTCTGAATGCTATCACAGTAATACAACATGTCACCTCTGTCTTAAGGACATACCAGTAATACGACATGTCACCGCTGTCTTAAGGACATACCAGTAAAAAAACATGTCACCACTGTCTGAAGGTTATCACAGTAATACGACATGTCATCTCTGTCTGAGTGCTATCACAGTAATACGACATGTCATCTCTGTCTGAGTGCTATCACAGTAATACAACATGTCACCGCTGTCTGAATGATATCACAGTAATACAACATGTCACCGCTGTCTGAATGTTACCACAGTAATACGACATGTCACCTCTGTCTGAATGCTATCACAGTAATACAACATGTCACCGCTGTCTGAATGTTATCACACTAATACAACATGTCACCTCTGTCTTAAGGACATACCAGTAATACGACATGTCACCTCTGTCTTAAGGACATACCAGTAAAAAAACATGTCACCTCTGTCTGAAGGTTATCACAGTAATACAACATATCACCTCTGTCTTAAGGACATACCAGTAATACGACATGTCACCTCTGTCTTAAGGACATACCAGTAAAAAAACATGTCACCACTGTCTGAAGGTTATCACAGTAATACGACATATCACCACTGTCTGAATGCTATCACAGTAATACGACATGTCATCTCTGTCTGAGTGCTATCACAGTAATACAACATGTCACCGCTGTCTGAATGTTATCACAGTAATACAACATGTCACCGCTGTCTGAATGTTACCACAGTAATACGACATGTCACCTCTGTCTAAATGCTATCACAGTAATACGACATTTCACCTCTGTCTGAATGCTATCACAGTAATACAACATGTCACCGCTGTCTGAATGTTATCACACTAATACAGCATGTCACCGTTGTCTGAATGTTATCACAGTAATACAACATTTCACCGCTCTCTGAATGTTATCACAGTAATACAATATGTCAACTCTGTCTGAATGACTTCACAGTTATACAACATGTCACCGCTGTCTGAATGTCATACCAGTAATACGACATGTCACCTCTGTCTGAATGCTATCACAGTAATATAACATGTCACCGCTGTCTGAATGACATACCAGTAATACAACGTCCCCGTTGTCTGAATGACATCACAATAATGCGACATGTCACCTCTGTCTGCATGTTACCACAGTAATACAACATAAGACCTCTGTCTGAATGTTATAACAGTAATACAACGTGTCACCGCTGTCTGAATGTTATCACAGTAATACAATGTGTCACCACTACTGTCTGAATGACATCACATAATACCACATTTCACCTCTGTCTGAATGTTATCACAGTAATACAACATGTCACCTCTGTCTGAATGTCATACAAGTAATACGACATGTCACCTCTGTCTGAATGTTATTACAGTAATACGACATTTCACCGCGGGCTAAATGCTGTTATCACGGTTAAACTAACATGATATGACACGAAGATCAACTCTTAGCCAGCAAGCAGGTCCATATTAAATCAGGCCTGGGCATCCGATGCAAAATGTCATGAGGCGCAGGTCCTCATTACGGCTTCTACAAATGGACAGTTCTATCCCATAAGCTCTTCAGCACTGTTGCTTGAAAACTTGTTGCACACAGGTCTATGATATTTCACTTGCCCTTAACATGGCATGGCACAAACAACCTTTTTTTTTTTATTACACTGAAAGTATGCGGCAACATCACAGCAACGCCGTTTTCTACGCCACCAACGCCGTTTTCTACGCCACCAACACAGTCATCCACACCAGACGAGCAATCGTCTAACTCTTCCACAGAAGGTGTCGTGACCACAGCGCCAGCGGAAGACGGTTCGTGTAAACTACAGTGTTACTTGCGATCCTAACCTTAATAGAATATAGTCGATGTTAAAACGTGTTACATAACTTTTTCAATAGGGGTTATAGGTCGGATACATGTGAATACTAGGATTGTACTGTACAAAATTCAGTACGATTATGCAAGGGAAAGCAAGCCAGTAACAGAAAGTTTCAAATCATGGAGTATTGTGATGTTATCACAAAAATTTGTTACCATACCTAACGTGAAAAACAACCGGATTCTCTTCACTTGATAGCTATTTTTCTTAATTAAACCAAATAAACTGCGGGACAAAAAAAAGTATACACCCATGTTTGATGGTGCCTAAAAATGAAACAAACAAGAAATGTTACTCGATGATGATGATGTATTTGATGCAGGTACCACAGTTTAGGACCTTAGGTTTGCTGTGTTTCGGCGACTGTCTAGTCTAGCAAACGTTTGATAACGTGTCCATGCTACAAACAGGCCAATAATGTCACAAAAACCCATGCACGCTCTATGTATGATATTGAAATGTAAAATATGATGGGAAATGGAATAAATACTTAAAAGAAAAGAAACACAAAAAACCTCCAAATCAAAACCTTTTGATAACGTTTGTTATTTGTTGGTCACATACAGTGTTCAAATGAATACTTTCTTTAGCCAAGCAGTTTGATTTAACACGTAACCTTCTGTTGGACACCAGTTTCGCTCAAATCAAACCTTCCAACAATCGCGACCTCAGCCATATCTTATAGGAGATCGCTACAAGACCTGGAAGCTTCTTAGTTGCAGAACTATAGCGTGCACATAGCGTATGTACAAATAGTCTGCAAAATCAATATAAAGACTGTTAGATAGTCATGAAGCAAACATGTTAAGTTTTCTGTAACGTTTCAGAAAAGGCTGTGTACAAACACGTATTTAACTTTAAATGTTAACATCTAATTTGAGTTTGACAGGTGTCATCAACTGGTCAAGTAACATCACGGTTTGTATATTCACGTTGATTGGACAGTCTAGACTGGCGCCAACTAATCATGACGGCGTCTTCAGAACAGAACAGAACTTTATTTCTCTCAGGTTTAGGCTTACGTGGATAACGGAAAATTTTGTTTAAGTGATAGCACATTTGTAATTCAATCTTATATACTTTCCCTGATTGATTATATGGCTGCGGTCGTAGATCCGGATGTATCTAAATATGCTCAGTATATACACAGGGTTTATTGTTATACTATTAGGATTAATAGATACAATTGAGTATTTATACCCTTGATCATAAAGTTAGTCACTACTTTCACACTTTGATTTGTATGATTTGGGTTATGATTAAATTGACAAAATAAGAAATCATTCCGTGTATATGTGTATTATATATTGTACCCCAATACGTAATTAAATTGTGTATAAATAAGGACACTAGGTTAATTACTGTAATTGATTATTTGATAAACATATTCACATTTAGTTGTGTGATATGTCACAGAGGTAAAGCTAATTCATAACAACTAATTGTCCCATTTTTTTGGTTTCTATCTTTTATATGAAACAAATGCTATAACATGGGGTGATAAACTTCATTGGCAATAGACGTAGCATATAATTGTCCACATGAACAGTCTACTCTGTTCCAGATATGTTTATTCATTTTGTCAGCATTTAAATCGTTGAATTCCTGGCTCAATGATTCATTTGACGAAATATTGTTCCCTGTTTTGAATTACCGTCAGATAGTTCCAGAACAATTATAAAATTTTCATCCCTATGTGTTGCGCATAATTCCGAGGTAATTCGAATTTCATATTCTTGTACGAACACTTATCAAAATTCATTTATACCTAGTACTATTATGTACATATGTATATTAGTTCAAATTATAATAATGAGGCCCTCCATATTCTCGAAACGGTCTTTGTTCTACGACAACCGTAAGTCGGTATGGGAAAAAAAAAATTTGTTTAAGTGTTCAAAGTTCAAAGTCAATGTCATATGATTATAGACAAGGAAGATAAGAAATTAGATATAAAGAGTAGCCACTTTAAATGACAGAATTTCTTTTAGTTAAATTTGCTCATGATTTGGTCTTTTCGTGGTACATAGTGCCAAAATACTCTTAATTATTTACTTTCATGTCATTACTAATCTCACATAAGGTCAAAAGTTGTACAACTTTTAACAGATATGACTATGACACGTTGTATCCAAACATTTCCAAACATTTCCAAACAAATCCAAACAAATCCAAACAAATCCAAGCCTGGAAATATGACCTTTCCAAATATTGGAATGGTCATATTTCCAATTGGAATGGTGGTATTTCCAAGTTTTGGATTTTTTGGAATGGATGATATTTTGTCCAGTGTAACGTGTAATAATGTGTGTATTGTCGTTGCATTATGTACAAAGAAATTACATCAATATTTTGTGTAAAAAATGTACCTGTTCCAATAGTTAGTCTTCTTGTCTGCAAAGAATTTCACTCAATCTAATTTCAGATATCACGATGACGATTGTGTATATCTCAATAGCACCTGTCGCCTTGCTCATTATCGTGTCTGTTGTGGCATTCGTTCGCTACAAATGTGCAAAGTAAGTAATAACCATGTCAAGCCCTTACACGTTGATTTACAGGTAATCATACCTAGATTTACAGGTAATCATACCTAGATTTACAGGTAATCATACATAAATTGACAGGTAATCATGCATTGATTTACAGATATTCATACCTAGATTTACAGGTAATCATACCTAGATTTACAGGTAATCATACATAGATTTACAGTTATTCATACCTAGATTTACAGGTAATCATACCTAGATATACAGGTAATCATACATAAATTGACAGGTAATCATACATTGATTTACAGGTAATCATACATTGATTTACTGGTGGCAGCTATAGTATATATTTTTATTTATTTTTTGTTTAGATTTTTTCGATATTACATCATGGTTCCACGTGTTTAGAAACAGCAGTAGTGTAGAGAGCTCCATGAACTGGTTATCATTGTGATGAACTTGATTCCAACGGCATTCGTCCGGTACGGGGAGTTAACGGTTCCGGTCAAGGGTTTTTTACTGCATGTAGATGAAGATGTTCGAGATATTTACGTTTCACTGGACAGGATTATTGTGGACAATTTTTAAATTCGAATCCTTGATCCCACAGGTCGAAACCCATTGAGAACAACAATTTCATCTGGCCAAACCACAACAACAACCCCACTGAACCAGATATTGATGACTATGATAACCTGCAAGACGAGGTGTACGCTGAGTTGGATGAATCAAAGATGGACAAAGATGGACGCGTCATCTCAAGCAGTACCAATGAGGGCCATACACCACAATTATCCTCCACTACAGGAAACCCCTACGAACAAATGCATCGGCGACATCCAGCGTCTTCTAGCCGGACTGAGATGAGCACAGGTATCACTGGACCTTATATGACGATGCAAACAAGAGACGAGGATGATTTACCAGGAGATGATGACTACCTAGTTAGTATCCCCGGTCCTAATGAGTTACAAACAGGAAGTGGTGGAAGGGATGAAGAGGACGTAGCAAAGGCTCCTGGGAAAGAAGAAGATTCTTCAGAAGCATCTTACCATAATGGCCATGGTGATCTCGCTGAAGATGGGAAGAAATTGCCCCCTGTTCAATGTGGGCGAACGGCGTCATATATCTCGCCTGTGTTTGAAAATATTTGAAAGCTTGTCGAACATTACTAAGACAGTATTTCAGTTATATAACGGCGTGTCAGTCTAGTGAGGGATGAAAGATCAAAGGTACGAAGATGAGGTTCGCCGTTTAAGTGAACTATAAGGGTATAGTTGCTCTCGGACCATGAAAAATAGCAGGACGAACTCGGAACCCGAATGCACAACCAACGGATCCTGATAGGACAAAGGGACGAAACCTGAAACAATAAATTGAGACAACGTGGACACTGGTCCGCCGTTATGATAAATGAAATGAACACTTATGATAGCATACTATTATTGAATGAAACATATTCTAAATGTTACTTTTTAATGAAAGAATGCAAATAGGCTATACCTGCACGTCAGAGGACATCCAGGATGTAAAACCTGAAGGCAAATTATATTTTTCAGAGTTTTCGGGAAACATTTATTTCAAGATAATCACACGCCCCACCCTCAGAATATCAAATGATCTGCCCCTTCGCAAGAATTCAGACACTGTACGAATGTGTTCGGTTATGTCCTTTATGTTTTATTTTTGTTAGTTTAAATCTTCTCTGCTGAATAGAAAATCCCTGAGGATTTGACCAGTACGCAGGAGCAAACACATATCTACTTGGCTGCGCCCTCGAGCATAAATGAACCATAACTTAAGATACATATTTTATATACACAATAATAGAAATGTTGCGGGGTTTTTTATCTATTAGAATGATAATGTTACACGTGGTCATCTTTTTTATTTGACTAATTTTAAAGATAGTGTCAAATCGATTGAATTGTGAAATTAGCACTTAAACATTATAGACGAAACACGTTAAATAGACCCATATATGATATATTAGTGACTTAATGTTGAGTGGGACCAAACTTAGATTTGACGTTGCTATCGATCACGTACTCTGAGGTTGCTGAGGTCACTTTTACTTCAGGTTCCGTATCATATTAGAAGGTATTTTAGAAAGTACTGATTTCTTTATTTGTATACATATTTTAAGGACTAGCTTCATAACACCATACCTTTATTACAATCTCTGTTGATATGCTGGTTACTTACCTCTGGCAAGGACGTGTTTCATATAATTACTGTGTTCATCATATACTACATGGCAAGCAATAAATATCATCAGTGGTCCGAGATCTGGGGTAGAATAGGTCTTCAGCAACCCATGCTTACCGTAAAAGGCGACTATGCTTGTCGTAAGAGGCGGTTAACGGGATCGGGTGGTCAGGCTCACTGTCTTGGTTGACGCATGTCATCGTGTCCCAATTGCGTGGATCGATGCTCATGATGTCAATCACTGGATTGTCTGGTCCAGACTCCATTATTTACAGACCGCCGTCATATAGCTGGAATATCGCTGAGTGCGGCGTTAAACAACAAACAAACATCAGTGGTCCATAAAATGAGTGAATGAGTGAGTGAGTGAGTTGGGTTAAACGCCGCTATATATTCCAGCCATGCCACGGTATGTCAGCTTGATGTGCGAGGAACGCCCGAAGTTATGTTGACGTTTTATACTTTGATGAATGAGTGAGTGAGTTAGGTTTAACACCGCTTTCAACAGTATTACAGTTATATCACGGCGTGTCAGCTTAATGTGGGAGGAAAGCCCGAAGTGTTGCACGTTTACCACTTCGGTGAAACCCACGAGCACGGGTATGGTGCTGACAAACCTAAAAACATAATCGGGAGGAACCTGGATTCGAACCCACAATCATAGGTTTCTGGCGTGCCCAAGGGACGCAACCCTGCACAGCGAATCGCGGCGCCTAACCCAATACCTAAATGCTCATTATTGGACCCGAGAAATCCTTTGGCTTATACAGGAATCACCTTGACAACCGCAATATACAAACTGTATTGCAGTGTTCTTAATCGGAGGCTACAAATTTGGACAGAATATAACAATATTCTCCACGACGCTCAAAATGGTTTCAGGAGAAATAGATCAACCGAAGACCATGTATCGTCCCTGACATCAATTATAGAAACTAGAAAACCCAAAAGGTTGTCCTCTTATGTTGCCCTCAAAGACTTTAAGAAAGTATTATATGGTTAATTTTTATACTGTTTTAATATATACTGTTTATTTATCATTTATATTACCGTCTCTCATAATTCTTCATGTTTAGTTCTGTACATAATTTTACAAATTTTGTTTGTAATAATCATGCCTTTTAAATGTTTGTACAGAAGTGAGACGGAAATAAGCTATTGTCTGTCTGTCTGTGTGTATGTGCTTATCCAACCACAGGTGTACATGATGTACATAGATGACTGGCAGTCAGAAATGGTTTTTTTCAGTATCAATGCCTAATAGTTACAATTATACACAAGGCATTAACTTCAGCTTCAAGTTGTGAACAGTACTCAAGTAAATGTATGAAGCGTACATAAAGGTTCTTACAAGGGACATAACTCGACATAAGTGCAATGTTACATGTTGAACACGTTTAAAGTAAATAACAACAGATGTGATTTTACATTGCTGCTAAGGTCTTGTTGAGATTTATGAGGACGAACAATATATGGAAAATACTTCGCACAATAAATAGGTGAGGTTAAATGGGGTTTAACGTCGCGTCCAAGATTATTGCACTTATAGAGCGACGTGCATGCACGTGTGTGTGTGTGTGTGTGTGTGTGTGTGTGTGTGTGTGTGTGTGTGTGTGTGTGTGTGCTTGTACTAGTCCGGACTGATGCCGATTTATAGTGCTAGCTCACTGAGATACCATGCCGCAGTTTAACATAAATACCCAACTCAGACACAGTATACTGACTCCGAGCCGACCAGTCCTTGTTTTAGCCCCTTAGCCGAGCGCCAGACAGGGTAACAACAAGTACCATCTTTTAAAGTCTTTTGGTATGACGCGGCTGGGGATCGAAACCCGGACCTTCCGCTCTCTTACAATGAAATATGATATTATACCATCCTCGATTTCACTACATACACAATCAGGCTCCTGTTCAACAGATCCTTTTAGGTTTATAATTTTTTAATTGTAGAGAGATATTGTTAAAGGGACACCTTGTAATTGTAATACCGTATTCGACGTAATAAGAGCCCCGCTCTAATAAGTGCCCACGCGACATTTGCTAATAAATTGGCTGGTGAACAACCCCAGTTAGCACCCCTTCCGATTGATCAATGTACACAAGACTTATTTATCCGCGTAAAATACGCACTCGTGTGTTATATGCACCCTTAATTATGGGCAATTAAATTCTGGAAAAATATATCTGTCGCACATAAACATTCCAGGCTGTCAGCATAAACCACGAAATTTATCTTTCAAAATAATATTCTAATAAGAGCCCACTATTTCTAATTTTGAGAGGCCCTGGGCACATATTACGTCGATATATACGGTATGTGTATTTCTGGTTGCAAATTGGATTTCAAATCAGAATAACTGTGTCGGAATTTTAATATTGAATCATACCAGGACTGATAGTCTGTCTTACAGACCCTGATACAAATATATATCAAATACAGCCCATGCAAGTCTATAATGTTAGGCAAGTCTAGATTACTGCAGTATCAGGAAATGAAGAGAGTCACTGGGCTCCCTTTTATTATATTTTTTATTAAGATAACTCAACAACTGTTTTTCTGTACGATTTGTTCATTTCAGAGACTAGATGTTAGTCTATAGGACCGAGTAATACATCAATTAGTTTTTGCTTTCGATCCCAATTGCGTGGATCGATGCCAATCACTGGATTGTCTGGTCCAGACTCGATTATTTACAGACCACCGTCATATAGCCGGAATATTGCTGAGTGCGGCTTTAAACAACAAACAAACAAATCATACAGAACTGAATATTAACACAGCTTTAGGATGAGTTACTATGATGAATAAAATGGAAATTCAATTTACTGTTCAATGATATTCATGGTATCTTTGTGTTTCACAATTATCATGGAGAGGGGGACATGAATAAACTGAAATTGATTGGTGGGGTGGCTTGCGAATAAGTCAGTGAACGGCTGTCTCTAAATAATGGAGTCTTGACCACACACAACAGTGGTTAATATTATTAGCAACGTCGCACGATGACATGCAATTTGCCAAATTTCCGAGTCTGAGAACCCGATCCAATTTAGTCGCCTGTTACGACAAGCAACACTAGAGCTCCTCAGACCTATTCTAACCCGGGTGTCCGTAGTCGGGTATTACCGACAAACGTCAACACTATCTTGTGAGCTAATAACAATGCTGTAACTGGTTGATGGCAGCCCACACATTGCATGGAATTGTACGAGATATCGAGACAATGGTCTTCTAAGTGTAAGAAGCGACCATAAAATATAATATTACACCAATTTATGTTCAAGGTTCAGCTGAAATAATAATAATGTGAGTGAGTTGGGTTTAACGCCGCTTTTAACATTATTCCAGTTGTATCACGGCGTGTCAGCTTGATGTGGGAGGAAAGCCCGAAGTGATGCAGGTCTGGTTTAGCACTTCGGTGAAACCCACGAGCATGGGTATGGTGCTGACAAACCTAGAAACATATTCGGGGCGAACCGGGATTCGAACCCATAAGCATTGGTTTCTGGCGTGCCCAAGGGACGCGACTCTACACAACGAATCGCGGCGCCTTAGACGCCATAATAATGTCTGTACACTGAAAGAAGATTTAATCCCTATGATTACCTACGGACTTGTAAATACGTGACAAAATACGTTGTCTACATATTAGTCTTTTCCTAATGTTTTTGAGGTGAATAGCAATGAGCATGGCATGAGTGGAGTCCCAAGTCTTGGAATATTGGCCGATCGTGGTATGAGACTTAACGGGATCGACCGCGTCCGTGTTTTTGTGGATGGAGCGTCTGCCTGGAGAGTGGAAAGTTAGTGGTTCGATCCCCGACCGCGTCATACCAAAATACATTAAAAGATGGTGCTAGACATTAATGGAATAAAATGACTCGCCTCGGAGTCCGTATGCTCTGTCTGAGTGGGTATCCATGTTAAAACTGCGTCATGGTATTTCAGTGGACCAGCACTATACAATCGGCATTAGTCCGGGCTAATACACACCCCTAAGACGAGGTTAACATATGGAAGAATCACACACTTTCAATGTTGGTCGAGTATTCGAGTACGAACAAGCAGCCAAACTCCCTGGACTTCAAACAGACGCGGATAATGACCTCTTGGTCTCTGTAAGGAAATGGTAAGGTCTCTATTTCCTGTTCAGAGCGTGTTTTTTCTCAAATATAGTACTTCAACTTCAGTTTCGTTAATGGTAATTAAAAACTAAAAGTAGTCCCCGGCTGTAATGGTCACTACCAAACAAACCTTAAGTATACATGAAAAGACGTCAACGCAAGAAAATAATCAGTTTTAAGTATCTTCCGAAACAATTTCCATAAGAAATAAAAGGCCAAATATATTGATAAAATACGTTTTTACTGAACTTCATTGTGTTTTACAACATATTTATAAAATTAATAATAATTGGCTGTATCATACGGAGTGATGGTACATACATGTTTTCAAGATTGCTTTTGTTTTCGTATACCAGGGTCTCATCCCGCACAACAACTTTATGAATAAAAGTATCGCTACGACCATTATATCGAAGTTTAAGCATGGGAGTTAAGACTGCTTAGCGCGATGACCGGTTTGTGGAACGGGGCTAGACTATCATTTAGTCTCTGAAATCTTATATTACATTATATCCTTCTTGACTCTAAAAATAAATAAAAATTCAGAGCTAGCTTGAGCTTGCTAGACTTGGTTTTGTATGCGTTTCTAGATTATTTTTTTCTCCATAAAATAAATATATTCCACGGTTGTGGTGCAGGACTAGAACGGGGCATAACAAGTAAGGAACGGTTTGTAATTCTCGATAAAAAAACAGGTCTCGGTATTCTGCAACAGCGGGGCTCTAGCACATGAGGTCAGGATAACAGGTGGCATCGATGGCCAAAGGTGTTGAACGGAGCTGGTGGTTGTTATACTATATTGTTTGGGTTTTGGTCTTCAGATTTCCCCGCCTCGGGGCACGGGTAACGTCTGTGCACGACTGATCCTGTGTGGCACGTAGGGGGCAGGAAACGGATCTGCCTTATCCACCAGGGTACGATTATTTTCACGTCCCTTCTCATCTTTACTTTGGAGGCCCCACTGTTTTTACAAAGAGAATTATTTTTTTTATTTTAGGCCATGTTTATGTGACCCCACCTTCCGTACGTGGACGTTACCCTGGGTATGTGTTGAGAGTTGGAATGGATAGTTTATTGTAGTGGTAGTAGTTACTTCCATGTTCAGTAATGTCACTCAGTGCGGTAGAATTATGTGGCGGTTAGGATTATGGGCATATTAGGTGATATGTAAATATTATGTGAGGTGAGGTTAAATGGTGTTTAACGTCGCGTCCAAGATTATTGCACTTATATAGCGACGTGCATGCACGTGTATGTGTGTGTGCTAGCACACTGAGATACCATGCCGCAGTTTAACATGAATACCTCACTCAGACTCCAAGCCGACCAGTCCTTGTTTAAGCCCCTTAATGCCAAGCGCCAGACAGGGTAACAACAAGTACCATCTTTTAACGTCTTTTCGTATGACGCTCGCCGGGCGGACGCTCTACCATTAGACCACGGAGGCGGTCAAATATTATCTAATTGAATGATCATTTAAACGCAGATGTGGTATTAAACATCGTTTCAAGTGGTATAACTGTGTTTTAATCGTGAACAGTAATATATTAATTCGCTGGCGCGTTACTGTTAAAGAAAGAGTTATGTGTTGGAGAGGGACGTTAATCTTAAGAAAAGGTTTAGTTTTGGGCGTGAATTAAGTGTTGGGGGAAGGGTTTAGTACCGGAGGACGACTGTATGGCTTGGGGAGATATTAATGTTTTACGGCCACAGATTCAACAAAACATAATGGTGTAAGTAAAAAATGTTTTCAACATTTTAACTTTAAATCGCACCATTTTATGGCATAGGAACGTGACCCGTGAAGATCCGGAGTAGAATAGGTCTTCAGCAACCCATGCTTGCCGTAAAAGGCGACTATGCTTATCGTAAGAGACGACTAATGGGACCGGGTGGTCTGGCTCGCTGACTTGGTTGATGCATGTCGTCGATGCCAATAGCGTGGATCGATGCTCATGATGTCAATCACTAGATTGTCTGGTCCAGACTCGATTATTTACAGACCGCCGTCATATAGATGGAGTATTGCTGTGTGCGGCGTTAAGCAACAAACAAACAAACATATTAAGAAAGTGTTGTCTAGGTTTTCTGTGATTGGCATTATGTCTCTGAAGAGTTAATTCTGACATGTGCTTTTGAGATGTGTGTTAAGTAGTACTCGCGATTCAGGGGTGAGCAAATGAGACTTGGAGTGAACAATTGATGGAATTTGGGGTTCAGGGAGGGGGTGCGACTTTAGTGTTGAAGGTAGAATCTTTAGCATTTGAGCGTAACTGGAGGGTTGGAGGCCGACGTTGTTTGGGAGGAAGATTTTAGTGTTTGAGGAAGAGTTTAGTGTTAGAGGAAGAGTTTAGTGTTGGAGGAAGATTTTAGCGTTGGAGGAAGAGTTTAGTGTTAGAGGAAGAGATTAGTGTTAGAGGAATTGCGTGTAAGTGGAAGAGTTTTGTTTTTGAGAAAGAGTTCAGTTTTTATCAGTTTTGATGTTGGAGGACGAGGTTAGTGCTGAAGAGCGTATTACATGTTTAATGCGTTCGTCGGGGGAACGGGTGGCCCAGTTGTGCAGAGTTGCGTCCCTTAGGCACGTCAGAAACCTATGATTGTGGTTTCGAATCCCGGTTCGCCCCGATTATGTTTCTAGGTTTGTCAGCACCATACCCGTGCTCGTGGGTTTCACCGAAGTGGTAAACGTCTGAGACCTGCATCACTTCGGGCTTTCCTCCCACATAAAGCTGTGACGCCGTGATATGACTGTAATACTGTTAAAAGCTGCGTTAAACCCAACTCACTCACTCATACGTTCGTCCAGTGTTGTGGGATGAATTGAAGGACGCAGAAACTTTAGAGAACAGAACACGCCCTTAAAAAATGTAAATAGCACGTGCCAGTCACCTGAAGGCTGCTTGTTTTACACTGCCGTCTGATGTGCCTGTAATTATGGCATTACTCAAGAGATCACAAACATATAGTGTTGCAATTTTAATTGGCAGATTAAATCATGGAGTGAATGAGTGAGTATGGTTTTACGCCGCGTTTAGCAATATTCAGCAGTATCAAGGCTTCACACATTGTACCCATGTCGAGGAATCGAACCCGGGTCTTCGGCGTTACGAGCTAACGCTTTAACCACTAGGCTACCCGACCGCCCCTTAAATCATGGATATCATTTCAGAGGAAACTATTGCAACACATTAAAGTAGATGTTCATTAATTTCGGGAACTCCATGTAACGCTTATCTGGACGGTACCACTCTGAATAAGGGATGTCCCCTCTGTAATGAACTCTCTGTGTTATCTCAGATCGTTTATTGACCCTTTCTCAAGATAAAATAACACTACATCGAGTCCCCCCACCCCCCCGAAAAAAAACAAAAACAAAAACAAAACAAAAGGCCGTAATTAATGAGCATCATGCTCAATATTGTGTTCGTGTAAATAGCAACACACTTGGGGTACACTGTTGAGGATAACTTAGCCGAGCATACGAAATGAAATCTCATTCGTTAAGTGGTGTAGGAAATATTTCGGTTGTATATAGGTTATGACGCTATGAAATATATTACCACGTGCTGTTATGATGAGAAGGATTGGTTTTTAATTTGGTTTCATTTCGTGGTGTGCCCTTATTTAATTTGTAATTAACGATTACAATGTCGCATAACAAGATGCTTGGGAATATGTGTCAATTGCGTTTTACACCGCTTTAAGTATTTCAGTCATTTGAGGTGAAATGGGGTTTAAGGTAGCGTCCAAGATTAATGTAAATGTATAGCGATGTTCATACATGTATGCGTGTGGCTTCTTGTAGTACTCCGCGGGTTAACATGGATACCAAACTCAGACACAGTATACTGACTCCAAACCGACCAGTTGTTGTTTAATCCCCTTAATGCCGAGCGCCAGGCAGGGTAACAACAAATAACATATTATGGTGTGAGGCGGCCGGGGATCGAACCACCGACCATCCGCTTCCGGGCAGACGCTCTATCCACTGGACCAAGGAGGCGGTCTTGTCGGCAATGTCATGACGTCAGCTTGACGTGGGAGGAAAGCCCGAGTTTTCAGGCAGTGCGTTTCAGGAAAGCTTTGAAGCTTGAAAATATAATGCAAAATATAATAATAATTATAAACGAAAACGTGTCGAAAAGGGTGAGTGGCTGAGTTTAGTTTAACGCGGCACTGAACAATTTTCTGTTGTACGTCGTGCGTCCGCGCACAGTCAGGGAAGCCTTAGGCGTTTACCACTTTGGTAAAAACCATGAGTGCCAGGCTGGCATGACCAAGTTGAACTTGTGATTCAACAAGATGAGCGGAGACCGTAAAGGGTCATAATTGGAACGAACCTGAGATGGTACTTGTTGTTACCCTCCCTGGTGCTCGGCATTAAGGGGCTAAAACAAGGCCTGTTGGTTTTCTGGGTCAGTAAACTGTGTCTGAGTGGGGTATTCATGTTAAACTGCGGCATGGTATCTCATGGGCTAGCAGTATATAACCAGCATTCGTCCGGACTAGTACAAGCAGGTTAACGCGTGTACACACACGTACATGCACGTCGCAATGTAAGTGCAATAATCTTGAACGCAAGGTTTCACCCCACCTCACCTCACCCCACCCCACCTCACCTCAAGAAAGTTTACTGGACCTACGTAAGTCACGTAGGCGGACACGTAAGGTCTGCGTTCGTCGAGTACGTGGCCAACGTCCTCGGTACATGGGGCGCCGCTGGAAATCAAAACATGCTTCACGTCACATCCTATGCACTTACGGTTTTGCTTACATCCTGTGCTAGATATTTCCCTATTCAATTAACTTGGGTGGCAGTAACAGACGGAAATGGCATTTCACTTCAAGAAGGAGTTTCAAAATTAACGAAAACGAGCTCCATGTTCAGAAATCAAGGACATTTATAAAATGGAGAATATAATACATTTAGTTTAAGTTCTGTTTGTACCTTAAAAATATATAACCAGTTATTATATTTGTTGTCATCGTCCTCCTCGTCCTCATTATAACCATAACCATCGTCATTATTATTATCATTGTTAATATTATCGATGATGTAATTATCATCATCATCTTAACAACTACTCATTACCAGCGTCCTTCACATGGGTTTCATATCGTGACGATATTTAGTGCACAAAAAGAGTAATAAATCAAACTTTATGACGTTGTTTATGACCAATCTGCAATCCGATCTGATTCGTATCTCTGACCCGATGGAATGGGGTATGTTAACAGCGCCCCCTAGTGTCTTTAGTTCAACCTTGCAATAAAGGTCACATTCAACAGAACATATATCAATAAGCATATCATCACAATCTGCATAGGCAATAAGAACCAGCGTTATATAGTACGCACTCTTCCTCAGCTTTGTAAGCAACAAACGCGTTGAACCTAAAGGGTCACATTCCGGGATAGAATAGGTCTTCAGAAACCCATGCTTGCCGTAAAAGGTGGCTATGCTTGTCGTAAAAGGCGACTGACGAGATCGGGTGGTCAGGCCCGCTGACTTGGTTGATACATGTCATCGTTCCCAATTGCGTGGATCGATGCTCATGATATTAATCACTGGATTGTCTGGTCCAGGCTCGATTATTTACTGACCTCCGTCATATAACTGGAATATTGCTGAGTGCGGCGTTAAACAACAAATAAACAAACATACAAAGTGAGTGAGTGAGTGAGTGAGTTGGGTTTACGCCGCTTTTAACAGTATTCCAGTCATATCGCGGCGCAAACAAACAAAGGGTCACACGACGCGGCATATTCAAATAGCGGCATATTGATTCTTTTTCTTCACTTTGTCTTAATTTAAATCATTCACATGATGAAACTGGCATTCAAACTGAATACTTCAAAGGACAGAAAGTTAACATGCCTCAGAAATAGCTTCTCGTAGTTGACAAATGTATCGCGATTTTCAAACACACTTCAGCAATCTAATAATTAAAAAGAAAAAATGTAAACCAGTGCAAACTCAGTAAATAAACGTTACAAAGTCGTTAAAATGCGATAGTTGTTACATGCATATCTACAATGGCTGGGCTACATTCACGTCTTGTCTAAATGATATATTCCAATAGGAGATATAAAGTCGACATTATCATTAAGTCCAACGGTTAGTCTCTCGTAAAGAAGACGCTGTTGTGGAGCTAAGCTATCGGTATGACACACAACGAGACAAGGCCGTCTCACCCCAAAAGACTAGCCAGTCTAAGTCCACGACGCAGGTTAGCGAGGGCCGTATATCTTTCTATAATAGCACCATCATTAGATAGTCTTTGTTTAGTGAGATGCACTGATAGTTTTAACGCCAGGATGAAGTTATTTCGACTTTGTTCATATGAAGGAGATATCTGCATGTTTGGTTATGGTCAGAACCAATGTCGAGACCAGTGATTGTTTTGGACGTTTTAGAAGTTTTCATCGACATCGATGCAACCTCAGTAACAGGGACAACTAGTTCCGCATCGTGACTGTATACTTATGATAACGAAATCAATCTAGATTTATATAAAACAAGTCTGCCATCTCTTTTCCACAGAAATCAGCATCAGGATGTTAGTTTTTACGTTTTAGATGAGAGAAATGAACTGTCCAAGTCCAAGGGGCACCGAATAGTTCTGGCCCCTCAGGTTCCCCGTTAGTCTTATAGTGAGTGAGTGAGTGAGTTGGGTTTAACGCCGCTTTTAACAGTATTCAAGTTATATCACGGCGTGTCAGCTTAATGTGGGAGGAAAGCCCGAAGTGATGCAGGTCTCAGACCTCGGTATATGGTCTCTGCTCAGACGTTTACCACTTCGGTGAAACCCACGAGCACGGGTATGGTGCTGACAAACCTAGAAACATAATCGGGGCGAACCGGGATTCGAACCCACAATCATGTTTCTGGCGTGCCCAAGGGACGCAACTCTGCACAGCGAATCGCGGTGCCTTAGACGACTGGGCCACCCGTGCCCCCCTGTCTTATAGACTTGATACAAATATATATCAAATACAGCCCATGCAAGTCTATTATGTTTGGCAAGTCTAAACTACTGAAGTATCTGAAAATGAAGAGAGTCTCTGAGCTCCCCTTTATTATATTTTTATTAAGATAATTGAACAACTGTTTTTTACTGTACGATATATTCATTTCAGAGACTAGATGTTAGTCTAGTTCCCCGTAGAATCGTCCGGATTGCCAGATATCCGGATATTTCAAATCGCAAGATCGCTAGGAATAATAAGAGGAATATAGTGATTCTGAATGTTTTTGAATAAAAAATATTTATAATGTGACCTTACAATGTCCATTCTTGTCTTCATATTTGACTGAATAAGCGATACGAAACCCAACTACATCACTGATACCCTTACTCACTCACTCTTGTTTAGGATTCATTTACTTTCATTTATCATAATAAAATAAAGGTCAAATCTAGTTGTCTGAGCATACTGCAAATGACGCTGACATTTGTTTTTAACTGTATACATAATATTTGTGTAAATGTCTAACTTCAGAAAATAATCATCCACTCCTTCATAACATCTGGTTTCAACCAAAAACATTTCGAAGCATCCTATTTAGTAGCTTTTAAAGTATTTGCGACAATTAGCAACATTGAACGAACCGAACACCTATCGAACTACAAAGATCACAAAAACAAGAGTATGGTAAACATTAGGCTGATGTTCAAAGGATTCCTTGACAAAAGGGGTACAAAGTGCAATGCCACGTTCGGTTCTTAAGACAACTCAGGCTTGTATTTTTCTGAAATGTGAGGCGAGCATCTTAAGACGAATTACCCAAACCTTGCCTTGAGTGCCTCAAAAATTTACAAAACTAGAATCTGATAGTTTTGAGTAGGGTGGTCCCAAATTATTGCATTGTCATTGTAAAGCAGTATGAATGTTCTGAGATTCAGAAGGCCCCAAAATCATTAGCTGTGTTTCAGAAATTGTACGAAGACCGAAGACGCCAGACGTTTTCAATCAAAAATGAATATATTACAAGAGCTTGTTAACGAACAGTGGGATCGAGGTAGCAATTATTTAAACTTCCTTAAATTCTTTGTGCTTACTTCACATTTCCGCACCATTCGTGAGTTTGTGAATGAGTATGGTTTTACGCCGCTTTGAGCAAGGGGGCACGGCAGGGGACACCAGAATAGGATTCACACGTTGTACCCATATGGGAAATCGAACCCGGGTCTTCGGTCAGACGAGCTAACGCTTTAACCACTAGGCTACCCCACCGTTCCAAGTACCATACAAAAAGGTAACAACAACAGAACTCCAACATGTTATGCTTTTCGCAAATGCTTTTTTTAAATTAGCTATATACCCACTTTGTCACGCGCCCTAAAAACACTGGAATGTGGACGAGACAAACTATTCACTTTAGACAGGATCCACGATCCACACTGTATGTATTTTACTGAAATTCCCATTCTGATGCGTTGATCGAGCGTTCGCCCCGATTATGATCCTTGGTCTCTCATCATCATATCCTGGTCTCTCTTACGAATTCCAGTGCTTATATCTTATAAGCATTTATCCCAATTCATCTCTCATCCCTTCTCAGCCCCAGCAGTCAATGCTCATCCCCTTTTCAGATCCTTAAATTATAAGACTTGAGGGTTCCTTGATGGTATTATTTTTATTTAACTTCATACATAGCCTTATTTCTGGAACTATATGATAGTCTACACCATACCATTGTCGTGTGTTTAATCATGGCGTGCACGTCTACGACATTGTCACTTTGGCCTTTTTCTCCACATTAATCTGACACACAATGATAAAACTGTAATAATGTTAACTGGCGTTAACTCCAACCCACACACTTGTGAATTAACAGTGAACGCTTTCCCGGGTCCTGATTTCCCACTCGGCAAATACATTTACATATGAATGTTCCACATGCTTGACAATCTTGTTGACAATCTAAAATGATTCCAGTCCCTTCGCACATGGCAAGGATTACTTTTAAGACATATACACACGGCCATTGCCCACACATAACTACGACACTCAAAAGTCAATCTTATTAAGTTTTAAAGGATCAAACACTTCATCCCCAATCACTCCTTTAATGACTCATGGAAGACGCAATGAGATTTTAGATTCACCATAAAAAAGTTGCGTTTTCTTGCCTCGGCAGCAGAAGTAGGATATGTCAAACACTGGCGAAGCGGCGACAGACCACGTGGAAGCAATATGTAACTTCCGGTCCGGAAGTCAGGATTTTGGCGGGGAAATGTCAAAGTTGATGTAACATTTGTTCTGATGTGATGAGATGAGTGTTAGGCATACCCTGTGAAAGAAATCAACACGTGCAACTGTTAAGAGTTTATTGTGTTTGTATCAAAGCCTATCTTCGTAAAACCGTTGGTGAAAAATAATATTATTTGAAGTCGGTGCAAAGATCCGCCTCCGTTGTCAAGTGGTAGATCATCCGCCGGGAGAGCGAAGGTCCGAGGTTCGACATCTTTCCGAGGCAAGGGAGTAAACAGACTATAAAAGTCCAGTTTTAACTTTTGCCGAACTAGTCCGGAATTATGGAGTTATATCTTGGCTGGACTAACGTGTCTATGCACAGTCCAATCAAAATAGCGTAATTTTGGACGCGACATTAACCCCATTTCACCTCACCTCAAATGAATAAATTCAATCTTTTCTGTTTTAAGACAGGTTAGGACCTCTTTCTAAGACAATGTCCCTTGAGTTACGACTAGCATGTTTAGTGCTTAGTCTTGTAAACTGATGTACAAAAGAAAGCGTACACTTAAAACATGGACTTGACCAGAGAATTACAAATGTTATCAACACGCAAATAGGCTCGAAATAGTCGCTAAAACACTGCAAACTTCCAAAGGTCCAAAATTCAAATATGATATCCGTATCAAATACGTCACCATGGAATAACCATTTACTTGTTTGTTTCATTGTAGCCACCATCCAAACTGGGTGTATACTTTCTTTAGAGTATAGCTTTTATCAGTTTAGTATGACTATACTGTTTGAAAAATGACGATGGAAGATGATGTTTTTACAGTTTTTTGACATATATATAACAACAATGCTGTCAATTGGTGAACATAACAGATCTTATCCTTTCATTTAGTTTTGCTTTCAGAAGAACATACATGAATTTTGTTAATATCGATATCTATTTGATGGTTTAAGTCCACATTTTTCATGTGTACCATTGAAATAACAATACACGAGTCAGAATGAACAATTAATTTCATAACAAGCAGTTGTATTTATCTGGAAGAAAACTATATGTTTGATAGTATGGCCTTGACGACATGATATCAGGACAAGGTGACACGTTAACCGCATCCAGACGGTGAGTCAACCGCAAGGCTTTTATCATCAGAATGTTTCGTCCATCTGGTTACCATTTTCATCTTATGAAGAAACATTCTCAGCGGCAAATGTGGTGCTATTGGCTTTGATAAGCGTGATAAAATTAGCTTCTTTGATAGGATGTACACTTTCCTGTGCTCTATGTTTCTGGGCTTACTTCATTAATTTGTTTGTATGTTGTTTAACGCTGCATTCCAGCGATATGACGACAGCCGGTAAATAATCGTGACCCGACCAGACAAACCAGTGATATTATGACCAACGCCGTCCGACGGGCATGGTGACCCACAATCAACCAAGTCATCGAGCCTGACAATCCTTTCTTCAACTCGTACGAAAGGCATGAGTTGCTGAGGACCCATTCCAACCCGGAGTTCATTAATGTCACAGTTTAGATGTACGCGTGGCCCAGTCGTCTAATGCCCCTCAATTCGATGTGTGCCTTAGAGGTGCCAGAAATCTATTATCGTGGGTTCAAATCCCAGGTTCGTCCTTAGTTTGCCAGCATCATGCCAATGCTCACCAAGTGGTATCCGTTTAAAACCCGAATCACTTCATTCTTCCCTCCCACTTCAACCTGACACGCCGTGATATTTATCATCGCTAAAATACTGTGGCGTTAAACCAAAGTCACTCACCCACTCACTCACTCATCCCTGGACCACCCGTTTCCCATACCACATTGATCTAAAAGACACCAACGTAAAAAATGCATAGAAAATAGTGCTCCTTGAACACATACACCTCGTGCTTCCTTTATACGTAGAGAAGCGAAACCATCATTTAATGCAACAACGCATCACCAGGCAAAAAAGGCTGTCTCAAATGTTTAATATTTTTAACGCTTTCAAAAAATACTTCGTTAACGGGATTTGAGCGGATTGCACGTTCAATATTAACAGCACACAAAAATCAGCTTCACAAGCAGAGCGTACTCCACATCGTAATACCATGTGTCGATCTTGTTTTTACAAATGTCGTTTTTGTGGACATCGCATCCATAGACGAAGTGAGCATTAGGAAGGCACCGCGTTTCTGCAATGGTCGTTTTCAGTTTCTGCAAATTGCCACTAGGTCTGATTGGTTGTGTCTTGGATTCGCATGCTACTGTTGGTGTTCACTGGCTCGAGACACGGTTCTCGTGTAGACGACGTCTGGGCATGATACAGATACGTTAATCTGTGTTTGATAATAACTGTCTCAAGCTTTTCTTGGAAACATCATTAAACAGATGGCCGTTTTCGCGTGGTGTGGTTGTGGCTATTGGGAGTTATGGGTATTCTAGGAGACGATGGCTCTCATGTTACGTGTTTACCATCTCGGGTGTCTGGGAAATAGGGGGAAATTGGGGGATCCATCAGTTAAGCTTATCCCCCCGGGTCAATGACCTCTCGCACTGTAGACGTGTGTATACACGTGGATTTGTTTACAGCGCTTCGGAATCTCAGAATCATCTGCGACTGGGAGGAATGTAGCATTTACATTTGTGTCACATTTGATTATAACGGCAAATAAATATTATTGGAACGGTAATGTCTAGATGTCATTGACTTCCAAGCTTATGGTAAGCATGTAATTGTCTTTCAGATGATTTCTGTGTATTTTGTTCATTGATAATGTATGTGAGTGCGTGTATGCATGCTTGCATACTTGCATGTACGCGTGTAAGTGCGTATGTGTATGCCTACTTTTGTGTATGCAAGTGCGTGTGCGTGTGCGTGTGTGTGTAAGCGTTTGTGTGTGCAGACCGTTGAAATAAAAGGAATTGTCTGCCACAAAACATATATTGTTGCAATGTTGCAACTGTCGCCGTAGTGACGTGTAGTAATGCAATATCATGTGTCATGTTTCCTTGTAAGCAATGAGTTTTGGTCGTAAATACTTACGATACTGCGGTAGTATCATCGGTGCAACTTGTGTGATTTTCAAAACAGGAAAGTGGATGGCAAATGATTTGAGGATAGTGAAATTCGACATTAAACCCAAACGACGGGAAAAGCGATTTTCACACTGTTGGGGGGCAAACCACTTAAACATTTTAAGAGTTGCCTGGCAACGACAGAAGACCACAGAAGGGTTATCTCGATGACATCCTCAACCAAGGGCGACGTGAACTTGAGATCGAAAGTTAGTTTCCCTTCCTATGTTTCTCTGTATCGCACAGCGTTTGATACATGTGTGATCTGGAATAAACGACATGCACCATAGTTATAGTCTTACCATACTCGGTGTATGTGTTTCTAAAAGTGAAAGTAGATCCGCTATCAAAGAGAGCTATAATCATTATGATTTAACACTATAACCAAGAAGATGTAACACTATAGCCAAGAAGATTTAACACTTCAACCCAAACGATTTAACAGCACATCTACAAGAATTTAACACTATAACAAAAAAGATTTATCACTAAAACCAAAATGATTTAAGACTTTCACCGAAAAGATTTAATAGCACAACCAAACATATCGAACACTATAACCAAGAAGATTTAACACTATAACCAAGAAGATTTAACAGTATAACCAAGACGATATAACACTATAGCCAAGAAGATTTAACACTATAACCAGAAAGATTTAACACTATAAGCAAGACGATTTAACACTATAACCAGAAAGATTTAACACTATGGCCAAGAAGATTTAACACTATAACCAGAAAGATTTAACACTATAACCAAGACGATTTAACACAATAACCAGAAAGATTTAACACTATAGCCAAAAAGATTTAACACTATAACCAAGACGATTTAACATTATAACCAATAAAGATTTAACACTATAACCAAAACGATTTAACACTTTAACCAAGACGATTTAACACTATAACCAATAAAGATTTAACACTATAACCAAAACGATTTCACGATTTAACCAAGACGATTTAACACTATAGCCAGAAAGATTTAACACTTTAACCAGAAAGATTTAACACTATAACAAAGGCAAAAAGAAATAATAAACCAATTACCATAGTGACCATGATGAAAATACTCGGGGACTAAACAGTTCATTTCCCGTCCTTGTTTTAAGAAAGTATAATGTGACGTAACCCGAAGTCTTACTCCGTAGTCTGCGCGTTACAACAATTGTGTTGGTGCGTTAAGAATTTGATCAACAAAGTATTTTTGCAGGATTAAGTTGGCGCAAACATAATTATTTGAAAGAGACCAGTGGAAACAAGGTCCCAGTGGAAACAGCATTGCTTGCATCTATGAAACTAATGACACTCAGAGTGAGTGACGGTATAATCTTCTGTATTATTTATACTCATACAGTCGCTTGCTCGCTCGTTCACCTCACTCACTCACTCACGCTTTGTGATCATAAGATCTTTGTGTGTACAAACGCCTTACCAACCAACCAAGCGCTCATCCAAACTAACCCTCAAGTCACTCACTCACTCACTTCACATGGTTTCAATGCGTATCATCGAAAGAAGATCTTTGTAAAACAAATTGCAAACAAGCCCCTACCTCCTGGCTCATCCAAACTTTCCTTGGGGGTGGTATAAAGTTCATATCTGTTTCCAAGACATTTACACACGATCAGGAGGATATGTTTTATGAAAGCAGTAGTCTGTTAAGTGGCTGCATATGTTATCAGCAAATACAAAAAAATCCAATATATACTTGCACATACACTTGCGTCATTATGATTTTGAAATTAAACTCCTAATCCGTCCAGTCAATAAAGCGCGTCTAAGAGATATGTCATTAATAATACTCTTCGCGTAAACAAAGTTTATTTTAAACAAGCAAAGAATTTTCCCCAGAAATATCGTTCAGGGTCCACTTAAGATAATCTGGACGATAATCACAGCGAGCTGAGCCCAGACATTACACAGACACGGGACAGACATATCTGTGTCAAGTTATTAAAATCTCCAGCATCTGTCAAAGGATAAAAAAAACTACAGCCATCCGTTCGAGCAACAGCAGCAAGCGTGGTAAGAGAAAAAAAACGTGAACTGTAAGATTGGTGCTTCCGCATGATATTTATCCGAGAAATGCTTAATATCTTTGTTCTGATAGCATTAATACTCTTGCCACAAATTTTCACAATCGTTCCATGATAAACTTTGAGGGATATATTTTTCTAATTATACTACTTTGACGTGTATGTATACTCTGCAAGACAAAGAAACGCAAAAGTAGCAAATTCGTGTTACAAACATCTAGTATAATACAAAATAAATACCAAATATGAATTGGTCATTGCTTCATGGATTGGGATTAATTTGTGTGGAAAGAAGGAGATACTGCAGAAATTTGGTGAAAAGATGTAAAAATCGCAAAAACACAACCACGTGACAGCCTGGCGCCGAAACACACCAACATGACATGCACGTGCAACATCACTTGTTGGGGTATAAAAATGTTCGGTTTCCATTTGTATGTCATCACAAGCTTACAGCAAGTGAACAGTAAAACCAGGCCACGACTGACGGAAGCCCAACGCAACAACGCCATCGTCCGACTGCAAAGAGGGGAATCATCTTCAACTGTAGCCAGGTTTTTCCACGTAGCACCAAGCACCATTACAAGACTGTAGAACGGTTATCAGACACACGTGACATGTGACCTTCCCAGATCCGGTCGACCACGTATAACTACAAGAGCACAGGGAAGATTTATACGGCTACGTCCCTTACGTGAAAGAACCACCACGGCCACCTCTACAACTACGGCAATACCAGGATTGCGTAGGATATCAGCCCAGACAGTGAGGAACCGTTTGCGCGCTGAAGGTATTCGCGCTAGACGACCAGTTCGAGGTGTCATTTTGACGGACCTGCATCTTTGGCTGCGGCGTCAATGGTGTCAAGGTCACAGAGTATGGCCACAACTGCGATGAAGACAAGTTGGGTTCAGTGACGAGTCAGTAGCTGTCGTGTTCACATGGAAGGACAGATTTGGTGGTGGCAGTGTGATGATGTGGGCAGTCATCTCCTACACTGGTAGAAAATAATTGTTCTGTGGAACCTAACGGCACAGCGTTACATGGATGAAATTCTTCGGCCACATGTCCTTCCCATTATACAACAAGCGAACGTGATTTTCCATAGGAAAGAAACATGTGTTTATAATTAATATTTGCATTACGAAGTACCATTGGGGAAGCAAATATATTCTGAACGTGGGTTCGAAAAACCCGATTGTGATTCGTTGTTTGTCAGCACCATATCCTCCCTCCACCTACCTAGTATACATTTACTAAGTCTTGTTGCTTTCCTGCCACATATCGGGTGAGTGAGTGAGTGAGTTTGGTTTAACGCCGCTTTTAACAGTATCCCAGTTATATCACGGCGTGTCAGCTTAATGTAGGAGGAAAGCCCAAAGTGATGCAGCTCTCAGACGTTTACCACTTCGGTGAAAACCACGAGCACGAGTATGATACTGACAAAGCTAGAAACATAATCGGGGCGAACCGGGATTCGAACCCACAATCATAGGTTTCTGGCGTGCCCAAGGGACGCAACTCTGCACAGCGAATAGCGGCGCCTTAGACGACTGGGCCACCCGTGCGCCCCCTTAGTTGACTTATCTTCTATCTTTGTTTAAGCAATAATTTATCTTGTTTGATCACTATTTTATCTTCTTTTGTTGATAATATATTTCTTGTTTGATTGATAATTTACCTCTGTTTCATTAATAAATTTTCTGTGCTTGATCAATATTTCATATTGTTTGATCATATATTTTCTTTTTTTTATCAATATCAGCGTTTCATCAGCACGTCATGCACATAATTCATATCTAGTTAGGATGCACATGTCGCTTGTAGAATTTCTTTTCAATATAATTCACCTGTCCATTCTATCTCCTCTCCTCTTGTCTTTTTCTGAGAATGTTTTCCCTGCAGCTAATAATCTGTTCTAGTTCTTCTTCCCAACACATCATGCTTTTCGGTGTGGACCGCCTCCGTGGTCTAGTGGATGTAGCGTCTGCCCGGAGAGCGGAAGGTCGTGGGTTTGAATCCCGGCCGCGTCATACCGAAAGACGTTAAACGATGGTACTTGTTGTTTCCTTGCCTGGCTCGGCATTTAAGGGGATAAAACGAGGACTGGTCGGCTCGGAGTCAGCAGACTGTGTCTGAGTTGGGTATCCATGTTAAACTGCGGCATGGTTTTCCAGTGGGCTAACACCATTAAATCGGCGTTATCCACACACACAAGCACACACACACACACATGCATGCACGTCGCTACATAAGTGCAATTATCTTGAACGCGACGTTAAATCCCATTTCACCTCGGCTCACCCTCTCTCGGGGTGTGTATTCCTCTCATTTCGTGGTTCTTTGTAGTACTTCTTGTTCAACCGTCTGTTTTATATAATATATATATATATACACACACCGAGAGAGGGTGGTTCTTTGTAGTCCTTCTTGTTCAACCGTCTGTTTTATATAATATATATATATATACACACACCGAGAGAGGGTGGTTCTTTGTAGTCCTTCTTGTTCAACCGTCTGTTTTATATAATATATATATATATACACACACCGAGAGAGGGTGGTTCTTTGTAGTCCTTCTTGTTCAACCGTCTGTTTTATATAATATTATATATATATATACACACACCGAGAGAGGGTGGTTCTTTGTAGTCCTTCTTGTTCAACCGTCTGTTTTATATAATATTATATATATACATTAGGACAATGCTTCAGGACAATTACACACCGGTAGTGTGTCCTAGAAATTGAATGTTTCTACCCATAACACTTCTGCAAATGCTTACGTCCTAAACTCACAACACCATTAAATCCTTGATCAAATCATCCGATGTACTTATCTATGCTAAATATAGAAGACATCCCCTGAGGTCAGTTTCTGTATAAAAACAACTTGAGCCATATCCGTTCTACGGAGAGCTCCACTTGCACACTCGTGTCAATGCATTGCATTTATGTAATTTCGAAGCGATGTGACTAAACAATTCCTAGGAATAGGATCAACCACAGGACATGAAGTGCATGTTATCAAAAGTAGTGAGAGTTTTTGTTTCTTGCTTTGCGCATTTGTCGCTGTCGATAGCCGTCAATCATTCATTCGTCAGTTATTAATATTGACGTGGATTCGGCTGTATATGTATTTTCGAATATATTCAGAGATAGATTTACATTAGTTATATATTGCGTGAATTGATTTGGTGGGCGTGCTGTAGGGGGAATGTGCCGAGGGGTGGGGGTGGGGGTGGAGGTGGGGGCTTGCGGTTAGAGAAGATTCATTGTGTTGGCAGATGGGTTGGAAGATAAAGGTGTTGTTGGATGATGGTCATTTTATGACCATGTAGGTTAGTTTGGTTTTTTGTTGTTTAACGCCGCACTCAGTAATATTCCAGCTACATGACGGTGGTAAATAATCGAGTCTTGACCAGACAGTCTAGTGATTGACATCATGAGCATCGATACACGCAATTGGGAAACGATGACATGCATCAACCAAGTCAGACAGCCTGACCACCGGATCCCGTTAGTCGCCTCATACGACAAGCATAGTCACCTTTTACGGCAAGCATGGGTTGCTGGAGACCTATCCTACCCCGGATCTTCACGGTTCTCCTTCACTTGTACAGATCGTTAATACGCTCTAAACTAGACTATGGTTCCATTTAGAAAAATTTAGAAACACTATCCACAACCAAGGCCAAGGATCTGTCCTTTGTCAAACCTGGTTCCACATAATCGCCTTTTACGGCAAGCATGGGTTGCTGAAGACCTATTCTACGCCAGATCTTCACGGGTCGACCGTGTAGGTGAAGGAACGGTGTACATGTTTGGGTTAAGTTAACGTTGACATTGATAAACGGTGGGAGGAACATGAGTTGGTTGGGGCACGGGATGTTTGCTAACGTATTTGAGCGTGTGTAAGGCGTCCATGTGTGAGTTACGTTAACGTTGACGTTGATAGGGGGGTCCATGAGTTGGTAGGGGGACGGGATGTGACAACTGGCTAACGTATTTGAGCGTGTGTAAGGCGTCCGTGTGTGAGTTACGTTAACGTTGACGTTGATAGGGGGGTCCATGAGTTGGTAGGGGGACGGGATGTGACAACTGGCTAACGTGATTGAGGATGGGTAAGACGTTCATGTGTGAGTTACGTTAACGTTGACGTTGATAGGGGGGTCCATGAGTTGGTAGGGGGACGGGATGTGACAACTGGCTAACGTGATTGAGGATGGGTAAGGCGTTCATGTGTGAGTTACGTTAACGTTGACGTTGATAGGGGGTACATGAGTTGGTAGGTGACGTGATGTTTGGGAACGCAATTGAGGATGGGTAGGGCGTTGGCGTTGGCGTTGGGAGGGGGCGGGGTGGGGGGTGGGGTGGGGGGTGGGGTTTGGGATTGGGCTGGGGGTGGGGTACATGAGTTAGCACGGGGTGTGATGTTGGATAGAGGGAGATGTAATTTAAGGGTGCGAGGCGTACGTGTGTGGGTTCCTTTAACGCTGACAGGCAGGTGGAGATACGTGAGTTGGTAGGGGGAACGATGGTGGGTTCGGGAGTGCTTGTGTTGCTTGCATATGGAAGACGTGTGGGTTGTAGGGGTTATAGGATGGAGGGTAGGAGATGGTATGTGGGTTCTTAATGAGACGGGATGGAGGTTATTTAAATTAGGGAAGGAGTCTGGGTTGCTAACAGAACGGGAGAGAATGTAATTGGTTGCTAAGGGGAGGGTGTGTTTGTGTTGTTGTTTCATTTCATTCAAACAACACAAAATGTTGTATTTGCTCAAACATCGAAAGCCACGACTCACCAGTCTAACAATAACAACCCGCTCCAAGGTTGTATTTCAAAACGGCTCCACTCCTACCGGTCTTTCGGGGGCAGCAACCGAACATAAGAGCTATGTACAAGCTTTACACCGTGTATATTTCAGTGATCCGCGGAAGCACTCTTGTTGAAATGTCAACCCCAGGTCCCGTGTCATAGCGAACACGAGACATCTTTCGTCACGGCAACATCCATCATGTTTGGTGATCATACGGGTTCAGTGTTGTTCAGTGAGTACGCCTCATGTGAAGTGGCGTTGACCGTCAAATATGTTAAACGTTCCTTATGTATGTTTATAGAAGTTGTTGATGGTTCCCCTGTAAACAACGCCAGACCTCCAAGGTTGAAGTGATTCAGCAAAGGATTTCAGATTTGTCCTTTGTTTTTTGTTTTTCAGCAAATATCTAAAGAAAACAAAGTCTCGACGCTCTGATTAAAAACAATGCCTTTGAACCTATATATAACTAGAACATCATGGTTATCAGTGAGATACGTTTAACAAGCAACCAGCACAGTGAACAAAATCTCAAAACAAAATGTTCATACAATGAAAATCTGCATCTCCTATCTGCATCTTAATAATACAAGGTTTGTATTATATTGTGTATATCAATGTTAATAACTGTCTGTTATAACTCGTCATATCCATGCTTTGTAGCCTGCCACTTGTGGGTGTTTATGTACAATAAATCTTCTTCTTCTTCTTCTTCTTCTATTCTTCGAGCATGTCACTCAGCCATACATGATTGTAACTTGTTTGTTTGTTTTTAACGCTACAATTAGCAATAGTCCAGCTCAATAACGGCGGTCTGTAAATAATCGAGTCTGGGCCAGACAATCCAGAGAGTGATGTCATTGGCATCTATCTACGCAACTGGGATACGATGATATGCATCACCCAATTCAACTAACCTGACCACCCAATCCCGTTTGTGGCCTCTTACGATAAGCATGGGTGGACCCATTCTTCCCCGGATCTTCACGGGTAGGTTGTTACTATAGCAGTAGTATGGGAAGTCTCACAGTCCCTGAACCATATTATTTCCCCTTCGCCCAGCCCTCAATCTATAACCCTAAATGAAGCAAGTCTAGATTTTCCACAGGTTCTGAATATCCAATCTCACTGGGGCTCCTTTTAAATCAAAGGTAAGTTTGCTAATGTCTTTCAAACATATATTTTCAGAAACTAAGCGTTAGTCTATAGTACGGGGTATATATATAACTAAACAACCGTTAACGACCCGATTCTTTCATATTACTATAGTTAAGCTGTCATTGCATGACAGATTGAGTTTAGTGATATGAAAGAACCGGGTGATAGTTAACCTTTTATTAGTAATACATTCAAACTTGCTCAGAAGCTGATACAAAACCCGGAAAATGCGCAGCAAATGTCAGTGTTAATGTCATGAATATAGTTCCACCAATTGTATGGCTTTGTCGAGATGACTTGATTTCACTGATAACAGGACCAATAGACACAATAAAGAGGAAGACACGTAATTGTATTGAAAGCCTTATCAGAATACCTCTGCATTAAAGAATATAATAACCATGTCATTATTACTAGATTAGAGTTGCCTTATTGAAAAGTCCAAACAGTGGACATTTCACAGTAAGTCGTTATTGGTCAGTAAATAAAATATGTATCCCCATATGTAAGCAGAGTTGGGGTACATATTTTATACCAATAACGGGTTCCTGTGCTAAATTCTTTTCTTTTTTTTAGAGAGTAAACTCTCTGTTTCTTTTTCTTCTTCTTTAGAGAGTAAACTCTCTTTTTCTTTTTTTTAGAGAGTAAACTCTCTGTTTCTTTTTCTTTTTTTTAGAGAGTAAACTCTCTTTTTCTTTTTTTTTAGAGAGTAAACTCTCTTTTTCTTTTTCTTTTTTTAGAGAGTAAACACTTGGAAGACACTTTAACGATCATCTTAGCGCTAAGATCGCTTTGTGCAAGTGGGCCCTGGTTTACACATTATCCAACCCCTAAGTATTAGATGTTCTTACCAATCATTTCGACCCGTATTAAAATAATAAATACATTTTTAATAATTTTGTTCAAATAAGCCTGGAACGGGCAAATCAAAGCCCATATATATGTACAGTTATAACTGTTGCTCGAGATTTTTTTGTGAATGATTAAATCTTGTTCCCTCCCCTACTTCCCATGAAACAGACAAAACAAATACGTCTAATACGTGCATAAGACAATAGTGTGTCGTTCATTCCTGGGTCTTGCTGTCGTCCGTCCTTGTATAATCATTTCCTGTCAATAGCGAAGTCTCCTGGAAGCGTTCACTCGCTCTCGCCGCACGCCCAACAGTCACGTGACGCCTCCGTCACTGAGCCAATTAAAGATCGGGAAACCCGACACCGCACCGCGCTCAGTTATATGAGCGTAAGGAAGCGAGCGAGCGCTAATGCCAGTAGTCGTCGATTTCTAACTATAAGCAAAATGGATAGCTCGTGGATATACTGTGTGATATGTGCTCTCCTAATATTCTCAGATGGAGGTAAGTAGCATTTGTACATTTCATGTCAATTTCATGAGAATTCCCACGTGACATTGTCGATGCTAAGATCAGCAAGATGGTTCTGCAAATCAAGCATCTGTATTGTCATGGTAACAGGAATTATTTGTATTTTAAGTTCATTTTTATAAATGACAATGTCTCGTGTTGATTTTGACAATCAATCAATCCCAAATGGTGCTGTTCAATTTCAAATCGAGACGAAATTGATTCGTGTTAATATCCAATGAGTTCATTATATCAGAGTGTATGAGTCACAATAGGGTATAGCTCCAGGCTGTCGCCTGCAGATTATAACAGTTCTTTGTCTCATAGAACAAGGAAATGGTCCAATAACTTTACGCCTAAAGGAGGGGCAGTCCTTTCAAAACATACATGAGTCGGGGGTGACGAGAATCACAGCTCATTGAATACTGATAGTCTTGTTTGCTTGTTGTTAAACACCGCAACTGATAGTCTTGATACTGACATGCATAGTATAACGTGTGTGTCGTACCATGCCTTTCCAAATCATTTCAACTGATATTGATATTATCTTGACATGATGAAATATTGTGTAGCGATTAAGTTTCACTTAACTAAAACCAGTCATGATATCGACATGGAATAGACAAATAAACATGTTTTCGGCAACATATTTTGAAATTATACGTACTTTAAATTTATATCAGTATACATGTGATATCGAAAAATACACAATGTGAAATACTCAATGTAAAAATGAATTAATAACACATTTTGAGATTATAAATATCTTTATAACAATAATGATACAGCATTAATTGGACTTAATCATTGTCGTATTGTATCTGGACACTGCCATTGACCAATGGCAACGTTTCGTTTAACAAATAAGTTTCAAAATGTTACCAGCCATTCAAAACAGCATCACTCTCATGTTTTGGGAAGTCATCCTTTCCATGAAGCCGAAAAGGCACATATTCAATGCCACCGAGGCACAGCGCTGAGGAGTACAAGGAGGGTGGTGCTTGTAGCGGGGAGGAAACAGTGAAACTATAGAAACTGTTACAAAATACGCTACACGCCTTTATTAGTCAGGTGTCATGTTCAGCTGGGGATGTAAATGTTCTAATATATTATCCCGTTCACGGTCCGCTGCATCTGACAGTGTCACGACTTCCATCTATGTGTAGTAAGCCCCTCGAACAACAATGATGCTGTGGCCTCTGTAGCATTACCATGTGACACGACGCGATGACAGTTTTCATGACCTCACTATTACGTTACTGTGTACTCCCACTGACATTTGAAGACATAATAATCATTATCATAATCATCATAATAATAATCATAACAATCATAATCATAATATTAATCATATTGTTATTATTATTATTATTAACTGCCAACAATGTACTATTAGAGCGAGCGTTGCAATCAGCAATACGCTACATATACATATTATATATTCCGTTTAAAAAGTTTACTAAAGGAGGCTCAAAATACATACAGTGTAATTTGCGCCTACGTATGTATATTTTTTGTGTGTTATTTACGTACTTACCTTAAGGCTGTTACATATTGCTTTTTGTAGATTGCAGTGAGTCAGAGATTAGGTACACGTTTACCATCAGCTAGCCTAAGTTAAAATTGGACCTGGTCTGAATCCTTATGCTCGTTATGTTTACGGTTTAAACCCTGACACGCCGTGAAATAACTGAAATACTGTTCAAATCATTACTCACTTATTCACTAACCACTGTTATAATGGGAATAGCATCCATGTCCTAAACTACGTAAATAGTGGGTGGGTGAGTTGGGTTTAACGCCGCTTTTAACAGTATTCCAGTTATATCACGGCGTGTCAGCTTAATGTGGGAGGAAAGCCCGAAGTGATGCAGGTCTCAGACGTTTACCACTTTGGTGAAACCCACGAGCACGGGTATGGTGCTGACAAACCTAGAAACATAATCGGGGCGAACATGCATCACTTTGGGCTTTCCTCCCACATCAAGCTGGCACGGATATATGTGGAATACTGTTCAAAGAGGCGTCACATAAACTCTCACATTCTTCATATCAACCAACCCTCTTGTTCGTGAAGGATCTTTAAATAAACCACCTATGGCTGTCTATTGTACCAGACACCATGGATAATCTGCTTAAACGACAAAGTAACTGTTATAAAATTGTAAGACGCACGCACACACACACACACACACGTGTGTGTGTAAAAATATATGTGTGTTTGTGTGTATGGTGCGTGTATATATATATATATATATATATATATATTTGGCAAAGGGTGAAATTATTTTATAAGGCGTTGCGTACCATTCGGCAACTGACATCCATAAAACGGAAGAATGACAATAAAACAGTACAGTTTTACTGTTTTACGCCTCCTGGCTACACTGAGGAAGTAAGATAGAATAGTGATTGGGGGTGTATGACGTTGGGATGGTACCAGTCATATATAAGGTTTATCTCTATGTCTGTATATATGTCATCTTTCAAAACTTCTATATGGGATGCATATGTACATGGACGTAATCTAACACAGTTTATGAGACCCAGATTGCCATATCTTATCAGGGTGGCATATCGAGTGTTTAAAATTAATATACAAAACGTCAAAATAACAGTTTGGCACTTGACATCACTGAATAGGCCCGGGGATCTCCAGGGAGACCGGTTATCACAGTATGTTTGTTACAATAGAAGTAGAAGGTCTGTGAGGCAAGGTTGGTATAATCAGCTGACAATCAAAGCAAAATGTTAGTTTATATACAAGTTAACGTGAAAAGTTAACCATTTACCTTCAATAGAAGTGAAAGGTCTGCGAGGCAAGGTTGGTATAGTCAGCTGATAATCAAAGCAAAATGTTATTTGATATATAAGTTAACGTGAAAATCATTTACCTACAATGCAACATGGAGACAGGTTTTAGTTTTACGCCACGTCATCAATTTTAGTAAATGTTAAGGCATTATCAACACGATACTCTTAGTAATACGATTTCGGATTCGACTCCGTGGATTCAAACGTGCCTAAAGTGTGTTTTAACATGTAAGAGTTTAACGTTCAAGCAATCAAATCACATTTAGGAGTACGTCATATATGACAGTGTTAAAATGTGACCACATCTCTAAGTGGTTTAGTGACCACATCCCAAGTTTCAGCCTTTTCCGTCTGGTCATGCTGGGAAGTGTTGAACTGTCGCCTCATCCGGACAAGCTTACCGTGACAGATATTGTGTCAGGTTGTGTCACTGCCCGTGACTCTCTTAACTACTTGAGGATTGCTGTGAGGAAACGAGTGGCAACGTATCATTGACAAAATGGGAAATGCATGTCTCAATTATTCATTCAGCGATTGTTTGAAATACACAGTAACTAAATAACTGTTAACACCTTCACTACTTTTTTGAATACTTGTTTCCTGATTTCTTAGATGTTAATAGCTTTAAATTTGCCTTTATTAATTGAATATAAACAAATTGAAGGAAATAATTAAACTGTAATTAAGTTTACAAATGCAATTGTATGTGTGTATAGACATGTGTTATTTGTTATTTGATTTTTAAATTGTTTGTTAAACTTTTGTTTGTTCAACACCGCACTCGGTAATATTCCAGCTGTCTGACTGCTGCCTGTAATTAAACGAACTGGATCAGACAAACCAGTGATTGATGTTATGAGCAACGTCCCACGTCATCTAAATGCTTCGTAGGACTAGCTTAGCATGGACCTGTTATAACTGGAATTGTTTTTTTTAAATTGTTTTGTAATGAGATAGTGCGACCCTTTCATTGTTTACCATGTAATGAAAATATTTTGAAAATATATGCTTTTCTTACTTTTATCTACTCTCAGCTGCAAGTAGCGGCTTGTTTATCCAGAGCAATCTATGGGCTTTCAACACAAGGTGTTGTTTTATTGCTCTTAAATTGTTTCTTGCAATGAATATTTAACTTCAGTCATATTACCAATTCACACACGTCTTCAAACAATGGCAGTGCTCATACATATCATGTTTTATTCATACACGCCAGTAAGTTTATGGATATCTCCACATCCCTTTGTCACATTACAATAAAATTATAAAATATTTTTTTTCTGTTTAACCCTTTAAATTCTTACTAAATAACATTACTTTAAAAGCGACAACAACCAATGTTTTTTGTAAGATATCAGAATCCATTGTAAAATTCCGACTAAAGCATGCGCATGGATCTATGACTCACTATCAAATACTGATAATACATGGAGTTGATACAAGGTGTTCGCGAAAAGGTGAGCGTATCCTGACCGACGGTGACACCCGTCACAAACACATGCAAGGGCATGCCAATTATTCAGTTGTTCACGGGAACATAAGTCAAAATAGGGAATTATATCGGACATCATTTTGTCACTGATGCATCTATTTAAAAAATATGTCCTCCACGTATCTATCATAAAACTTTTTGAAATCTTCACTGAGGCCCCGGATGTTGTAACCTTGATCAAACAACCCAGAGACAAAATACACATGCATCATTTCCCGAATACAAATAGCTTATCATATTTTGAAAACGATAGGCGTGTACACGTTTAATTTCTCTTACACTTTCAAAATACCAATCAACAAACATCCTGTCCACTTCAATCTGTTTTTTTTTGGTTGTAAAGTTTACATTCATTAAAACAGTATTAGTATAATGCATTTTAAGCTGCGCAATCACCTTGTGCGCATGCCCAAGACGACTCAAGAGCATTCTATAATGAATCCAATCCTTCATGTCTTTGACGTGTTTACTGAGGATTTCAATTAAGGGCATCAGTCTCCCCAAACAGTCAAAACATGTCGCAATCACGATACAGCCCGATGGCTTCAGCGTATGTCTGTTTGATGTCTTGTCTGGAGTGTTGACATTCAATTGACCTTTAACCCTTGACCTAACCTTACACTCAATTCGTGATATTGGTAGTTTTAAAACGCCTATTAAACTTTCGTACTACGGTGGTTATTTTTTCAAGAATGTAAAAATATAAACACCATGCCCAGTTAATGTGGATGGTGTGGATTTATTGTTGGTTTGTAGACTAACATATAGTCTCTGAAATGAACATATCGTACAGAAAAAAAACAGTTGTTCAGTTATCATAATAAAAATCTAATAAAAAGGGATCCCAGTGATTCTCTTCATACTGCAGTAATCTAGACTTGCCAAACATTATAGACTTGCATGGGCTGTAGTTGATATAAATGTATCAGGGTCTGTAAGACAGACTAGTTGGTTTGTATCTCTCTGTTTTCTCCTTTTGTTCAAATTCTTCCTTCCTCTTCCTGTTGTAAGAATATACATTTGTCAAATAACATCATATCATGATCAACCATTACTCATTTATATCTCACATATCAATCCCTGTCAGGTTACGAGCTATAATAAGCATAGGCACCCATGTGCCAACATTAACATTCCACATTTCTTCGGTGTGAAACAAACGATATTGGAGCAACATACATATATTGTCTAAGTAGATACAATTTATGGATGACGTGTTATTTACCATACTTTTATAGCGACGTTTCGGTGTGGTTCCTTATACCGCTGTCAGGGAAGACTAAGGACTTATACCGAAACGTCGCTTTTACAGTGTATTTAAGAAGTTGTTTTCCATAAATTTGTCTACTTTGTCATTCGCCAACTATGCCTATGAAAGAACGGTTATGGGCCGGGAAGGCGAAAATCAATCCCTCAGAGTTAGAAATTACGTTCGCCTTCCCGGTCATCACAAAAATTCTTATTATGGCAGATGATCGCCTTCCCGGTACTTGTTAATTACAAAGAAAACACCAATGAAATGAGGACACTATTTAATCTGGACACCCGGGGAGTCCAGTCAAAACCTAAGTTGTGTGCAGCCTCTTGGATGTATTCAAAAGCTCTCACGTAAGCACACTCTGCCTTGTTTGGTAGAAGACAGAATACAAGAGGGAACATATGCTCTTGAAACTCAGCATGAATGTTGTACACTTAATCTGAGTTCAATGGAAGTTAGTAATCACATTCTCTGAGTTCAATTTTAACAATTTTAGTAGATTATCTCTTACTTTATTTTTCCGTCTCACGAGTTCAATGGAAGATAGTAATCACATTCTCTGAGTTCAATTTGTTTTATCTCTTTCTTCACTTTTCCGTCTCACAACACCCCAGTGTCCTCAATGTATAAGTTTCCGTTGTATACATAACGAGGGTACACATCACTGATCTTTTCATTCGCCTTCCCGGTCCCCAGTCCCTTACCCCTCCATTCGCCTTTCCGGTACTACTGGTAAATAGATTTTCGACTTCCCGGCCCGACACCGAAAGAACACGTATTGTCCTGTTTGTTACGGTGACACACCAATTGCTCTATCCAAGAACCATTTGTGTGCGAATATATGTGATGGCCTATTCACATGTGTTATTTTATGACATTGTCAAAACAATGAGAATGTAAAATGGCCGTCCATTGTAGACTTTTGTCCTAGCTTTATTGTTATGGCCCATTGTCTAAATAACAATAACGTTTATTACACAGACGTGGTACTATACTATATGTAATTATGCTGTAAACACGTAATGTAGCAATGCTGTTTCAATTGTCAACATGCTCACAAAACATAGGCTGATGTATATTTGTCAGTGTGTGAAAATAAACACACCCATATTGTTTTCACAAACATTTAGGGTCTCATATAAAATCATGTTGGTATGTGTTTTTTTCTGCTTCTTTTCGCATGATGTTCTAGGTGTGGTAATTTTTAAAGTTTTTTATTAAAGATACTGATGCTAAGAGGGGATCAGACTAGTAGTTTTAGTGACGATGTTTTGAACCACAAAATAGATTGTGTTGTTTCAATGTCTTTGTGAACAATATGCAAGTCAAAGTAAAAAAGACTTAGGCGTCTGCGTTCATTCATGATGGCTGAGTTTTGAGAGCTATCTAATCAAAGACAGATGCTTCAGAGTGTCTTTGTGGTACGCTAAACGACAATCTAAAACGAATGGCATATAGTATTCAACGCGCATAAAAACGTTGTCTCTATGTAATAACAAATCTCTGTGTTGTAAACTCCTGGAATATTCACTGTTTCAGTGAAATATTTAACCTAAAGACCTATATGTAGCAGCCTTCCTCTTGCCTCGTATATTTGGAAGGATGGCTCAGCGTCAAAATAGATCTTCATGTCTTGGTAGTGTGTAACATGATGAAAGAGCTACCCGCTCATTAATTCAATCCAAAAAACCGTAACATTGTGTCAAAATGTGGAAATAAATATGAAAATAAGTACAAACAAATATTGCCTTATATTTGTTCCTTTTTCATTTAAAAAAATGTGCCTGTAAGTACAATGTGCTCACTGTGTTCCGGATTAGAATAGGTCCCCAGCAACCTACGATGGTAGTAAGAGGATACTTAATTGAACTAGTGGTCAGGCTCGGCTTAGTTAATTGCGGGTTATCGTACCCCGACAACTTGGATCATTGCTTATGATATCAATTTCTGGGTTGTCTGGTCCAGAAACGAATATTTACAGACCGCCGTCATATAGCTGGAACATTGCGGAGTGCGGCGTTAAAAAGCAAGCAAGCAAACAAACAAACAAACACACACAAATAACCCAAAGTATAGCTATTCCCTTATTTGTTGCCATCAGTATTTTCAAGCACGTTTAATTTGGACAGGGCCATTTGTACCGTTATCACTTTTCTACATTTCATGTTAGGGAATACTTTAACAACAGCATATATGTAGAAAGTTGAATATGATGCCTAAGCAAAAAAGCAATACAATTACGATATTAACGCGGGAGAAGAACATATACTTTTTTATCTTTCCAAAGGCATGTCTTTATGAGTCTGTATCAAATCATGACGTCAACATGCTTCAAGACAAGATCAATACAGTTAGGTTCACCAACATCCATTTGACACCATACAAAAGCATCCATGGATGTGGTACAAGACCGTGTTTATTTTAAATGAGGTATAGCCAATGGTTAACCGTTCAAACTGAGACGCTAATGTGTGAAGAAATAAAAGAGTGGTAGTGCAATTGGCAACAGCTTGCCAAGCAAGCCTATCTTAGAACCAACGTTAAATGTTTTCAAAGAGTGCTGAAGATTTCATTTCAAGTTCACACCATGGTTAGAGGACAGAAGCATACACTATTTCGACATATATTATTAAAATTAACTATTTCTGTATGGATAGATATAGAAGAAAAATGAAAAAAATATTGAAACTTTATTTTCGTAAAACCTTCAACGAATGTTGTATGGTACATGATAGATATATGGATAGATTAGACAGATACAACTATAAATACTATACATGGATATATGGAGAGATGACGGATGGGTGGGTATGTTCTTAATATATAATCTGATATGTAAAACGTGGTTTCCAGTGCCTATATTTAACGCCAAGTTAGACGGAAATGTGTTTTACTCTTGGTTCTAATTGGGCGTTGAGGAATAGTGTCAATGAAAGAAGTGACATAACCATGATATGTATAATCAACTCTAATTCCCGTGCCAGAATTGTTTTAGCCCTATTTATATAACAGAAATGGATTCTGTAAAACTTCATAGAGAATACGGATGAACTTTCATCAACGAAGGATGCCTTTGCGGGTCGCGAAGTGTTTCCATGACGGCTTCAATCATCAGCTTCCTAACAACACTGCACTGTTTCTGTTTGTCTTTCATATCAGGATCCGTGCCATCTTACCACGGATGCTCTTATCGAAGTGTCAGAAATAACGTGAATAAGAGTCTGGCCTTCAAAGAGCCCGGGGGCCGGGTGATGATAATACTGGGAACGAAATATTTCCAAAATTCCAAAAGAAGGAAATTATATTAAACATGAAAGAGGGACACGTGCAGTCAGTATCGGCATAAGAGCATGATATGTGAACTATTTACAGAATACACAGCGAGCTACGTGTATTTACGGAGTATCTGCCTCGAGTGAAGGAATGGCGTACACCATGAGGGTCTGACACCGCTAATTCACTAGGGACAGATAATCCTTTAATTCCGAGTTTGGAGTAGGTTAAAAAAATATTCTTTATCTTACTCTTCGCTTTAAGAAATAAAATTGAGAGAAACATGAAATGTCAACCGGCAGATAACTTACTGACGTCATGAATACTGGATGACGTCATATATTGTTTTCGTCAACGAAGCAATGTAACGCCATATCGTTTCAAATAACCAAGTGCATATTTTGGAAAATTGATTTCGAACTTTGTCCTTGTGTGGGTATAATAAGGCGTTATGTGTTTGTATCCTCTTTACACGCACGCCTCCCTGGCTGCCAATGTACATGATATTAACATGGTTAGAAAAAATGCCCTGAGTGTTTTTGTGTGTATCGTTTACGCCGCACTCAGCAATATTCCAGCTACAAGACGGCGGTCTGTACATAATCGAGTCTGGTCCAGTCAATACCGTGATTGACATCATGCGTATCGATCGTCGGAATTGGGATATTTATGTGTGTTTTAATTAGGTGATACACATACCGGTATGCCTGTTTTAATAATCTTGTCTCTGCACCATGGCCGTCTTGTAAGCATGATTTGGCAATGACCTTATTCCTGTATAATAATACATAATATTATATGACAAAAGATAAGGCATATGCTGTTCAGAGATCCGCTTTACTCTTTCCGGTTATCAAATCATCAAATTGAAAAAAAAGTCAGTTAAACTTAATTTAGTATCTTTTTACTGTACCCTACCTCGGTGGTCTTTCAACATTATCTCGTCTCAGTCATATGATGGATATTACATTGACATTAAGGGTCTATCAATGATACATATACGACGTTTTCTTGAAATCAGTGGCAGCTGATCCTGTGCACGTGGTCCTGTCAAATCAGGCGAAGTTAAGCGATGTTGGTCGCGGAAGGCAGTTGGATGGGTGTTCGGCAGTCTGACTCCTGGGAGTTTCTAGGGCTGTCCCACACTGAAGGACATGTAGCACATGTGGTGTCTCCTTAGGCAAGGGACTTGGTTTCAAATATGCCTGCTGTTAACCAATCAGTGAATGGGTACCCGGTAGGTTGAGATGGCCATGTGACTGTTAAACTAGCGCCTCACAGGTAGCTTGGCTTGTATACACCCTAGGGATCTGAGAAAGAAAATCGAGTGCACACTGATCCATTGATAGTAATAGTGGTGTTAGCGCTTTTCAGCATGCTTCAACGGATGGCCTATTGCTCAAAACAAATATCTATTATTATCATCATCATCATCATCATCATCATCATTATTATCATTATTATTATTATCATTATTATCTTAGGATTGAAATGAACAATGCAGTGAGGTATAATTAACATATTTATATTGTTCAAAATAAAATCCTTAAATAAACGAGATTTTAAAACGAAGAATATTCTTTCCAGATCTTTTACACCCTTCTCTCTGAAATATGCACAGAACATACGCCCTTTTAAAATAATGGTGTGTTTTAAAAAGTTTCTGTGTAAACCTTTTTGTTTACCTTCTTGTTATCGTGTTTTGAGGAGATCCATATTGCTATAGTGAAGCCGTGAACAGAGGCATGTACCATGTGTGTGATGCACTGGTTGTACCTGGGGCACATCACATGGGTGGTACGTTGTCATGAATCAGACATTTACAGTGCCCCAATGTATGCAGTATGTTCAGAGTAGTAGAGCATGGGGATGCCTCGTTAACGTCAAGAGACCAGTGTGTCTGGTTTACGGCGGTTGCAGAACAATGTTTATCTGCATATGTACGTCTGTCTATCCATATATCAAATCCAGTCATTATTAAGTCATTCATTCTTTGTTCCTTCTCCCACACATTTGTACATCTATCTATCTATCTATCTATCTATCTATCTATCTATCTATCTATCTATCTATCTATCTATTTTGAGTCTCACGATAAATCTCTCTCACTCACTCTCTCTCTATATATATTATAACAATATTATATATATATATATATATATATATTCATATAAATACATACGCACGCACGCACGCACGCACGCACGCACGCACGCACGCACGCACGCACGCACACACATATACATTCATCTATTTTGAGTCACGATAAATCTCTCATATAAATACACACACACAGACACACACAGACAGACACACACACACACACACACACACACACACACACACACACACACACACACACACACACACACACACACACACACACATACATACATACATACATACATCATTGTTTATCTGACTTTCCATTCAACATTGACCCCGTCTCATCACCCAGTTACAGTACATTTGTACCTCTATCTGTTAAGAACCTCACATATTTATCTATTCACCCATCCGTCATCTATCCATATATCCATGTATAATATTTATAGTTGTATTTGTCTAATCTATCCATATATCTATCTGTCTAATTACCGATTGATCCATCTACATCACCCATCCATCTCTTGATTTACTCTTTTATCGATCTACCTATCTGTGTCCATCCACGCTTGCACCCGTGAAGATCCGGGTTAGAATAGGTCTTCAGCAACCCATGCTTGTCGTAAAAGGCAACTAACGCGATCGGGTAGTCAGGCTCGCTGACTTGGTTGATGCATGTCATCGATCCCAATTGCGTGGATCGATGCTCATGATGTCACTCACTGGCTTGTCTGGTCCAGACTCAATTGTTTACAGACCACCGTCATATAGCTGGAATATTGCTAAGTGCGGCGTTAACCAACCAACCAACCAACCAACCAACCAACCAACTATCCACGCTTGCCATTAACCCCATGGAAGTGTACGCCAACAGTCACACGTCATACACATCCTGGATCTGCACTGCAGTGCTACTTAACCCTGGTACATACTATCACATGCTGCCTAATTACAAGCACTAACGTCATCCTTAAATGTAAGTCCTACACAGCCCTCGTAACTCGCAAGTCCCACTGACACCGGAGAACCAGCTGCCGCTGCAGCGATGACGGCTGAGTAACCCAGATATGAACCCGTCCTGCAGTTGAGAAGAAGTTAGATACTGACAAGAGATTATACCGTTCAAGCGCCTGTTTGCCTAAAGCCACGTATCCCATCAGATGTTCCTTCAGTTTGACATTACATTCGACAGTTCCTCTTGGGTAAGAGCGACATTGGGACTTGATAGTGCACTGGGATTGGAATATTATTTTATGTATGCCGGCATATGGGCGTGTTGTGGAATTTCTAAATTTCTAAATTTCTCAATCTGCTTCGCGTTGATGAGAAGCCGAGAGCCACGGAATTACTTGGACATACTGAGATAACACATTTTTGTACTGCGTTTGCTTTTGGAACTTTTTTAAATTCTCAGACGTCTTAAGTGCCAGAGTCTAAGGAACGCCCTCTTTGTAACAGTAAGACATAGTCAATGGAAACGACAATGATAAGGTTTCTGAAAACATCTTACATTATGTAACGTTCTTCGCGTGCTTTAAGTTGCCATGTGAACTTTTTCCTCCAACTTTCGGGGAGAGGAAAAGAACTATTCGTTACACTGAAGGCGCTTTGTCAATAACAAGCAATAGGTGTTCGTGCTGTTAGCGCCTTTCATTTCCTACAGTAATGGATGTCAAGGCTTCTTTGTACTTCCTGGAGCTGTAATTAAACACAGCTGATGTCCCCACACGATCTCCACATTTTTTCAGAAGCACCATCTTCATGGATGTAAAATGGACGTTGATTAATTCAACATGTATCGTACACACGCACACATTAGGAAACATACGATGCAGTATAGGACACACTTCATTCTGGAAGGATCTTTACGTAACGCAATACGATTAACCTTTCTTATCATTTTGATGTTTCCTGAGGCCTGGCCAATGTTGTATTTTATATTTTGCAGACAACTTTTCTTAAATTTTGAGAAACGAGAAGATTGCGGTGTTTGATCCAATGAAAAGTTAGTCAAAAGCTCAAGATCTTTCTTCTTCTTTTTAGCTCATTTTTTAAGATCTGTTATGTTGCCATAGTGATAAGATTTTCGAAGACACAACCTGATTTCTTTAGTAACTAACAAATGTCTCTAATTAATGCAGCACCAATCACACATATGGACAGGGCTAACACTAAAGTCTTGTGTTTCTAGTCATTTTTTGGCATGATATGATTTGAATACGGTCGTCCTATGTGTAGATTCGTTGCTTATATAACACTTTCTAAATGCAGTATGAAGTTTTTCTGTTATCAAGATACACCGAAGTTAACATCATACCTCACACAGCGTGCATCAGTTTTCCTGAAATCAAGCTGAAAGTGACGTCATGTAGAGACTTATCACAATTTGATAACAGTAACACATTATCATTAAAGATGCAAACGTACATCATAACATTAACCTTTGAATTCAGTTCATGTCTATGCAACATATGGAAAGCGTTAACTAACTAGCAGAATAACCTTCACCTTCCTTGCCAAAAACATGATAATGAGTTCATTAACTCAGAATGTCAAAGTTCAAGACGGCTTCTACTTCTGTCATACAATGCACTTACATTGCTACTTCACAGGCAACACTTTCAACCAGCATTCTGATATAATTATAATTACTTGTACTAATGCTAATTATGTTTATTAATATGCCCTCAGAGTTACATAGTGTCCGCATGCCGAGGGTTTAAAGTGGGGATATGGTTTGTAAAAAGTTCCTTTCTTTTTCGTACAATATACTTTTGTGTGACTTCTTTATGGAGATTCTTTTATGATTATGGTTAGGCTTTGATTTTTTCCCCACAGATAAGGATCATGAATCAGTTTAATTAAGATCGGAACACGTGAGTCTCTAGTTGAGAGCAATTCTGTTAAGACTATACATTATAAGCCATGATGTAATATGACCCATGACACCCATTTCCAGGCTAGCATGGGAAGCTCACCATACACAATGTGGGAACAGTTTTAAATCACTAATCCTTCATGCTCCACAATACTAAAACAGCTTACATTGTTGTGGGTATTGATTGAGTTAGTGAGTGAGTGAGTATGGTGTTACGCCGCTTTTAGCAATTTTCCAGTAACATCACAGCGGGCGGAAATTATACCCATGGGAAATCGAACTCAAGCCTTCGGCTTGTCGAGCGAACGCCTTAACTACTAGGCTACGAAACCGCTCCGAATTGTATTGAACAGATCAAACAAACGAGGCCCCAATGTATAATACAAACACATACAATTCAATATGATTATATCTTGTGTCCATACGTGTATCCTGCTAGTGCCCTGATGAAGAGAATTCCGATTATAAGAAATTATAGTTTACTACATAATAAATATTGTTTTATTTTCAAATTTGGCCACCTGGCATTAACAACTTTTAGTATGCCGACTTGATACACTAGTTCCTAAAGTTACCACGCCCGTGAAGATCCGGGCTAGAATTGGTCTTCAGCAACCCATGCTTGTCGTAAGAGGCGACTGTTGTTGTTGTTTGTTGTTTAACGCCGCACTCAGCAATATTCCAGCTATATGACGGCGTTCAAGAGGCGACTGACGGGATCGGGTGGTCAGGCTCGCTGACTTGGTTGACGGATGTCACTGTATCCCAATTGCGTTGATCGATGCTTATCATGTCAATACACATGTAACTGGATTGTCTGGTCCACTCTCGATTGTTTACAGACCGTCATCATCAAGCTGTTATATTGTTGAGTGCGGCGTTAAACAACAAACACGAAACCCCTCAAGTCATTTTTGCTAAACATGTTTATATCATGTACATTTGCCTACAGGTAGGTGTGCGTGTAAGAGGGTACAAACACATAACGCCCATTTATACCAGCCCATGGGCCAAGTTCAAATGGCAATTTTCCGATGCATCAGTCCTTCTGAAACAAACATAATGGCGACAAGCAATATTACACCATGTAATATATGGGGCGGTTCACTCAGTTGTTTTCATACACAGTTGCTAAAGATATCGGGTCGAACCGGGATTCGAACCCACGATCATAGGTTTCTGGCGTTCCCAAGGGACGCACTCTGTACAGCGAATTGCGGCGCCTTAGACGACTGGGTCACCAGTGCCCCTCAATTATTTTTTGAATATCATTATATCATAAAGACAGTATTACCCATGGGCTTGCATAATTCAATTTATATGATATTTGTGATACGGAAATTTACTTAATCTATTTAATCACACATAAGTAGCCTTGATGTAAATAACAAGTTTCGTACAAAGGACGGATACCAAAGGCAGCTTAGCCGGACGGGACTCAACCCAAAAAAGTACGAGAATCTGTACTGTACTAAGAAAGTGTTATCCCAAAATATAAAATTCGTTGTATTCATAGCTTAGCATTACCGAAGTCATTCGTAAACCCTCAACGGTAGTAGCTAGCCTTATTGTCTACAGAAATATTCTTCTTGGATATTACGAACTTCAAGTTCGTTAATTTAAAGTGATTTATAAACACATGCTAATGATATAATCGGAATAAGATAATGGACTCTGAATTTCGCAGATATTTCTAATGGTTATGGAAAGGGTTAATTACAGTTAACCGTAAGTTCGAACTCGGTCTATTCAAAACTAACTTAATTTTAAGCCTAGGTTTGTATTAATTCTTTATTGTAATGACAATATTATATTGCTCTGTCATCTTTTCGAGACAGCAGACACTTCGAGATGATAATATAATGATATATGATAATGGGCAAAGAATCGCAATAATTTTGTTTATCATTCTAGAGCTATGTTTTTGTCGTTAGAAATCTCAGTTCCGGAAAGGAGGTTTTGAATTACGTTGTTTTTCAATGAAAAACAGCTGAAATGGGATGGCGTCGCTTTCTCATGACGATAGACCTCAGCATGTACCAGCTCTGCAGAATCTATGTGTGTGTTGTTATAGAAATTTAGCACGAGTAGCATAATGTGGTCTTCGCAAACTTCAAAATGGTTATAAAAGGTTTTTTTGTTATGTTTAAAGACGTCATAATAGAAGTAATAAATTGTACTCTGCAACCGCATTGGACAACTTGGTTGTTGAAGTGACCATTAAATGGTCATGTTTGATAGTGCAGTAGCATTCTACATCTTGGTTGGTTCACTTTCATTTATTTTTCTATCCATCCACGTTTTCATGCAATACGCATCGTGCGTTGATGTCACCAAAAACGTCTACTAATGAATCGGTGACTGTGGTCCCACTGAAAACAAAGTTGTCATTGTTAATACGCTATTTTAAGCGAAATTGTGGCACTCGTTAAGATGTCAGGCTTTGTTAAAGCGATGACGCAAATGTCTATCTCATTCATTGTCGGGGAACAATGTTTTTATGTTGAAGAATTAAGAAACAGATGTTGGTGTGAAAACAACATACACTGGAAACACCATCTATGTTTTACTTTACGTAAAGAGAGCGTGGTAGCATACGTTATTAACATTCCTTTAATGCATCTATGTTGGATTACATGCAACAAAACTTACTCAATGTATTTTTAAATATTTACAAAAGTTTTACAGAAATTCCAGGCCTCGTGTTTGCTTTGAAATTCGAGAAAAGTGTAAATTCAAACACCCTTTTAAAATACTTTTAAAATTAAAACATTTCATTAGAACAATTTATGGGTGACAATTTCAACTCTTTTGGTTCAAGTTCACTTGACAGCAGAAAGGCATAACTGTAAATGACAGCTGATAAAGGTTATAACGACGAGCATAAACTGTTTCTTTGCTGTTTTTTTAGCCACACATCACTCATTATATGGCTCGTTTTACCATTTCTTTAATCCCCTTAATTGACTGGTAAATCTGAGCATGCAGAGAGAGGAGTTAGGCAAGGCAATACGCACGATCAGCGCTTATTGGAAGCTTTTTGTACGACGAAATAACACGCACTGTAGATACATGGTTTTATTTAGACAACGCTGGAGAGTCTCATTTTCTTGATTACATTTTATGATGCTATATTCCCTCCACAATGCTGAATCGTGGATGGAAGACACTTTGGTGACTAATACCGTTGAATTAATTTGATAGGTGATGGCATCTTAACGACACGACTGACGCTTACAGAGTGAATCACCCGAATCACTAGGTTACTCTGCTGTGGTCATTTTTAGAGACTTAATGTTGTGTGTCCTGAAATGGTTGTAATGTCATTGTAAAACCAGAAGATGCCAGCCCATCAGTGTATAATGGCCATTTTAAAATGAGCTTATCAACATAGTTACTGTTTTTAATTTCGTATAAACGTGTACATATGATGATATATTTAAACTCGAAGTGACGTGGCATTCTTATTATCGGCTTATTTCTCACTTAGATTATTCTTCCTGTTGCAATTTAGGAAATTTTCCAGGCTGTGTCACGTCTTACTACTTAGAGGTGACAATATACGCTGTTGTTCATTTCCCCCGCAGTAGGAAACGTGATTGCTGATGTGGCGTTAAAGGGGGCACGTGTGCCTTGGTTTCAAGTCCAGATCCCGACGTTGTTATAAAGGCCCTTTGTGTAACTGCGACATCGTCTCTCTCTGTAACTAGGGTAATCGGTAACTGCTAGATTGATACGTCATAATATTGAGATGAAACATTACACTATTGGGCTGAAAGAAAAACGTAATATTTGTTTTATTTAAAAAGAACCCAAACTTTTATTGTTCCCAGTTGTAGATTAATACAGTAAGTATTCCGTCAAAAACATATTTCGGATTGCATAGAATGACACAATTCACTCTTTAAAAGTTTTGGAAACAAACATTGTCCTATTTCAAACCAAAAAGGTTGCAACAGACAATCAGACTCAAACATAGTATGTATCAACAGAGCGTGAAGAATCAAATGCTGAGAATAAAAGTGATCATTTTCTGTTAAAGTTATTTTTGTCATCCTTTTTATCGCAATACATTTCTCGATTGAATATATGTTTTTAAGTAGTTTTAAAAGTACATCTATTTTCGGTTTGGTTCCTTTGATTCCACTTACATGAATATGCCTTTTTCAAAATAAAAGTATATGATTGATTAATGTATTAATGTATCAATGTAATATTATTGACTTAAAAGACATTATAGTAATGAGTTAATAGATTTTATTTCATTTTTGTGAATGCCGTACGTCAAATGTGTTTTGGCCTAAGCATAGTCCTTCTGATCTTGGTCACCCACATACTCGATACAGGCCCCAGTAGGTTGTTGAACAGTCTTGATATATCTAGTGTCTTCGTCACCCTCTCAACTCATATAACATTATGTTCAGATATTTGTTGTTTTACGTCGCACTTAGCAATATTCTAAGCGAGTCTAGTTCAGATAAACCAGTGATTGATATGATGAACAACGTTCCACGCCGTCGGGGGTACGATGGTACGTACTCAACCATGCAACCGGTCCTGACCATCCGATCCATTTAGTCGCTTCTAACGACATACATAGGTTACTGGGGACACACTAACCGGACATCTGCACGTGTGTCTTCTTTCAGTAGTGTTAACATGCATACATATTAACTTTAATAACAACTATTAAAACATGAACACGCCAGACTGAAAGACAATTTGATAAAGTGTTTCTCAACTTGAATCAAAGCTGTTGGTATTGGTCCGAGCCTAGTGCTTAAAAAAGCTAAGGTATGTGATATATGTATTAATTATTTGACTAAGATTATAACAACAGTTTCTGTATGTAAATAAGGGTGAAACGGGTGGTTCAGTTGTCTAAGGGGCCGCTACACGTTGTGCATGCCAGAAACCTATGATCGTGGGTTCGATTCCCAGGCTCGCTCGGATTATATTTCTAGATTTGTCAGCACGATACCCAGTGCGAGTGGGTTCCACAGAGGTAGTAAACGTCTGAGACCAGCATCACTTGGCGTTCCTCCCGCATCAAGCTGACACGCCGTGGCACAACTAACATACTGTTCAAAGCGGCGTTAAACCAAACCCACTCAGTCACCCTCACAATAGATGTATATGAAAAGCTAATGATCAGTCGGAGATGGACGGAGAACTGCTTGGAAACCACATCGGAAACATCCACACAGTCAAGATTTACCACCATGAGAATTCCCTGTTGTGTGTTTCCAGTTTGGCGTCTCTCCATGCGGGATCTTGTGTTTATCTAAATATCATGAATGTCTGTTGTTAGCATTGGTTGATCTTATCATCACACATCTACACAGAACATTCTGTATGTCATGCTGACGACTAGTTCACGACGCCCTTTACAATGTAGGTTTTATTTCTGCACATGAACACCATGCTCTTCACACTTGGCATTTTTCAGCTGATCCAACAATGTTCATCGTTTTTGAGCCAAGAACGTCTTGGAGATATGGTGAATTGACAACGATGGAATAAAAGGGGTGGTCGGGTAGCATAGTGGTTAAAGCTTTCGCTCGTCACGCCGAAGACCCGGGTTCGATTCCCGACATGGGTACAATGTGTGAAGCCCATTTCTGGTGTCCCCCGCCGTGATATTGCTGGAATATTGCTAAAAGCGGCGTAAAACCATACTCACTCACTCACTCACTCATTATAGAATAAAAAGTCCACAAGGTACATTTGATGTAAGGATGGGCATTGGACATGTTCTGATTATGGTTTTCCAGATCCGTGTGTATTATATAATGAATTAGCAAATATTTCGTATGTGCATTTATAACTTTAATGGGCATCCCCTCTCAACATGCTCAATTTGTCGGTACATTTGTCCAATGAGGCACGTGTTAGTTGAGGTCCTCAATGTAAAGTGCCGGGCAAAAGAAAGTATACACACATTGTTTGAGGTCGACTTAATATAAAACAAACAAGAAATGGTTATTCGATGGTGGTGTGTTTCCAACGGATATCACAGTTGTGTTAATGACCGTAGGTTTGCAATGTTTCGACTGTTTTCAGTCTAGAAACATTTTAACACCTTTTGTAATTTTGTGGTCAATTTTCAAGTGTTTTCTTTTGGCTGGCAGTTTAGTTCTAGTTTGCAAGGATTGAAATAAAGATAACAAAGCCGAAATGATCTACTGTCAACTTCCAGTTTCTCACCTTACAAACAGCCACCCTTCTGAACATTCCCTTTCCCATATAAGATAAACTTCCTAAAAGACTCATGCTGCTATGGAAAGGAAATCAGGTTGAAAGACAACCTTCACCATTTCCAATTGTAAAACCTACGTCTGTTGTTAGACTGGGAATGCTTGTATCGCCATTCACGGGGTGCACTGGGGCTAGGAACACATGCATCTGAATGGCAGAACGTTGACGTCAAGATACTCGCGCAAAAAATGTTTCTCAAAGGGCAAATGGTTGTTCGACCATGTGCTGTCTGTGTTTCACGTTGTTTAGTTGAAAACTCTTGAGTCAGTTCTTGATGTTAGTTTTGGGGCCATAAAGTGGACATAGCCATAAAGGCATGGGTAGTTACGTCGTGGTAACTGTCATCAAGATGTCTTGGTTCCCAAAGGTGCACTTACGCAAGAGTCAGAAAGGCATAGGTAGTTACGTCGTGGTAACTGTCATCAAGATGTCTTGGTTCCCAAAGGTGCACTTACGCAAGAGTCAGAAAGGCATAGGTAGTTACGTCGTGGTAACTGTCATCAAGATGTCTTGGTTCCCAAAGGTGCACTTACGCAAGAGTCAGAAAGGCATAGGTAGTTACGTCGTGGTAACTGTCATCAAGATGTCTGGGTTTCCAAAGGTGCACTTACGCAAGAGTGAGAAAGGCATAGGTAGTTACGTCGTGGTAACTATCATCAAGATGTCTGGGTTTCCAAAGGTGCACTTACGCAAGAGTGAGAAAGGCATAGGTAGTTACGTCGTGGTAACTGTCATCAAGATGTCTGGGTTTCCAAAGGTGCACTTACGCAAGAGTGAGAAAGGCATAGGTAGTTACATCGTGTCAACTGTTATCAAGATGTCTGGGTTTCTTAAGGTCCAGTTAGGTGTCGACAAGAAAAATCTTTATACGAGCAACTTTACTATCATACTTTAATGGAACACATCACCGTGTAGAAACAGGAATCATATTTTCGTGTGTGTGTGTGTGTGTGTGTGTGTGTGTGTGTGTGAATGTGTGTGCGTGCGTGTATGTGTGTGTGTGCGTGCGTGCGTGCGTGAGTTTGTGCGTGCGTTTGTGTGTGTGTGCGTGTGTGTGTGCGTGCGTGCCTGCGTGCGTGCGTGCGTGCGTGTGTGTGTGTGTGTGTGTGCGTGCGTGCAGTCCGAAGCATGTAAAGTTTTCTGAATCAATCTTACCCTCTTTAACATACAATTAATGTCTAAACTGTCTTTCGTCATGTGAATTACCAAACACATTATTCGAAAATTTTTGCAAATAGTAAACCAAATGAATTCAATTGCTAACTGAATTCTACTCCTTTTTTCAGTGATCCATTCATATCATTTTCACAAGTATTTTGCCGTTAACGCCTTTAAAAGGTAATGGAATAGGTTATTCTCTGACTGTGACGTTAAAAGTATATTTGGATGTCAATATTGAAAGAACTTGAGTCCTTCAAATTCCAGATTCGCCCTGGTAGTGTTTCTAGGTCTGTCAGCGCCATACCCGTGCTAATCTTTTTTCACAAAGAGATAAACGTCTAAGATTTACGCCCCATCGGGCTTTCATTCCACGTTAAACTGTCTCGTAAATCACCAACAAAACTCAGTGATCAGACCATTATAATACATCCACATGGAATCATTAGCTATAAAACACTTACATATCAGAAAGCGTGTCTATATTGCCAAGGACACCTCGGAAAACATCGGGCTCTTTAAAACAATCGTGTTTGATTTAGATTCAATCGTGACATCAGCAAACTTAAAAACAATGTCTCGAATATCTTCTCACTCATTTCTGCACGCATAACATCCTTACGGTAAAGGAGTGGTATTTAGCCTTGTGTGTAATGTCTTAATCTTCTCTCATTACCATGGAAACACATTTGAACTCCTACACTTGTAAAACCGTTCACCAATTCTTCTCCAATACGATGCCTAACACTAACTGTTGTTGCTCAACATAAAATGTGACAGAGATATGAACACTACTATGTTGTGACTTTACACTTAACCAAGTAATTAGGTCGTAAAGTTATGCGGTCATGTTTTATGTAGGAATTAACACAACCCCTGTACATCAAACTGCAACCATATCATTAATTCATCCAGAATGGCTGCACTTACCGAACAGATGTTTCTCCACACTATTTGTTTACCTTCTGACATAGGTGAAACAAACAAACCCCATATCGTTGAGAGTGTGTACCGCATCTCAGCGTTACGTTAGGGTATTATTAGACAGTCGTGTCAGCGTGACTTGATGTGTTACGGCATGTGTCGGGACAAGGCAGCACAATGCGGAAACTACCGCCGTCATGGACACAGCTGCTGACGTTCATCAAGGCTGTACCTCCGTGTTAACAAGTTTCACCGTGTGTCTAATTACCGCATGTTGAAGCGCCGGTATCAGACGTCGACTGACGTTGCAGTGAAAAGTGTGCTTTTATCACCCTTGAACTAATTCTAGGAGATTTATTTAATGATAAGGAGTTTAATTATCGAAAAAAAAGGTTTGATTCATTCATGCTTGCTCTATCGAGACAAGTCGGCACATTACACGTCAATTCATAAATAATCTCTTACACACACGTTAGGAAATTTATGTATGTATGTATGTATGTATGTATGTATGTATGTATGTATGTATGTATGTATGTATGTATGTATGCAGTGAGTGAGTGAGTATGGTTTAACGCCGCTTTTAGCAATATTCCAGCAATATCACGGCGGGGGACACCAGAAATGGGCTTCACACATTGTACCCATGTCGGGAATCGAACCCGGGTCTTCGGCGTGACGAGCGAAAGCTTTAACCACTAGGCTACCCGACCGCCATGTATGTATCTATGTATGTATGTATGTATGTATGTATGTGTGTGTGTGTGTGTGTGTGTGTGTGTGTGTGTGTGTGTGTGTGTGTGTGCGTGTGCGTGTGTGTATGTGTAAAAATATTCAATAATAATTGTTAATGACACTTTGTTTGATTTACACTAATGACGTTTATTTGCAATACGAATTGTTAATTTTGTGAAGTGTGACAATAAGAAGAAAAAATAGTGCACAACATAAACCTCAATGAAACATCGTTACAATGTTTAATGACACATTTGGTAACATGGTAACATTGTGAAAAACCAATGCCAAGTGTAATGACACATTTGGTAACGTGGTAACATTGGGTAAACCAATGCTATTTGGTAACACGTATAAAGAGAACCCTTTCCGAATAACTGCAAGAATGCTGATACAGCATTAAGCCATACAACCATTTCAGCAACGTTAATGTCAACGAGTACAATTATCTTAGGCTGATTTTCATGCAATTGAGTTAGTGAGTTAATGCTTTACGTCACATGGGCAATATTTCAGCCATATCGTGATTTCATGTAATTGAATAGATATAGATATTCTTTGACGTACAGAAGCAGCCTTTGACATTCTTGTGTTAATCTGAGCCCCCATCAAATCCCCGGGGTTATTAGCAGTATATGCTGAAGGAACAAATGTCATCATCCAGCCCTGGTTTCCCAGCAGTTGTGTGTGTGTGTGAATTACCCCTCCAGCAGTGTCTTATATAGGCCCACGCCCAAGTGTTCTCTTTCAGGAGAACGCCCTCATTCATCCGTTTACATATGTAATAAGTTCGCCGAAGTTATCATGCACATAATATGGTTATCCCTGCCTAACTACTACATATATCATGCAGATACTATAGTTATCTGTCCCTCCTGAGCACCGGTCCAAATAGTTAAGGTTGTGGGGTAGCCTAGGATGTAAAACGTTCGCTCGCCACGACGAAGGACTTGGTTTGATACTCGCTCTACATAGTTAATGTCATGAGACCTACATGAGCCTGGGTTAAGTATTCTTCACATTACAAGTGTGTCTTACACCTTGTAGCTTTCCCAAACACAGGTGGCCGCCTCCGTGGTCTAGTGGTAGAGCGTCCGCCCGGAGAGCGGGGTTCGATCCCCGGCCGCGTCATACAAAAAGACTTTAAAAGATGGTACTTGTTGTTACCCTGTCTGACACTCGGCATTAAGGGGCTAAAACAAGGACTGGTCGGCTTGGAGTCAGTATACTGTGTCTGAGTGGGGTATTAGTGTTAAAACTGCGGCATGGTATCTCAGTGAGCTAGCACTATAAATCGGCATCAGTCCGGACTAGTACAAGCATCCACACAAACACACACACATGCTATATAAGTGCAATAATCTTGGACGCGACGTTAAACCTAATTTCACCTCACCTCACCTCACCCATACACGGGCATTCATAACATAATGTGTCCCCATATCATCTTCATCGACGTCCCGCCGACGGCAGCATGACATTCATCCCTGCCAAACAGCATCCCCTGCGGCTGCATGTGTGCAAGGTTACTGCTGCACAGCGAGCGACTAGGCTTCATGGTGCAGATACACACGCAAGGCGAGTGTTTATATACGGTCATTAAAGTTATCACATCAATCATATATGTTTAGTCAGGGAGTGTACAGTCTACACATGCTGCATAGTTTGGATTGCAATGTGGGCACGTTGCAATCAGCTGCATTCAAGTATGTGCAGATGATGGCGATAGCTGAGAATTTGGCTTGATTTTGTAGATGTTGTCTCTGTTCCATCCCACATATCGCGTGCACCTACATAAAGTTGTTAATGCAAATACAGATTTAATTACGTGGGACCTCCCCATGGCGAAAATGCACTCTCATGAAACATTATTTTTAAAAAGTGGTGTATGTTCTGATAAATCGTTTGATTATTCAAATGCTGATGAGACCTTATGTAAATGTTTGTTCAGTTTAAGTTATGTGTTTGAAATACCAAAAAACCTACTGGATGCATGCTGCTTTACAATCAAGGATTGCCTGTGCCACCACAGCGGACAGTGGCAAATATTCTGTATAAATATTTTATTCATCTGATTAATGAATGTCTGGAAGATACTGAGTCAAATCAAAATATTTAATTTTGAATACATCAAAAAGAAACAGAACGTTCTAACGTATACATAGCTCATATGCATGACATTAACATGCCGATATCACTGGGCCTGTAAATAATAGAGACTGGACCAGACAAACAAGTGATAAAAACATGAACGTACGGCGACACGCAACCAATCAAGACAGCAAGCCAGATCCAATTTGGTCGCCTCCTACGAGATGAGGGCCTATTCTGCCAAGAAATCCCTTCAGACGTTTATATCAAGGCGTGCATAAGTCACCAATAAAAACAACTTGATAAATGGTATATTAACATTGACAATATGACATCTGAGCCTTCAGAATGAGCCTTGAAATAAGGGTGTGGTTAACCAGGACATCCCGACACAGCTTAATGTATCCCTGCTTTGTAAACAGAAATTATGTGAACAACACATATTGCAATCTCAGGGTCTGATTGGTGTGGAGAACGACAGGGGTTGTAATATATAGACATTTACAAAGCTGTATAGATATAATTATGTCCGTCGCTGTCATGCAGCGCTGACCTTTAGCCATGTATGTAAGCAATGTCAAAGAGTACGATAATATGTTTATTGTAAGAAGCCTTGGGCGGGTGACAATGATAACCCCGAGGTACCTGAGTCTAACAATATGGCTAAACATGATGTGTTAAGTCGCACGTTACACCTAAAATACTGTATTTCCATACTTGTTATAATGTTCACAATACATCCAATCCGTTGCAATAACTGAATAACGTGTACGGTCATAATACACGGGTAACACTTACAAGGTACGTAATTCCCAATGCAACCATGTCATCTAAATATTACGTACCGAAAAGCTGCCTGCTACTCCTTATCAACCACTGTTGACATCTACAGACGCTGGGGTTAGACAAGGGGTAGTATAGTACGTCTCTATTTCATCTTTATCTGTCTACATACTTATTCTTACAGGGACAGATTAGTTCAGGCGGCAAATATTTAATACTAGGTGCCATGCTCTTTGAAGCATATGATATGATAAGTCGACTCACGTTTGCACAAATGGTTACATCGAAGTATCCTTTGTCTCGAAAATTATTTGTCAAAACATCATCATTTATTTTCAAACCATCCTAAAAAACCTTGAAATATAATACATGTATATATTTTAGGTTTTCTCATTGTCCAAAATGATATAGTCTCATGTTAGTCTGTTTAACTTCGGATGTATCGAACCGTCCTACAGGTGTTCTTCTGTGTAGTGAATGGTATCATTGCTCTAAAAGTACTCCATTTGCGTTCAATTCGCCATGAAAGCTGATTTACAGGCTTCCTGAGAGTACGCACATAAGCTAAGGTTTCTCTCCTGTCAGCTATGTGTATCAAATACCACTCTAAGATACACACCTATCAACTATGCATGGGTTACTATCATGGTGTTTATAGCTGGCTTCTGTGTGATAAGTCATGACAAGACTGAAATGTTAAATGATGATAAGCATGCTTCCTCTGCTATCTCAGGACTTGTTTTCTACTGTTTATACACTTATGGAAAAATGGAAATGTGAAGCTATTTCTTGTCACAAGATCCACCTGTAGCCGTTGCTTCAAATCTGTGTCGGTAATCTGGAACTTAATTCTTGGCCTTTTCCACACGTGAATCAAGCCACGTGATCATTTGCTCATGCCAAGAGTTACCGTTTCAATGATGTCCATAAAGCGTCTAGGATAATGCCATCTGCCTCTGTCATACTTGGCATGTTCTTCAAGGAAGAATCCAGGCAAAACGCTGAAAAGGTGTTCATACTCGTGAAAACACATGAAAAGATAGAGTTCAAACAAAATGACAAGTTTCTACAGAAATACAGTCACTAGCCTACAGTCATCAACGCAAAGTTAACAGTCCTACACGCAGTGTTGACCACCATCCACGTTGCGTTAATATTATCCATGCAGTGTTAACACCGTTAAGCATCACCCACATAGTGTTAACCATCACCCACACAGTGTAAAGCATCACCCACACAGTGTTAGGCATCACCCACACAGTCTAAACCAGCACCCACACAGTGTTAACCATGACACACACAGTGTTAACCATCACCCACAGTGTTAACCATGACACACACAGTGTTAACCATCACCCACACAGTGTTAACCATAATTAAGACAGTGTGAGCTATCACTCATACAGTGTTAACTATCAGCCATACAGTGTTAACCATAATTCAGACAGTGTGAGCTATCACCCACACAGTGTTAACCATCACCCACACAGTGTTAACCATCACCCACAGTGTTAACCATCACCCACACAGTGTTAACCATCACCCACACAGTGTTAACCATAATTAAGACAGTGTGAGCTATCACCCACACAGTGTTAACCATCACCCACACAGTGTTAACTATCACCCACAGTGTTAACCATCACCCACACAGTGTTAACCATCACCCACACAGTGTTAACCATGACACACACAGTGTTAACCATCACCCACACAGTGTTACCCATAATCAAGACAGTGTTAACACGTGTTAATCATTCGCACAGTGCTAACTGTCATCTGCTCTCTGTTAGCCACCATCCATCTCCCACACCACCATTTACACAGTGCTAGCCACAAAGTCTTCACAGCACCTTCAAGTGTTACTATAAGAAATACAGAAACTGGCATCTCCTTCAACTGAGAACCCCCTGTATGACGTGCAACATGTCCATGGAAATCCTCTTTATCAGCCTCAACGTACTGACGCCATGTCACCTGTTTTAGTCATTATAAGGAGATGTAGTTGTCTAGTGTGGGAGTTTTACATATAGCGTTACCAAGTAGAATTTACGGAGACTGTTAAGAGCTCATACTGGCACCATATACTGTGACAGCAACTTTGCAAGGTTACAACTTAAGATTTGCTCAACATAGTGTCCAATGAGACCCATTTCCTTCTACAAGAGCCTAATTGCCACACAGTTAGTAGATGACGGTAGTGTATCATATAGAAGTGTATTCAGGACGTTAATCTTTAAACCTCGCTTCTCAATGTATTAAGATGTATGTATGTATGTATGAACTTGTGAATAAACAGCGTAAATAAGTAAGATAAGATCGATAAGATCATATTTATTGCAAACACACATTCCTTTGCGGAACAGATGTACCATTTAAATGACAAAACATGTTCATACATACATACATACATACATACATACATACATACATACATACATACATACATACATACATACATACATACATACATACATACATACATACATACATACATACATGGAGCTGCTTACAGGAATTCAAATGAAGCTTTACAGTTTTGTACTTTGGTATTCTATGATTGCCAACTGCTCGGCATCATTCACTACATGCTCATTAGCCTGCAGACTTCTGAGACGAGGCTGTTTCTTCTCCGCGTGTGTATTCCTCTGCGTCTTCAAAACCAAACCAGCAACAGGATTAGATAGCAGAGCGCAATGCTCGATAGGTTATGGAGGTCAGTGGGTAGGGTCAAGGCAACCTAGTTACGTAAGGTCAAGGCCACGTTGCTGACATGTTTACCTGATTGTGGTCTGATGTTATCATTTTGTAAACGGGATCGCTGGTCAGGCTCGCTGACTTGGCTGATGCATGTCATGATATCCCAATTGCGTAGATAGATGCTCATGATGTCAATCACTGGATTGTCTGGTCCAGTACTCGATTATTTACGAACCGCTGTGATATAGCTGGAATATTGCTGAGTGCGGCTTTAGACAACAGCAACAAATTCTCCCAACTACCAATTTACCTCTGTTCCATAAAGAACGGTTATCACATATTGATTTTTAACCTCGAAGCACTTTAAGGTTCATAACGTTAAAACGTCAATGGAAGGAGGACGAACAAGCAACTGATATGGGAGATACACCTGAGTTTCTATGTCAAGGCTAACGTTTCCCTCTGTTTTGCAACAGATGTTCTGCCTGGAGGGGGGTTCTATGTCATGTTCCTCGAATTTATGTGTTTTGCAGATAAATAAAAAGACACCATGCCTTTCTCACAGTATTTGTTTTTCACGCTGTGTAGTGCTTGAGTATATTTGCAACGTGAAACAGATCTCACTCTTCCACCGTGAATGTGGCGTAATGCTCAGCGTAGAAGACAACGCGAGATATGCATTAGCTGAGGCATGTTTATGAGAAGCTATTACAGTCCACAAGTCATGGGAACTCTCCGAGATGAAGTTTTGCTTCTCTATCTCAGTACTGCCGCGACAAAACATGATCATTCACTACTTTGCCTGTCAAAAGAAGACACATTTTTTTGAAAAAATATTTTTCCTTTACTTCAAAAGTGTGCAGAAATTATATTAAGCAATTTTCCAGGGGTTGGGCCGGGGATGGGGGTGCACCAAATATGGGTTTCACACATTGCACCTTTTCATTTAGCTGACGTAATCTCACATGCAGCATGGCACATGAATTGTAAGGGCATCATGGGTACATGCATATCAACAACAAAAAGCAATGGCGACCACGAATTTCATGTGATGTGCGGTCATCATGGAAATATCATCGAAAAAACATTACAGGACACGTGACTATTGTTACTGAATAATCTATCTTATTTCTAAGGAGTTTTTGGGCAGGACAAACGAAATCGACATGCACAGCTTAACACATATGTTTCGAGGTGAGGTGATATTGGGTTAAACGTCGCGTTCAACATTATTGCACTTATACAGCGAGGTGCATGCACGTATGAAATGTGTAGCTGCTTGTAATTGTACAGACTTATTCCGGTTTTATAGTGCTAGCCCACTGATATACCATACCGCAGTTTAACATGTATAAGTTCATCCAACTCAGACACAGCATACAGACTCTGAGGCGACCAGTTCTTGTTTTATCCCCTTAATGCCGAGCGCAAGGCAGGATAACAATAAGAACCACCTTTTAACGTATTTTGGTATAACGCGGCCACCGACGTTCCGCTCTCCGGTCAGACGCTAGATCACGGAGGTGGAGACAACAACAACAATAACAACATATACACACCTAGTCAACTCTCATCTGATTTGGTCTCCTAATCCCACCATCACAGTACAAACCATGTGGGGAATAGAGTTCATCTCTTTGGTCATTCGTGACCCAACTCGTGTTATTCCGGGACAAGCCGAATAGCGACTCGTGCCCCTCTCATGGCCATTTTTGCGACCGGGTTCCGTCTTAGCGCAGACGGGCATACCTAAAACAATTGTCAACTCGTTGCGTAATGGTTCACATTTATTTCCCCATATATTATATATATTTCAGATGCAATTTAAAGCACATCGAGACATGTGGAGTTATACAGTATGATTGAACACATTTAACTGTGTCTCGGGTATATTTTTAGATGCAAGACATATGTAAAATAAAAAAAACATTTCTGAGGGATTCTTTGACGAAGAACTTGAAATCATACGCGCATTCTGATTGGTTGTCGTATTTTCGCACATAACATTCATCGATAGAGGGACGAGTCTTCTTGCAGGCTACGGAAAGGGGCGAGTGGTGACGAATGGTCTTTGGTGTGAAGAGCGAACGCTTTTACCACTAGGGTACATTTACCCAACTACCCTAATTTCAAAACTATGCATGAGACCTACATTTAAATGAACACTCACTGTTTGTGGTATTTCTTGTTCAATGTTCATCTTTGTATCAGTATTTCATATTTATTAGTTTCACTTGAGGTGATCAAGTATAGGAATAAATGATTCTCTATTAACGTACATTTTCTCAATGTTTATCAACATAAATGCTTCCAGTACTAAGACAATGTTCATATGGGTTACTTTATATTTTGTCCCGTGAAAATTCAGCAAACCATGTCTACCAGGAGGCGACTAACGGGATCGGGTGGTCAGGCTCGCTGACTTGGTTTGAGGAATGTCATCGTATCCCAATTGCGTGGATCGATGCCCATGATATCAATCACTGGATTGTCTGGTCCAGACTCGATTATGTACATACCGCCGTCATATAGCTGGGATATCGCTGAGTGCTACGTTAAACAACAAACAAACAAATAAAATAAAAATTTATACTTTTATTTTCACGTGAGAGGAGGAAATATGGGCGTAACGCATGGATTTTATATCTCAGTTTAAATTCTTTAAACAACCGATTCTATCTATGTTTTAAGAACATGGACCTCTTTCCTTAAACGGTTGCCGTGATTGAAGCAGGGCGGGTCACGAAAACGCTACCAATACCCCATCTTGTCGTTTTTTATCATCTGGAAGCAGGATCTTATGTAACGCACTCGTGCCTTTCCGATATGGAGTTAAGATAGAGTGACCCTCGTATAGCAAATCCTGTGTGTGAGAGGTTGGCTGGAAGGTGCACTTTGAGCCAGTGACAGATCTTAAGAGCTCTCTCGTAACCCAGCGGATGTAGAAATAGGTTAGTCGTGTCGGAAACAGTGTATCAATGTGCCCATTCTATCGAGTGCTGACTTGTAGCTATGTCCGTGTAACATGTTGGAGTTTAAGACGGTTAACATCCGACGCACGTCATACCTCTTGATGTGCGTCAGAGGAACGTCGACCGCCTCCGTGGTCTAATGGTAGAGCGTCCGCCCGGAGAACGGAAGGTCCGGGGTTCGATCCCCAGCAACGTCATACCAAAAGACGTCAAAAGATGGTACTTGTTGTTACCCTGTCTGGCGCTCGGCATTAAGGGGCTAAAACAAGGACTGGCTTGGAGTCCGTATACTGTGTCTGAGTGGGGTATTCATGTTAAACTGCGGCATGGCATCTCAGTGTGCTAGCACTATAAATCGGCATCAGTCCGGACTAGTACAAGCAGCCACACACACACACACACACACACACACACATACACGTGCATGCACGTCGCTATATAATCTTGGACGAGACGTTTAACCACATTTCACCTCACCTCATGACGGTCAGAACGTCATAAGCAGATCGAAATTGCCTTTAAGGGAGCTTCCAATTGAGTTCGAGGTGGGGGATGTAAATGAAAAAGTTAGTGAATAAGTATGCCCCTAATGAATAGTTTGTTTGCAGTGGTGGAGAAATAAATCTTGTGGAAAATACCCAAACAACTCAATGTTTCTGTTAAAAGTGAAAATGAATATATTGTTTGGTTGTTAACAAATTGATACACCTGGGGAAAATAGATTGTTCTGACCCACCCAAACCCCTACAAACCAAATGGTTGATCCTTTACAATGCCTTTAATCGAAGAATCTTAAATCAATGCAACGTGTATAAAAGAAAATCGAAAGCAGTTGATTTATGATTTTATTTATGGATTAATATATTACTGTCCATCGTGATTAGTATTTTCTGTTGTGTATACGTCTTTTCGTGCAAATAACCTGCACTAAATATACTGTCCTCATGTTAATCCTCATCAAATATTGCCGTTGTAAACAGTAACTGCCGAGCAAAAGAAAGTTGAAAATTGGGATTACAAACGTGATCAAAACGTGACTGGGCTGGAAACCACCGAAATGATACAAAGTTAAGGTCGAAAAGACAACTATGACATCTGCATCAAATACATCACGATCGAATAACCATATCCTGTTTGAGTTTAGCTTTATCAAACATGAGTGTAATCTTTCTTTTGCCCGGAGGTTTGTGTGTAGTTACATATCTATATTTACGACTGATATTGATATGTCGTATTCACGTTATATGTAAGGCTTACATGTTTCAGCACACAGTCGTCGTCGACGAGAAGAGACTCAGGCATGTGGAAACAATTGGGTTGTCATGCACCGCGCCTGCTACAAGTTTGACACCAGGAAGATGTCATGGGAGGAAGCCAGAAACGCCTGCAGACAAGAAGGAGGAACTTTAATATCCATCAGCTCTAATGCGGAGAAGGTGAGCTTCCTGGCCTAAGTTGTATGTCCAAACAATCTCATTTCGAGCCAGACCTCTGTCCGATCTGTGGTTATCGTGTTTAAATCCCCCCTCCTATCTCAAAGATGTTTGGTTTTCTCGAAGTGGCATTATAAGAAGGTGAGCTTCATGGCCTAAGTTGTATGTCCAAACAATCTCATTTCGAGCCAGACCTCTGTCCGATCTGTAGTTATCGTGTTCAAATTCCCCCTCCTATCTCGAAGATGTTTGGTTTTCTCGAAGTGGCATTATAAGAAGGTGAGCTTCATGGCCTAAGTTGTATGTCCAAACAATCTCATTTCGAGCCAGACCTCTGTCCGATCTGTAGTTATCGTGTTCAAATTCCCCCTCCTATCTCGAAGATGTTTGGTTTTCTCGAAGTGTCATTATAAGAAGGTGAGCTTCATGGCCTAAGTTGTATGTCCAAACAATCTCATTTCGAGCCAGACCTCTGTCCGATTTGTAGTTACCGTGTTCAAATTCCCCCTCCTATCTCGAAGATGTTTGGTTTCCTCGAAGTGGCATTATAAATGCAGCAGTATTCCTGCCGTCACTAATCAAGAGGGAACGGGTGGTTGTCATCTGGGACGCCTCAAATCGGTCTGCAGAGCTGTGTCCCTTTGGCAAGCCAGAAACCTATGATCGTGGGTTCGAGTTCCGGTTCGCTCCGATTATGTTTCTAGGTTTATCAGCACCATACGCGTGCTCGTGGGTTTTCAACAAACTGGTAAAAGTCTGAGACCCGCATCACCTCGGGCTTCTTAAGCTGACTCGCCGTGGTATAACTGGGATATTGTCCAAAACAGCGTTAAACCCAACTCACTCATTCACTAATAAAGTCTTGGCCAGACAGGCCATTTATTAGCAATATAAGAAATGATCCAAGTGCACAATGACCCACAAGCCAGGTCACAAATTGCAACCAACCGATTCTCTGTGGTCAGCGCTTATTCTGCCCGGAATCACAACAGGGATGGAGAAATGGGAAGTCAGTTTTAACGAATAAATCAACATTTAGGTCCCATCAGATCTTCAGACGATCTTGACTCACAAGTGGAATTTGTGGCATGGAACCCTTGTGTCGTCTATCACATGAATGTCTGCGCCGATAAATATGCAAATTAGTTCACCTAACAGAAACTACTTTCCATAGACTGCTTGCTTGCTCAATACACTATTTACCTACGTTCCAACTCCCTTTCCATAGGGGTTTCCAGAGTATTGGATGTTTCTTAGGCAAACATGGCTGCTAATCACTTGGCACTACATGATCAATGGGAAGGTTTACTCAAACTCTGTATTCATACGCGGTTTCTAAAGTGATTCCATTAGTGAAATTACATCTCCAACATAGATTATTTTAAGAATGACAGTGTATGAAAAGGAAATTATTAGCTTCGTGTGTTAGGATATCATATGTTAGGCATACAAATATGTAATATATATATTCGCACAAGGCTTGTATAATGCAATGTTTTATTCCTAATATATGATATTACCATACTCAGTGAAACACACTCAGCGAATAATCTCTACGTAAGACAATCTGTGAAAGTTATGATACTGTTTTCTAAATAAATCCAATGTTAACATGTAAATATCATATAACCTTTAATGTCCTGCAAAAATACAAATAAATAAAAAACGTCAACGCCAGAGAATAATCAGTCTTCATTACCTGCCGAAACAGATTCCATTGGGCGTAAAAGGCAAAACAATTATGACAATTATATGAATGAAGAAAGACAAGTTCTATCGATGAACAACTTCTTTATTACATTTAGTGCGACGTTTCGGTGTAGATCCTAACACCTTTATCAAGCAAGTGGTGGATAGTGCTGAAAAACATAGGTATATATACTAACATCAATGTTTATACAGTAAATTGATTGATGGACACAGAGAACTGATTGGGATGATTGGAAGCCAGTGAATGGCTAATAGGAAGCTGATTGGGGTGATGGAAGCCAGTGATTGGCTAATAGGAAGCTGATTGGGATGATTGGAAGAGAGTGATTGGCTAATAGGAAGCTGATTGGGATGATTGGAAGCCAGTGAATGGCTAATAGGAAGCTGATTGGGGTGATGGAAGCCAGTGATTGGCTTATAGGAAGCTGATTGTGATGATTGGAAGAGAGTGAATGGCTAATAGGAAGCTGATTGGGATGATTGGAAGCCAGTGAACGGCTAATAGGAAGCTGATTGGGATGATTGGAAGCCAGTGAATGGCTAATGGGAAGCTGATTGGGGTGATGGAAGCCAGTGAATGGCTAATAGGAAGCTGATTGGGATGATGGAAGCCAGTGAATTAGAAGCCAGTGAATTGTCTAATGGACACAGAGTCAGCAAGCAGACTGATAGAGATGACAGGTCTTTCTTCATCACACCAACTTCTAAATGCCACTGAAAGAAATTATATGAATGGAACACCATTTTTTAAATTTCAGAAAAAGGTTGTTCGGGAACTGAAGAAGAAGATAACGAAAGACGACATGTTGACGTGGTGGGTCGGACTCAGATGGAACACCGACCTCAACAAGTTCATCTGGCAGGACGGGGGTGCTTTCAGCAGGAGGACCACGTGAGTAGAAGGAGGAACACGGTTCTGTTCTATTCCGGTTAAACTTAATTGACTTGAGTTGATCACAAAACACGCTTGCTGCTAAGTGAATTGTTCCACGGATGAATGGGTGGATTCGTTTAATGCCATTTTGAACAGTAGGCCTGTTATATCACGGCGTGTAAGGTCTATGTTTCGAGTTATGTTGAGAGACCAACTAAAAAGTTACAACAACAACAAAAACAAAAGACAAGAATGTTTATGCAGTGGAACCTCACTTATCTGGACAGTATTTTTCCTGGTGAAATAACCTGGATTAGACAACTTCAAGATAAAGGAATTTTGGAATTATGATGCTTTAAGTATACATGAACACACGATCGTCCGAATGTCCAGTGTTCCGAACTAACGAGGGTCCACATAAAGCTATACAGAAGTTTGGTTATGATACATCACTTTATTGATGTCTGAAAGTGATTCATTTCTTGTATTTTTAAGTACTGATTGTTCGATAAAAATACTGTTTTTATATTATTGTTGTTTTTATATCATTCTTAATGACATAGAGGCGATTTTATTTGTAATAAACAAATTGTTATATTGTTTGTGGGGTGTGTGTGTTAAACTTTTACATAACATCGGCATATTGTTTATGGACATGTGTTGAATTATCTGTTAAAGAACAAACAATGTATTGTTTGCATATACTGTTCCATTGTTTTATTGTCTAATTGGTTTATAACCAGTCGTTTTACTGCTTGATTATATCCTATGATAATTATTTTATTGTCCTATTGTGATATATGTATTTGTTGTTCAGACTGATAGGCCGCAGTGGCTACTGACTGCAACATCATAAAGTTAGGTAATGATGCTATCGACAATGACTAATTTACCACTTTAACAATTATATTATCCATATTTCAGCCAATGGGGACCTGGGGAGCCCAACAATGGCCGAGGCAGGTCTGTCGAGCACTGCGTTGAAATACGATTTAATGGCTTTCTCAACGATAGAGCTTGTGACATCCAAAGACCGTTCATCTGCGAACGACATGAGAGTAAGTCATCGTCTGCTTAGAGGACGCTCATTTGATATGGGACTCGGAGGAGGGGTAGAGGGGTCTTTGATTTTAACGAAACAAATAAATTGTCCCCGAACATTCTTGAATAAAATAATTAAATATCTGGTCTAAATACAAAATCCCAACACCCAGCCAGAAAAATCTTAATTAATGTGTGCAAATAAAATTGTGTGTTTCAGTAACCCAACGACCTACATTCCAAACGACCGTAGAAGCCGCCACGTCGACGAGTACGACCATAGCTACGACCTCTGCAACTACAGCCTCCTCAACAACTACAACAACTACTACTTCTACTACAACAACCACACAGCAAGCAATTACAACAAAAGTAACTGAAGATCCAAGCACTGTGACACAGACAGAAATTCAACCGACAACTCCACCCCAAACATCCCCAAAACCAGAATCAACGTCACGAGCAGAAACATCCTCAGTTGTTGAAACATCATCTAAAACATCATCAAAACCTGAAACATCATCTTTTGCTGCTGAAACAACCCCAGAACCAGAATCATCAACTAAACCCGAAACGTCTTCACACTCGATACCTTCATCGACGACGTCCAAACCCGTCACGTCTACATCTGTAACAACAACAACATCAACGTTACCAAAGACGTCAAGTGTTCGTCCTTCAACTCCGATGCCAAACTGGAGGACAACGTTAAGCGTTCTAACCAGCACCACCTGGGAAGAAAAGTTATCTCCCTTTCATGGATGTTTTCAGCTGACTGAGAATAACCAGCCCGTCAACAGTGACGGCATGGCCAGCTCAGCGTTGATGCAGCAATATAAGAAGGGTGCAGCCACATGTCCGGCGGCCTATGCCTCTAACATGAACTGGCCTGAAACGGTCGCCGGAACATTCGCTGAAATACGATGCAGAAGTGGCTCTGGTAAGTAGTAAACGCGGTTGTGTTAAACACTTTGTTTGTGTTTTCACTTGTAGTCTGATAGACTCGGAGACACTTCATTAGTACGCAGTCCTTTAAGGTTTTTTTAATCGTTTAAAACGATTTACATGTATCTTTATGACCGCTGCAGGATTCTTATCGGTACTATTGTATGGATCGGTGACGGATAACGTCGAGTTAACAAGGTATCAGTGTATCTTAAAGTGGTAATCGACATTTACACGCCCTATCATAATTACAATATAAAACGTCAACGCCAGAGCATAACCAGTCTCGATTATCCGCCGAAAATTCCATAAGACGTAATAGTCAAAATACCTGTGACAATGAATCACAGAAAATCAGTTATGTCACCAGGTGTTCGCGAAAAGATATAAGCATGTCCTACCCTACTTTAGCATCCTTGATAAAAAAGAAACAACCTCATCATGCAATGTGTGAATCCTATTTCTGATTTCTGAGTATTGTGAAATGCGGAGTAGGACCCAACTCACTCACTCACTCTCGCCTAACTCGTTTCTATCGTAATTTAGTGTTTTCTAACATCCCTTTATATTGTTGTTGTTCTTTTATTATTAAGGTGGATTTTCTTAGTTCAATAGTCTAGTATTTAGTTTGCCAATGTCAATAGTATTTGGTTTCATTTTTTTCATATTGTTGTAACGTTCCCAAACAAGGAACAATTGAAAACTAAGCATCTCATCAGCAAATCAAGCCTTCCAATGTGAACAACATGGTAACAGGACACACATATGTGTGCACTTAGTGAATATTTTCAATGACGTACGTTATTAACCTTTGACAATTTCCGATCTTCTATTTCCCCGTTTCGCACACGTGTGACAGGAATTGCAAGCATACAGAACAAAAATATTTAAAAACAAAGTACGTGAGATTCACAGTTCCACAGCTGTTTTAAGTGTCACATTTCCTCCCCCGGGGAATGACCTCACTGCAGTGTCTTATCACTTCATCCCTGTCGCCTGGTTCAAACCATGTCAGCTGTGAAACTAACATATCAGATAGTTTAAAGTCACTTGGGACAAATAAGTTTTCTTTCATACAGAAAGAAAGTGTTTTTACTTATGTCAAGTATTTTTCCCTGGGGACCTATCTTAAACATGTTTTAGTTGAATTGCAAAAATGCGTCTTATGTGTTGAGATAGGTGTGTCTCCCTGTCTCTATGTTTATGTATTTATCTCATAACACCAGCATCTATATTTATGCAAAGTCATAATCCTTAGTAATTCTAAAGAAACGGCAAGTTGAGAAATAAGGCGTTTTGACGGTTCCTTCTCCGGAAAATAGCCTTAAAAAGTCTTAGTATTTAAGTTTCACGTTTTATAGTATATTTTGACAGCTAGGAAATAGTTTTCAAGATCTTTAGATTGTGTCTTTGTGTCCGACGTTTGCCCATCTTTGTGTTAATGACCAGGCATCATCCACATCTTTTGGAAAGAACCGAGTTTGTTTTGTTTTTAAGAATAATAAACATTAGATAAATGAGAGTTTTAATCTCTCGCGAGATCCCGTTAGGAGATAGTCAAGCTGTCAAACATGGCGGCCGGTAATGTAGATACCAGCATGTGCTGTTCTCACTTTGTTACTGATTGGTATTTTCAACCAACTTAGAGAGATATTTAACCAGTTTTCAGTTATATTACGGCACGGCAGATTAATGTGATAGAAATAGTCGCAAGGGGCTAATCTTGTGTTCGAATCGCTATGGTTCCTTCGACTACCAGGCCACCAGTGCCACCTTTCAATCAGTGATTGGTAAAGGTAGCCAACAAGCCTTAATTCCAAGCTCTACTTAATCCCTAAACGGGTATGTAAATCAAAGTGTGAGAGCAAAGCATAAATTATCACAACTAATTAATAATATAACATGCAAACACATTGTTTACCGAAGGTCACCAGTTAAAATGATATCCCCCATCTAGCGGCCATTGTGTCCACAAATCCTCATATGAGTTAAGCTATACGTTTTGAAGGTCTTTCTGACAGGTAGTCCCCTACGAGATATATTACACAGGAGAGTCTTCGATACTGGGATAATAAGTAGTAAAACTACGTAAGTAAATCGAAATGTATTTATGGATATTTGGTTAAATAAGAAACGTATGAATTATTGCAGAAAACATGATGAGAAATGTCTGGGGTTATTTGATTAATACTAACATTGCTTGACAACAAGACAAGACATGACAAGAAGTATATTCTATACTAAAGGCATTGTTGCACAGAGTACACCTGTAAAGAAACATCTAAGTAACCTAGTACATATGAATATACTTATATTCATTTAACAAAATCTCATTGACAGTTTATTTTCTTTTTAAAAATACATATCTATGTATGTAGCCTTGAGGAATAATTATAAAAAATATTCTGGATTAAGCTGTTTTCTGCTCACATTAGTATATGGACAAAGCAACAGAAAATGGTATTCGTCCTTATTGTCATCACTCATTTTGCAGATTATAACATCTTCATGAACAGAAGGTTTATAACCGACCGTGTTTATAACGCTATGTTATATATCAGCTTCACACCAGTTACATCATAATACAAATATGTCATAGAACATTAGAGAAACTTAATACAAATGTGGCATAGAACATCAGAAAAACCTAATACAAATATGTGATAGAACATCAGAGAAACCTGATACAAATATGTCATAGAACATCAGAGAAACCTAATACAAATATGCCATAGAACATCAGAGAAACCTAATACAAATATGCCATAGAACATCAGAGAAACCTAATACAAATATGTCATAGAACATCAGAGAAACCTGATACAAATATGTCATAGAACATCAGAGAAAACAAACCTCATTATTATTACTTAGAACTCGTTGTAATCGACAATGAATGTTCATACTGTATTCTGTACGAAGATCCTTCTTGTACGTATCACAGAGGCTATTCCAGTAAAACATAGCGTTTTCTTAGACTCTGAAATTGAGATAAGAACATTGTGTGTCTGTTTACACCGAAGATCGGTGAAGTATCTGTTTTTGTCAGGCCTGTGAAGTTACGAAGCGTGGATGAGCGACAGTTGTTTTTATAAAAAGATACACACACAGCGTGTGTGTTCTCTAACGTGTATTTACGTAGTAGAGAAATATGAACACATGAACATGCAGACCGTTCTTGTAATCTAACGATAATACCAAACGCCAGCAAAGCGATCCTAGCACACAGACGGTCCTAACTCCCGTACTTGAACATTGACTCTCAACAGTCGAAGCACTGAGACCGTTTTATAGAACAGAGCCCTGTTTCACAAAGCAATCTCAGCACTAAGAGTGTCATAAATATAAAACGTCAACGTCAGAGAATAACCAGTCTCTATTTTCAACCCAAACAGATTCCATTGGGCGTAATAAAAACTCAAAATAGCGGTGAAAATCATGTAAATGGTTCACTGAAAATCAATGACACCCGATGTTGGCGTAAGACTTTCTTGAAGTATAGAAGTTATATGATAATCGTAACTATGACAACGTACGAATATTGACTATAAAAATATGTTTTATCGAAGATTTAATTTAGTCTCATAAGTTGAGCTTACCTGAATCTGCATATTTTAATGTTAAAGATTCGATAATTAACTAAATCCTATTTCACAGTCCCATGAAGGTAAAAGTGGTCAAACTAAATAAGAACGGCGTCTTCATTGAAGCAACAGGTAATAAGATACGTTTTGTTCTTCTGGTTGTTTGTATACAGAGTAATTCCACTACACGACAAAGCTTCATGGGTCAATGGGTAATGTTATCAAGAAGCAGGTTTATCTGTTGTGTAGAAGGTATGTTTTTGCTTTTGCAGGGCCTTTATGGTCTTGAAATAAAATCATTGTCAGTATTATTAGAAATATTCCAGACTGACTCGTGATCATAGTTCATAAACTGCCGGGCAAAAGTAAGTATACACCCATGTCTGATGGTGGCTAAACATAAAACAAACAAGAAATGGTTATTCGATGGTGATATGGGTATCCTAGTTGTGTTTGGACCTTACATTTGTAGTGTTTCGGCGACATTTTTTTAGCCTAGTAATGATTTGGTAACGTTTGTTTTGGTCAAATAGAGTTTTCAAGTGCATGTGTATGTCATATTTAATCTATCCTCAGGCATAGCAACATGGAGATGTGGCAGCAACCCAACCTGTTGGCGAGGCGAACCTAATCTGGCCGGATGTGCCTCTCCCAAGTTCAAAAAAATTCTCAAAAAGGTATCAGTACAATTTCTACTTGACAAAGACTAGGTCTGACTATCTAATACAGATGGGCTTCTGTTGCACCAAGTTCATCGTATTGTAGCAGACGTATGGTCGAACTCGAACTCATTTACTCGATGTATCTTTAAGACGAAGCAACATTCTATTCTATGCAGAATACTAATCGGCATTACCACTGACACCCCGCTTCTCGAACTACTGATATCCTTATATATACTACTCAAAAGAAATTAAAGAAAACTTGATATTTTTCATATGACAACATCTGTCATGACATTGGGTGTTCTTTAACTTCCTTTGAGTGGTAACACCTGAATATTTTGGGGGATATATCTATAAAATTGTGTCTTCACTGAACACATTTTCCCGAGGCAAGGGAGTAAACTGACTTTAAATGTCCAGTTTCCACTCTTGCCGAACTAGGCATTTTTATATTTTGATTGGATATGCATAGACTCGTTAGTCAAGTCAAAAACAACTCCATAACTCCAGCCTAGTTTGCAAGGATGGAAACTGGTCTTTTACAGTCAGTTGACTCCTTTGCCTCGGGAAGATGCTAAAAAACAGATATCACTAAAAGTATCCATGATCCCTAACTGTTTTAGTTCAGCGTATTCCGATGACCCAGAGGACATCGATTATAAACTGTTTCAACTGATAGGACACAGGAAGGTCATGCCGAGTGACTTTGCTTCTGACCATGTGTACTCATCGTAGTGCCCTTGTCCTTGTCCTCTATCCTTCCTTTCCCGCTCCCCCTCCCCTCCCTATTGTCTTGCCCTCGCTAGCCCACAGGAACAAGTCCTTCAGTATATGGTACAGATGATGGTGTGCCAGGAAACAACGAGGAAGGCAGCTCGGGTTCGCTGTAGTCTACATCCTGACTGGCGTGTGTCATGTAGGAGGATGGTTAACAAGAGGCACGCAACTTTCACAGAAATCAACTAGAACTAATAGCAGAGAACTCTTATCGGACTCCCTTTTTTTAAAACGGATATGTGGAAACAGGGTGTGCGATCTTTAATTCACCTAACCCTTTAACTTTTAAGACGATGTCCCTTACGTTGTTCGTTAACGGAATCGATAACCAATATATATTTATTTTTTTACCCGATTATCCCCTTTTTGTGGAGGGGGGGTATGAATTGGTTATCAGCATTCTGTTGCGTGTTGTAAGACTAAATTCAGTATTACTATAAGCGGCGTTAAAACATCCCTCACTCGCCGATTACCCTTTGTCAATGAGATCTGGTATATCCATTTTGCACATTTCTCCATGTGATGTTTGACGCTGTAGGTGCTGGAGGCGTCTGCAGAGGAGGCGAACGAGGAGGAACAGGTCAAGATGACCACAGCGCTGGTGGAGGTCACCAAGACGGAGGAGATGTCCGTTGAGGACGTCATGTTGACCTCCAAGGTCATTCAGAGCCTCGCTACGCCGAGCAAGGATAACAAACCTAAAGATGAAAAAGCTGTCAAAAGTATCGTCAAGGTACGGTGGCTTTTTCCTATTGTTTTGACGTTCGTTCTTTGGACTTCATGTTGTATTATTCATATATCTAATTCACTTACTAATTTTTCCTGTTGGAAGTCCAGGTTCGAATTAACCCCGACAACCTCAGCATTGTCCTCAGAGCCGATGAAATGGCAATCAAGTGATCAGTCGCTGTGCTGATTAGGTTTCAATGTGCCCCGGTGGCGTGGATTGTTCTTGTTTGCTACGCCTAAGCTGTCGTGGTATAGCTCGAGCATTGCTGCGTTGTAAAGCGCCAAACAAAAAACAACTTACTATTTCTTTGCTACCTATCTACGTGATGTCGACATGTCGTCCTGCCCCACACTCAAACACCTCAGACAAGTGACCTTATGTTCGAAATTTGCTGTTCACCCAGCAGTAAATAGGTACCCAGTTGGATGAGATATGACTCTTTACCTTCTAGCGTCACACAGGCAGTTTGTGTTGCATACTCCCTCTAGGAGTGAAACTTAGGTGCTCACTGATCCACCGTGGCAATCTTGGTGCTCGTGATATCTGGCATGGAAAAGGGGCAATACAGGTGGCATCAGTATTCAAATTGCTAACAGAAGCAATGGTGTTAAATCAACATGCAACACCATGTCAACTTGACAGTTCCTCCTCAACAAGAACAGTCAGACTTTTTCCTCAAAAAGGACCCATTTTAGATTTACTTGTGTCGAACATTTACTTTTATATATTTTACAGAACGTCGTTAAAGCCGGCAGCAACGTTGTCTCCGAGAACAAGTCGTCCACGTGGGAAGAAATGGCACCAGAGGACAAGGCAAGATCAGCCTCCAATCTCTTGGTTGCCATAGAATCGACAACCGTTGCCATGGCAGCTGTCATCGATCATCCGACTGTAATTGAGGCTAAGGATGAAAATATTGGTAAGTGAAAGTTGATCTTTTCTCTTTTCGTTTTGTGTGTTTGTTTATTTGTTGTTTAACGCCACACTCAGCAATATTCAAGCTATATGGCAGCGGTATGTACATAATGTAGTTTGGACCAGGCAATCCAGTGATTGACATCATGGGCATCGATCCACGCAATTGAGATACGATGACATGCATCAACCCAGTCAGCGAGTCTGACCACACGATCTCGTTAGTCGCCTCGTACGGCAAGCATGGGTTGCTGAAGACCTATTCTTACCCGGATCTTCACCGGCTTCTTTTCGTATATGCATAGTATGTGTCATTGTATTCCGAAATGTTACGCCATGTGGCTGTATTGCAGCCTGTCACAACCAAGATAAGGTAAAATATTTATTGCGTAACGTTCAATGGAGAATCAGAGGCAACGTTCCTCCAGATACAAAGGAGGAACATTAACACTGCCATTTGAACAGAAATGTTATGTAATATAATACTATTGAAACAATAGAAGAATGAGCAAAACGGTGGTAGTGTCAAAGTATTTAAAATGGTAGATATAACAGTTTTGGGAAAAGAATTCTTGATATCTGTTTGTAAAAAGTGTCAAGAAGATATAGCAAGCTTTCATAAACAGTGCAAAGAACAAGGATCGATGAAATGATAATAAAAATACAGTATCCGGTTATAGTTTATTTCAACAGCTGATTCAATTAGTGTAACTTATAAACAATATACTCGTACCAGTAGACTAACATTTAGTCTCTGAAATCTTATATTACACAATATCCTTCTTGACTCTTAAAATAACAAATATTTCCCTATGCTGATTTCAGAGACTAAACATTTTCAGAGCCTGCCTATCAGGGCAATCTTGAAATGTAAATTGGACACATGTAGAATGGAGCTAGCTTGAGCCGGCTAGACTTGCTTTTATATGCGTTTCTAGATTTATTTATTTATTTTTTCATAAAATAATTATATTCCACGGTCATGGTGCAGGACTATCGCACCAGTTGAGTTCAAACACATGACTCAAATAACTGAAAGCCACAAAATCCTTTTCAATATTCATAGGAAATATCTGCCAAAACAGAGTCGACTGGAGGGAGCGAGGGAGCGAATGTTGTTTAACGTCGTAGTTTGCAATATAACAGAGTCGATTGCACGATTCCGACTAAATCATGAGCATGTGTCTATGAATCGCCATCAAATAGTGATGATACCAGGTGTTCGCGAAAAGGTGAGCGCATCCTGCCCCACCGGTGGCACCCGTCACAAACACATGCAAGGTCAAATGTTCATCCCAAATACGGGAACATATGTCACAAGTCAAAAAAGGGAATTGCATCGGACACCAGTTTTGTCACTGATTTGGAAAGGTCATTCACATGCCCACCACGAACCGTTTGGAAAGCTTTATTGGGGCCCTCGATATTGTAACCTTGATGAAACAACTTTTGCGCAAGAGTATGACGTTCTTTGAAATCTTTGAAGAAAGAGCGTGACTCAAAGAAACGCTTTCGTTCCATTGTGAATGAAACGTTATAAACAACATGCTTCCGCCCTTGTTTATGACTTACACATAGCGACTTTAAAATATGCTTTCTTGCAATCTTATCATTTCAGTCCCGCTAATCGGGATTTAAGTATTGCATCAAAACATTCTTATCTGTGATCGACGTTTTCGTACAGTAATTTGTAACTGAGGCTGATTTGTATTTGGTCGACACAAGAAGCTTGTTCTGTGACGATAGATCTGTGATATCTCAACAAATAGCTCCATAGAGGGTGTACAACCATCCTTTCTCGCATTGTCTCGTGGAGAACGTGAACCTGCTCTCTAACTCTTTATCAGCAACAGAAAATTAGGAAAGATAAAACATAACGTGGAAACTAATTTCTGAAAGACCGACTTCACTTTTGCATGAGACAAACATCAAATTATTTCTGATCTATGAGCATCTGGCATGTTCATTTTTTTATAGGTAAAACAATGTCAAAACTGTTGTGTTGTGATAAGGTGCATATGGCTGACACTCGCGCAATGTTCGTTTTGGCAAAAGGGGGGCTCGTATTTCAGTATTTTCCTAGAGGCTCAATTTCGTTTTAATTTTGAAAGCTCTTTACTATGAACCATTGAGTAAATATTTTAAGAGCCTTTGCAGTTTAAAGATAACACATAGGATCCTTATTCATGAAATGTCCCTGGTTTTCTAAGAAACTCACACTTTTGCCTAGCTGTAGTTCAGACAACCATTGACCTTAAACCTTGAGGTATGTCGCGAATAAATATGTTTCTGAAATACGTCGTTTCCTGGAGGAAAGGGCATACACATGTATTTCATCTGAAGCCACATGCATGTAGAGTGTAAATCTACTGTTGAGACCTCTCGCGTCACTATGAATTTATTTTTACGTTAAAAACATATCTGGTGACCTTGTTTTGATGAGATGTCGAGCTTCTCTTTGCGACCGAATTTCTTTGTTGAAAGTTGCTGATCGGGCGTTTTCCCTTTTCAGAACTGTATAGTTGGACTCGTAGACAAAGTTCAAATTTGTTCACAAGTGTACATCTCCTCAAAAGTTTGCCACAGCAGCTCTCAATAATTACATATAATACCAATAGCAGAATATTCGTTGTTAAAAAAATGATTTCAAAGCTTAATCCTGATTTCTTTTCATTTCAATAACATACATTATTATAACTGATGTGTTCATAATTTTGTATTTACTTGTAACTGTAATATGAAAAAAATGCAACAACAATAAAATTAAAATATATAATAAAAAGGTATAATAAATACCTTCGTTCTTAAATTGTGTGTGTTATAGTGCACGAACAGTTTAAGTTATACTTACTTACATAACCAAGTATTTTAATGGATGAAATGAAACATTGTAAACATTTATTTCGTTCTAATCTTTCTTACGTCAATCCCTTACACGTGTAACACCTGAATCATGTCCAAAGCGGCGTAAAAACGTAGTCACCCATACTCGAAAAAACGTGGTCACCCATACATGAAACTCGGAATAAGGTATTATCTGTCCCTCGTAAATGAATGCTTAAAGTCACCCGGGACAGATAATCCGTTAATCCGATCTCGTAGATCGTTGGCTATTCAATAAATTCCAATGGTAAATTTGCGGTATTTCCACTCCACGGTATATGCGCAGTTATGCCAACGATGAGATATCGAACAGTTAACATGGGACCAAGTATAACGACAGACCTTTGTGCATCTAGATCTGGAGCTGCACGTGATAGACGTGGAGAACATGACGAGCGAGGTTCTTACATATGACGACGAGGGATCAGACAACGTCATCTCCATCCCTGCAGGAACCCTTAAGGAACTGAGCAAAGGTGAGCATTGTAGAAACTGATAACACTCCATGTCCTCATTGATGCTGCAAGGATTCTTGCACACTTGAAGACATTCATAGGGTAGCCTGGCGGTTAAAGCATTGGCTCGTTGCTCCGCAGAACCAGGTTCGTTTCTTTCCAGTTGTACATATGAAACGCATCATTTGCGTCCAATGTCGTGATATGGATAAACAATTGAAAATTCTTAAACCTTACGCACACACCGAAGGGCATTTAGACCAGTTTAAACCAGATTTTGTTTAAGAAATACATTTTACATAATACTTAAAAATTAAATACCACTGTGATATTTGAGAAATGGAATGGAAATGGAAGCTCAGTCTATAAACTATGAAACTGTGAACTATGTTCTGTTTTTATCTATGTCCACCTTTACGAACCATATGCATATCATTACCTCTTTCTAAAGGCGGCCTGGCCAGGGCAGTGTTTATGACTCATTACAAGATGGCGGACCTGCTCGAGGAGAGGCCGAGTGCTACCGATGAAAAACGAAAGAGCACGAAGATAGCAAGCAGTATTCTAAGCGCCTCAATCGGAAGCGACAGTCACCGCATCGTACAACTATCGGAGCCTATCACATTTACCATGAAACTAACGCAGGTAGGGTGTTACGGAGTTATCTTACCTGGCATATTCACAAAAAAATCAGTCGAAATGTTCAACCTCCTTGCCAATCCACTCTGGTTGCAATTCGGATGGCAAAGGATGAGGAACCATGAGGGCCATTTTTGTAACGTAATTGCAAAATTATGAAATTTGTTGTGAACCTTAAGAGACATGCTCCTATAACTGTCACTAAACCGTGTTACTTACTATCATTCGCACGTGGTAAAACCGTTCGCTCGTCACGCCGAAGACCCGGGTTCGATTCCCGACATGGGTGCAATGTGTGAAGCCTATTTCTTGTGTCCCCAGCCGTGTTCTTGCTGGAATATTGATAAAAGCAGCGTAAAACCATACTCACTTATACGCATGTTTTGGACTTGTATGACCAAGCACAGTAGTATTGATAAAGAGTGACAATAGCCGGATTGTGAACGTATTGGAATTTTGATGAATTGATCACAGATGTTTGTCCAGTATTTCCCAACATCTCCTCATGAAATCAAAGACAAAGACTAACTCATGTCCATATATTAGAAAAGGGGTATCTTAAACACCTCTCCAATCAACCTTCGTAACGCAGTTTAGTCTTACGTTTTTGTTTTTGTTTTGTTAAAAAAAAGTTTAAAACATGCAAACGGTAAAAGAACAAAGACAAAAAGTCTGAAGCAAACGAATATATCAGGTAACATTATAAGACAACATCTGAACCTTTTTTGCAGATTTTTTTAAATTTTGCACATCTTACCGCGTACCCATATCATACCTCGTAACTTGCATCCATTGCCAATGTAGAGATCTGGTTCTCGGGGGGTCAGCGGCGGTATCTGTCCACAATGTCGGCGTCAAGAGCCGACCAACGAAAGGGCAGATACTCGCAAGACTTCCTTATAAGAAAAGATAATCTCCGGAAGTTCTTCTTTGAGATTCATTTAGTTTAGGGGACACAGTTTCAAGGGAAATGTGTTCAGTTATTTATATTTTTCAAGGGTAGCCTAGAGGTTAAAACGTTCGCTCGTCACGCTGACGTCCGGGTTTTATTCTCCACCTGCGTGCATTTCTGGTCTCCCCTGCTGTGGTATTGCTGGAATATTGCGAAAAGCGGTGCAAAACTATTGTGTCACATATTATTTTTATTACGTTTTGCATTTTGTCGACTGTCCTTGACTTTTGAAATCTCTTCACGACAGGCTGTTCCCGAAGGTGTCACACCAAAATGTTCTTTCTGGGATATAAGACAAGAGTAAGTATACTTGATTCACCATACACATTATGAGTAATGTAGTAGTATAGGCTCACATGTGATATATCCTGAATATACCGTTGTTCATTTTCTCTTGGGGCCACGGGTGGACCTGTCGTCTGAGACGCTGGAATTCCTTGTCCAGAGTTCCCTCCCTTGCGAAACCTTTGATTGTGAGTTCGAATCCCGGGTGAACCTGATTATGTTTCTAGGTTTGTCACCACGAAACCCTTACTCGTGGGTTTCATCAAAGTGGTAAAACATGTAATACCTGCATCACCTCAGGCTTTCCTCCCACATCAAGCTGACCCGCCGTATAAGTGAAATACTGTTCAAAGCAGTGTTAAACCCAACTATTTTTTTCTAGGAGTAGCGCCTCAGTAAAGCAGGTATGTCGAGGGCGGATGGTGAGTCATCCGGAAACAAGTATATCTTGTTTTGAAATGAATAACATATCTTACATGTGTACAGCTTACCGATACCGAAGCATAATATTGTTTATCTATTGTTGTTTGCTTTTGATAAAAAGATTGTGTTTGTCTCTATAAAAGTCCAGTTTCCACCCTTGCCGTTCTAGGCTGCCATTATGGAGGCATGTGTTTGGCTTGACTAACGAGTCTATGCATAGTCCAATTAAAATCGCGTAACGAAATCGACATCCGGTTCGTAAACAACATGGATTTCAACGTGCAGATTTCGGTCGAAAGCGGGATTTGCAATCGAGGTGAACCGTCAACTGGGCGTCGAGAGATATTTTCCAAAAAATTTGCATGGTTTTAATCAAGGTGCTCACGTGATTTGATGCACTTCGCAGGATAAGACCCGTAATATTACAATTTATATCTTGATCATCGATCAGATCGTCTTGACTGGGCGCCGCCATTTTGTTTGCAGCAAATGAAAGTGATATGAGAGATGGAATCTGACTGGTCAATATGAGGGGCATAGAAGGGAAAAACTCATATTAGACACTGGTGGCGCTACTATCAGGCTCAGAAAATCCAGCCTTGTTCGGCAAGGGTGGCCCTTTCCTCAGGAAGAAGACTTCATTGTGTTTTAAAACTCTGTCATTGAAATGGGTTCAGGACGAAACAATAGCATTTCCTTTAAATTCAATTACTTGCATAAATCAAACAACGTACCCAACTGAAAAGTATGAAAACATGCGAAAATATTTTTCAACGTGGCAAAACGGAAAAGAGACAATGCAAACTGACATATTGTAAAGTGACAAAGAAGAAGAAAAGAATAAAGGATGTCATCAATATTTCATTTCATTTCAGTTAAAACTGTGTCATTGTGACAAAGAAGGTTAAAAGATTTATAAATGCAATCAAAATTTCATTTCAGTAAACATTGTGTCACTGTGACAAAGAAGAACTAAAGATGCAGTTAAAATATCATTTCATTTCATTAAAAAGAACTTTGCCATTGTGACAAAGAATTCACAAAAATATGTGACAGTCTCAATCAATTAAAACATTGCACCCACAGCTGTAATCTTCAAATTGCAAATTCTACATATCTGGAATTTAACTTATGTGATATCGCGACGGTTTATGGGAGCGCGGACGTACATATGCCCCAGCAGGCAAAGACCGATGTCGCCATATTTCCTGCCGTCCGTGTCGTAGGGCGGACTGAAGCTGGTGTCAATACCTCGTCTGAGTGTCTGAGCTTTGTTCCGGATTTTAATTTATCATCCGGGTGATAGAAGTGTTATTACTGATTGGTAAAGGCGGTTTCAAAAGAATGGACTCACAAGTCGGATCATATGTCCGGACCCGCCCTAAATGTCAAGAGTGGCCAACCTTTGATGTTTCTAGTTGTTAATTAATGACTTTGATTTCAGGGTAAATATGCCATAACGTACTCTTTGTCTCGTAGCTTAAGTGCATGATGTACGTAGTGTTAGACATGATCGAATAAATTAAAAGGACATCATCTTTATCACTGTCAAAGACAACGAAATACATTTAATCGGCAACTGCTGCGTAGCGTTTCTACTTGATGTTTGATGTTGGTGCTTGTAATATCATGTTTATCAAAACATCGCCCGCAGTCTGATAAGTCAACATAATACTTAAACAATTTTCTTTTTTTCACAGCAACTTAGGAAAAGTTCCCATGATAAATTGTAGATAAACCTGATCCGTTTTATCATCATCAGTTTGAAAAAGAGCACCTACTTCGAATTTGTTTATAATAAGGGGAACTGTAGTATCTGAGTAAAGTTCTTTAATACGACTCCCTTAATATGTATCTCGCAATGTTATCGTCGTTTTTATAAGACTTAACTGGACACTGGGTCCCCAAAACTGTTTGGATCCTTCATTCATACAGAGAAACAAAATGTATTTTTTAAGCGATGACTGAAAGAAATATTTTGTTTCAAACAAATATCCGAGCCCATAAAATGCAACCACACACACACACACACACACACACACACACACACACACACACACACACACATACCTCCGAATACCATCTTATTTTTCAGTCATCCCTGAATCCCGAATATTTGCAGTTGCATTACTGATAAGGTATCGAAAAAATGAAATATATAAAGTTATTTTTTACGTTCAGCATCATTTTTTAAATGTCGATTCTGCGTACCAAATGCGATTTTTTGTGTGTTCCGCGTACTACACTGCGGAGCCCCGAATACCCAATGGAGCCTCCCATCCCGCGTACCAGAGGCAACCTTAGTATCCGACAGTAGTCGACTTATCTAACCGCCTCATTCCTGCATGTCATCGCCAAATACCATCAAGTATGTTCCCAGTAAACCTGTGAAGAACTATCTCAAGCTGGTCTCCCTTGAAGTTTATCGTTAACATTTTTTATGTATACGCTGTCAATAAACTGACAAGACGATAATCAAGTGCCCAGCTATAGTATATTGCTTGTCTTGGCTATAGTGTCCCTGTTTATGTTTCAGCAATGGCTACGGTCGTTGGTCTCAAGATGGATGCCGTTTGGCCGGGACTAACAACACACACACCACGTGCAAATGTGACCATCTTACCAATTTTGCTATATTGATGGACGTCGAAGGGGTGGAGGTGGGTGAAAGACTTGATTCAAGTCTATTTCTTATTTATAAACAAAGCCGAATTAAATGAGTGGAATAAGTACATAAGGGCATTATCTCCCCTTTCCTAGTCTCATTCAACAGATCACTTCCGGATTGGACATGTCGTCTGCTTGTAAATAGTACATAAGGGTATTATCTCCCCTTTCTAAGCCTCATCCAATAGACCACTTCTTCATTTTTTCCCTGAAGAAATTGGAAAAAAAACTTCAGTCTTCACAGAATTGCCTTCGTGATGTAGCGGATGGTCAGTGATTCGCTCCCCAGCCCCGTAATACCAAAAGATGACTTGAAAAGACGGTGCTTGTTGTTACCCTGCCTGTTACCCTTAAGGGGATAAAACAAGGACTGGTCGGCTCGGAATCAGTTAATGTGTCTGAGTGGGGGTATTCATGTTAAGCTGCGGCATGGAATTTCAGTGTGCTAGCACTTTAAAAAATCGACTTACGTCCGGAATAGTACAATCAGCCACACCCACACACGTGCATTCACGTCGCTATATAAGTGAAATAAACTTGAACGCAACTTAAACTCCATTTCACCTCCTTTCAGTCTTCACAGGACATGGGGTATACGAGATTTCTATATCCAGTACTCTAGGTCCGTTTCATTAACGGATAATTGTTGGTAGTCTACCGTAAAATGGCGGTTTTGTGTGCTCACAACGACGAAACAAGAAAACAATGGAAGTGGTTCTGTTGTTAAAGATTAAATTAGTATTATATCAAAGAAACAGAGAGACGTTATGATACATTCATTGTGCAACAAAGACCGGGTAATCACCCCCATGACGTCATAGTAGCCAAATGTATACATTTGAATATACAGCACTCATACCAGACCATCCTTGTTGTGTCGTCAACAATGAGGGATGTTGTATCTAAAGCGCACAGTCATGTTCGGGTCCCAACGTTCATGGTCGTTCTCGAAATACTGCTCAACCTGTTGCGACCGATAGTGATTTTTTGATATATTGAATAGGTAATTTGAAAAAAAATGTTATTATTTAAGTGATTGATAACCTGTTTAGTTATTGTATTACCATCTATACACGGCAGACAAACAATAGCCGTCATATAACTGCCAGTCTTCCTAATGTATGAGAGCTGTAATCTTAACAAATATATCATTAGAAGCGTTTTGGCAGCTTACACTCTAAATAAAGAAGGACGCCCTATGTCTTGGTGGGTAAATCAGGAATGTAATCAGGAATTAGTGGTAAACTTCTAAATTTATCGCCGGAGATAATGTCTTGTCTTGATTAACTGAAAGATTCCATAGTCGCAATCTCTACTGTAATTAACCGTGTCCACGATGTTAAAACGCGAATGGCCAGCCCGCTGGGAGTCTGTGGCGTACACATTAATTGATATCAGTTGCCTTTGCAGCGGATGGCAGCCAAAACGTTCATGTATTCACTCGTCCCTGGTTTCGATTCCAAAATGCAAATAGTTAGTGAATTACTGTCTTGGTACTTCCAGAAGCTTTCGTGTTATTCTTTAACTTGCAGCTTCACCGTGACTGTCCGCTTCATCTCCAAATTCATAATGAAAGCGACAAAACCTTTTCCATTGCCCCAAGAAATTAACTGCACGATTCCGATTGTATCATGAGCATGTGTTGTGATACAAGATTTTTGCAAAACTGTGAGAGTTTCCTGCCCCGCCGGTAGCACCCGTCATAAACACATGCAAAGGCAAGTCAACTGTTCGCCTAAATGAAAGCACGGGAACATGTGGTACAAGTCAAAATAGGGAATTCCATCGGTAATCATTTTTGTCACTGATGAGTTAAATTTGGAAATGTTTTCCACATGTCGACTATAAAACGTATTGAAAGCTTAACTGAGGCCTTGAATGTTGTAACAGTGATCAAACTAATCGCCAACCCTGTGTGTGAATGAGGAATGTAAAACGCATATATTCAAACCACATCACGGTGGTCGTAAATATTTTAGCATGTTCAACAACCCATGCCTGTCGAAAGAGGCGACTAACAGGATCTGGTGGCGAGGCTCGCTGACTTGGTTGATGCATGCCATCGTATCCCAATTGCATGGATCGATGCTCATGATATCAACCACTGGTTTGTCTGGTCCAGACTCGATTATTTACAGACCGCCGTCATATAGCTGGAATATTGCTGAGTGCGGCGTTAAACAACAAACAAACCTGATCGTGGACTGGGCGAAGCAGTGAATGGAAGCACAAACAACGATCCGCGCCATCGGGGCACGATGACATACAATGCAACACACCTAGCCTGATGCTCTTCTCACGATCATATCATGAAGTTTAGTGGATTTATTAGTGGAGGCGCAATCAGTGCGTTACAGCTGCCACACATTTCGAGGTAATTAACGTCTTATTTATAGAACAATACACCAGTAACTCGACATGATATGAGCAACACTGCTCTTCTGATGACAACAGTAGGCTATTGTACAAACACCCTTTTAATCAGCTCTCAAGTACTGGGAGTCATCACTCTGGTCAAGTTGGTCGTCATCAACGCTTGGAGCAATAAGAAGTAAATAAACTGAAGATAAACTTATCTTAACGACGCGAACTGACTGCTCAATGACTTCTCCCAGATCTCACGGAATTCTCGCCATAGACCAGATTTTGTCTCAAAACACAAAGAAACCAGTGCGAGCAACCACTTGTAGACTGGGTTCCGTATCTTGTCATTAATGATAAGGTGCAACTCGGAGCGATCGTGTGTCTATGCCTCAGCCACTATAGTGCTCCCTGGTATCTAAAGAAACACGTGGTGGTGGTTTTTTTTTGCTTCGTCAGATGGTTTCGATGTCCGCCCCAGTTAAACAGATGATTTCAAACGTATTCAAGTTCCCTATCCTGTACGCTTCAAAGGGCGTAACTTAAGAGCTTGTTGAAGCGTTAAGTATTTCGCTACGTTTTATTGTACAATCAGGTGGAACCCGATTTGCTGAGGGATTTAATGTTAGGGCTTCTCGAATGGTATCATAAATATATGTATCACATCTCAAGCGTCAGAGGGCAGATACCAGCGTCGACGGCTGCCTTCAAACACGTGTGTGTTCGATTCTGAAGCATCTGAAGATTCGGACAGGATCGTTAAGTCTTGTTGATATTTTACGTGTTTGTAGTATTTAACAGCGATATTCATATTGCGTATAATTGGATCTGATCAGAGACCATAAACTGGGTTCTAATTACATACAGGAATCCTAAACTGAGTGAGTGAGTGAGTTGGGTTTAACGCCGCATTTAACAGTATTCCAGTCATATCACGGCGTGTCAGCTTAATGTGGGAGGAAAGCCCGAAGTGATGCAGGTCTCAGACGGATATGTGCTGACAAACCTAGAAACATAATCGGGGTGAACCGGGATTCGAACCCACAATCATAGGTTTCTGGTGTGCCTAAAGAGCAACTCTGCACAGCGAATCGCGGCGCCTTAGACGACTGGGCCACCCGTGCCCCCTCCTAAACTGAGCTCCTGTCTATTACTGTACAGGGGCTGTAGATAAACATGTGGTTTAATACGGCTTTCGCTCGTCACGCAAAACACTGGTTCGTTTCCCATACGGGTACCATGCGTGAAGTTCATTTCTGGTTTCACATGCCATGACATCGCTTGAATACTGCAAAAAGAGACGTAAAACCCTTACTCACACTCACTCACTCACCCACTGTCAGCTTAGGTGCATCTTCCCGAGGCAAGGGCGTTAACTGACTATGTAAGTACGAAACTGGACTTTTATAGTCAGTTAACTCCCTTGCCTTGGGAATATGCTTAGTTGCGGAGTACTGGTAGAGTAGGTCCCTGGTACCTGTAAGTGTAACACAGATTTGATGGTTGCAATGTTCTGTCTTGCTGACTGTCGTTGTGCACCGATGGCATGGACCCCCCCCCCCCCCCCCCCCCATTAGGTGCAGGGTTCAGTGATATAACTTGAATATTGCTTACTGCGGCGTAAAACAATAGTAACTCACACAGTTGGAAAATTGTCAATTCACGGTATCTGAATCATTCAAATAATTATATATATATTTTTTATCGGAATCTTAGTCCGCAATGATTTAAAACCATTTTATCTTAATTATACTCATTTATTTTTAAATGTCTTTCAATTGCCTTTAACGTGTATTTCATGGTATCGCGACGTAGCAAGAGTCTGAAAGCTTTGTAAAGTAATTTAATCCACCCACCTACCCTCGTTATGATGCTGGGAATTGCACCGTCCATACGTTTATATCATTCAATATGAATATTTGTGCAAAGAAAACTTCGTGAAAGCCGACCTGTATCTATCAAAATGCTTTCGCAAACCGAAAAACTTTCGTTGTTTGCTTTACTGAACAATTCCAACAAACAATACCGCAACCAGCTAATCCTTGTCTTGTCCTACCCGATAAATCCACAACCCTAATTGTACCCCCAACGGTTAGTTACTGTTTTACCGGCGTCGAACACGGTGTTTGTTTTTTATTCTTTGACGTGGTCCGACGATCCTAGATCCCTTCCCCGAGGGAGGTTTGCTGGCATAGATTCCCATTCCCCAGACTGCATGCCTCAAATGCACTCCAGATGGTCGGGAGGGGGAACAAGGAGGGGTTAGGGAGGCATTTCAACTGTCGGGGTTATTTATTCCCCTCCCGATCCCCGGACGCTGAGTAGACACTGAGGGAATCAACCTGTTAGGAATTGGTCCGGAGTTGGAACAAGTGTTCGTAAAATGTGATCATATGGCTGCAGCTGTACGCTCCCGAGGTTCTTATCTTTACCGTGCCAGTCTACAGACGTCGATGAGAGCGAGAGAGCGAGAGAGAGACAGACAGAGACAGACAGAGAGACAGAGGGAGAAAGAAAGCGAGAGAGAGAGAGAGAAAGAAAGAGAGTGAGAGAGAAAGAATGAGGGAGAGAGAGAGGTTTTATTTAAATGAATGCGCCTAAATATTTATCTTTATAAAACACCTTCAGCACCAACGTGGCAGTTGTGTCTTTTCAACAGTTCTGATGCTTAAAATATTTTTTGAAACTATATTTTGGGACAATGTCTTATTTTCCATAATAGCTATGGAATCCTTTGTTTCACAATACCTTTCTCTCCTCTACAATTAAAACATATGAGACCCTGGTTCGATTTTCCACATAGGTACAATTTGTGCAATACTGTTAAATGCCATTGTCTGTCAAGGTTGCACAGTACACAAAGACGTTACTGCAATACTGCTAAATACCGTTGTCTGTTAAGGTTGATGAGTAGATAAGGACATTGCTGTAGTACTGCTAAATACCGTTGTCTGTTAAGGCTGCGGAGTACATAAGGACATTGCTGTAATACTGCTAAATACCGTTGTCTGTAAAGGTTGCACAATATACAAGGACGTTACTGCAAAACTGCTAAATGCCGTTGTCTGTTAAGGCTGCGGAGTACATAAGGACATTGCTGCAAAACTGCTAAATACCGTTGTCTGTAAAGGTTGCACAATACACAAGGACATTGCTGCAATTCTGCTAAATACCGTTGTCTGTAAAGGTTGCACAATACACAAGGACATTGCTGCAATTCTGCTAAATACCGTTGTCTGTAAAGGTTGCACAATACACAAGGACATTGCTGCAATACTGCTAAATACCGTTGTCTGTAAAGGTTGCACAATACACAAGGACATTGCTGCAATACTGCTAAATATCGTTGTCTGTAAAGGTTGCACAATACACAAGGACATTGCTGCAATACTGCTAAATATCGTTGTCTGTAAAGGTTGCACAATACACAAGGACATTGCTGCAATACTGCTAAATACCGTTGTCTGTAAAGGTTGCACAATACACAAAGACATTGCTGCAATACTGCTAAATACTGAGTCCATCGTTTCTCCTTGCAGATGCACACTGTGCACAAGATGTTGCTGGAGTTCATAACTCTGGTCGGCTGTATCATCTCTATCCTCTGTCTCTTCGCCAGCTGGATGACCTTCACTTGCTTCGGGTAATTACAGTAACAACAATTACATCAATGCTGAAAATAATAATACTTTTCAAAATACGATTATCAAGCAAGGTTACTGCTCAAAATCACTTTCCACAAGATGGAGAGGGGAGGTATGGTAACGTAGTGGTTAATGCCTTGCCTCGTCACGCCACAGATCCGGGTTCGATTCTCCACGGAGGTGCAGTGTGTCTTCCACTCTTGTATCCTTTTCATGATATGCCTCAGATGGTGTGAAAAACTGCCTAAATTAGACTCGAGGTGTATAAGTTACAAACGAATGGCCTGTCAAAAATATTTTCGAGAGGAATTATGCCTTTAAAAAACAAGAAAAACAACATTGTCTAGAACTCTTTATACCAGTTTGACGTGTTCTGTAACTTTCATTGTAGATCTCTTCAAGGAGAAAGGAACTCCATACACAAGAACCTGGTGGTGTGTTTGTGGGTGGCAGAGATTCTATTTATAACGGGTGTCAGCAGAACGGAAAATAAGGTGAGTGGTGGAGCAGAAGCATGTCAATAAAGATTCTGGAAAGATGCACAGAAGTTCAGATTTCTTCATCAATATGGTATCCTTACTTCAGGATGTGACGAAAATAAGTCCAAGCGTCACAGTCGTGTTCCTACTAATTGTTTTAACCAAAAGACATATTTCCAATGAAGGTTTACTCTTGCATTAACATATCTTTTCATCTTTCAAGAAACGCCCGAGACATTCATATATATTTTTTATTGCAATTATAGAGTGAATGAGTATGCTTTTACGCCGGTTTTAGCAATATTCCAGCAATATCACGGCGGGGGACACCAGAAATTGGCTTTACACATTGTACCCATGTCGGGAATCGAACCCGGGTCTTCGGCGTGACGAGCGAACGCTTTAACCACTAGGCTACCCGACCGTCCCTTTGCAATTATAGAAGAAAAAAACATAATTATTGAGCAAATAAAGATTTTTTTTTTAAGTATAAAAAATATTCTTATATATCATCACGTTGAAGTTAAATGGTTAAAGTAACAGTGCATGAAACGAGATATATATATATTGTAAATAAAGGCGGTAAAATCCTTTCCATATTCAAAAGAAATCTCTGTCAAAAGCAGAGCCGATTGTACGATTCCGACTATATCATGAATAGCATGTGTTCATGAATCACTATCAAATAGTCATGATACCGGGTATTCACAAAAAAGGTGGGCCTATCCTTCCCCACCGGTCACAAAAACATGCAAAGGCAAGTCAATTGTTCACCTGAAAAAACACGGAAACATAAATCAAAATAGGGAATTGCAGGACATCATTCTTTTCACTATAACATGGCGGTTTGTTTATTTGTTTGTTCTTTAACGCCGCACTCAGCAATATTTCAGCTATATGACGATGGTCTGTAAATAATCGAGCCTCAATCAGACAAACCAGTGATTGAGATTAAGAGCATCGCCCTACGTCATCGAGGTACGACGACAATGACCCGATCCTCACCACCCGTACCACTAAGTCGCCTCCTACGACCAGCATAGGTTGCTGGGGACCAATTCTAAGGGGATCACGGTGGTCTGAGCGTGATACCTTCCGTTACACTAATACACAAACATCGGCAACGTAAGACTAACGGTTAAGTTATGTTAAGTGCTACTGGGTTTCGTCATACACCTAAAACCCTTCGCTTGCACAACAGCAGATATTGCATCGTTCTCACTTTCACAGCCTGTCGACAAATCTGTCAGCTCCCATGCACACATTTCAACTACCAGACATCTGTCAGGATGTGTTTTTGTTTGTTATCTTTATTTCCTGACACTGGATCAACGAGAAGAAATGAAAAAAACACTGTTAAATAAATACGTATTTCCTCCCGTGTGTTCACTGGAGATGCAGAAACTTCGTGATCATTATGTACCGATTCTATCGTGGCGTTTGTGCAGTAGTAAACAAACCCATTCTCCTTTCAATATATCTAACGTGCATTAGCGCTGTGTGCACTGAGACAGCCTCGTGATAAGGTCATGATACAAACCTGCGTATTTTCTACCGACGTAAACAACGTCATTCAACGCCATGTGTATGTTTCTATGTTCAAGTTATCGACGTTCTAAATCTTAAAACAAACGCCCTTCCCATTCACTCCACACAGAGTCCCTTATGTAATTTGAGAAATAACCTCGTATCATTTTTAAGTCGTTCATAAACATTGATAATTTGTTTGGAACAATTAATGTCGTTCTTCTTACCACATAAAATAGAAATGAACAACTTAATTCGTTTATCTTTTGTTCGGCTGTATCGTTTCGGGGAGGTGGGGTAGCCTAGTGGTTATAGCTCGTCACGCATAAGATCCGGGTTCGATTCCCAAATTGGGTACAATGTGTAAAGCGAGAGTTACCGAATGTAACCTCCACCATGGCCTCTCGAAAATTCTGCAATTTCGAAAAAACAATTAACACACTCTACCATACTTTGGTACATGGATGAATATTACCATCCCCTGCGATGTCCCTTTCCCTTGTGGGCGGTGGGTGGCCTGGTGGATACAGCTCGCTTATGACGCCGCAGGTCCGGGCTCGAATCCTCACATGGGTATTATGTGTAGAGCTCATTGCCTGGTGTACAGCAGGAATATTGCTAAAAGCGGCGTAAAACCATACTCACTCCCTATGCCCCGTTACTTGTATACTTATCGGTATCCGTCCCAGTTTTCTACTCGACTGTAGACCCGTGAAGATCCGGGGTAGAATAGGTCTTTAGCAACCCATGCTTGCCGTAAAAGGCGACTATGCTTGTCGTAAAAGGCGATTAACGGGATCGGGTGGTCAGGCTCGCTGACTTGGTTGATGCATGTCATCGTATCCCAATTCCATGGATCGATGCTTATGATGTCAATCACTGGATTGTCTGGTCCACACTCGATTATTTAGAGACCGCCGTCATATAGCTGGAATATTGCTGAGTGCGGCGTTAAACAACAAACCAACCAAATAATAATACAAACAAACCAACTTGACTGTATATGGTTGTTGTTTTCAGCTGGCCTGCACCCTGATCGCCGGCTTCCTGCACTACTTCTTCCTCTGCGTGTTCATGTGGATGTTCATAGAGGGAATCCACATGGTCATCATGCTGGTGCAGGTGTTTGATGCCGCCAAGTCACGCCTGCCTTACTACTACATGACTGGATATGGTGAGTTTCTTTGTGATGTTTATTTGTTTGTTATTTAAAGCCGCACTCCAATCTCATTAAAATCAGACCTTAGTTCTCGCTACCGCTAAACAAAGATCTGAAGACATCCCATTAGGGGTCACGTCAGAACGACCTTTCGTCCGACCAATCAGTGCGTCGCTTACCAGATTATGAAAGTGACAGTCGGAATGTGATTTCTAATCATGCAATCTCGAAAACTTTAACATGGGGTATTCCGAACGATAGTTGTGGGTTTAACGACTGAATCATTACAATCTAGACCATCTATTAGCCATTCCAGAATGTTTTTTTGTTCAGGTTTCAAATTTGTAATCGAGAATTTGTCAAAATATGTCTCGAAGCGTAGTCCCCAATTTGAAATTTGTGCTGTAAAGCACGAGAAAGCTGCCTTCTGATTGGTCATTCTATTGGTCGGTCTGACGTGACCCGTAATGGGAAGTCCTCAGATCTTTGTTTAGCGGTAGCGAGAACTAAGATCTGATTTTAAGGAGATTGAGCCGCACTCAGTACTGTTCCAGCTTTATGACAACGGCCTTTAAATAATCAAGCCTTGACGATACAATCCAGTGATTGATATTGTATGTATTCTGAAATACATAAGTATCGTTTTATGCCGTCGTTAATTTCAAAGAAACAAAAAAGGCATCAAATTCCATACAATTATTTGATTTCAATATTTTAGTGATTGTGTTTAATATTTTACTACCATTGTTCTGTTTTCTACCAATGTCATGTTACAACGGTTGAGCATTGAAATGCAAGGAATTTGATTTTATCTATCTTCTACCAAAAACTTAAAGATAATCCTGGTATGGTTGTATTTTGCAGGTATTCCCCTTATAATTGTCTCCATAGCTGCGGGCTTCTACTACCAAGGCTATGGAACAGACCAATAGTAAGTGAAGTCACTTATATAGGGTGAATGGCGGGTGCTTAACCTTTTGTTTAAACCTTTCGCGAACACTGAGTGTCATCACTGTTTCTCAGTGATTCATACATATCAGCGCTATTTCACCTTTAACGTCCACTGGAATCTGTTTCGGGGATCTGGTTCTTCTCTGGCGTTGACGTTTTGTATTTCACTACCTGCTCGACGAAACGCTGAAATGATATTTAAATGGGTTTGCATTTGGCCATTATATAAAAAAGAGATTTCTCGTGTGAAGCTGATTCTTAAAATGTCACCTTTTTACTCACTAAGCAGGAAACTCGTTTATAGCAGCACTGACGGCATAAACAGTTTTGGAAAGAAAAGATAACTCTTCTGTTAAAATCCGGCAACCTTGACGTTCGTGAAACTAATATTAAAACCAGACTTGTGCTGTTTTTGTTTCCAGCTGTTGGCTGACAACAGAACGCTACTTCATTTGGAGCTTCGCTGGTCCAGTTGCCTTGATACTTCTGGTGAGTTATGAAACTTATCTTCTTTCCATCAAACTGCAAAGATGGCTGGAGAATATATTACCTAACAATCTGAAAATTTAATTTAAACGTGGTGATGGTAGTAGTAATAGTAATAGTAGAAGTAGTAGTAGTAGTAGTAGTAGTTATAGTAGTAGTCGTAGGAGTAGTAGTAGTAGTAGTAGTAGTAGTAGTAGTAGTAGTAGTAGTAGTAGTAGTAGTAGGATGATGATGATGATGAGGCAAATCAATTGTTCACCTGAAAAACACACGGGAACATAATATGGTACAAGTCATAATAGGGAATTGCATCGGACATCATTTTTGTCAGTGATGCGTCAAATTTGGAAATGTCCTACACATTAAACTTTTTGAAAGTTTACTGGGGTACTGAATGTTGTAACCTTGATCAAACAACTTCTGAGCAGGAGTTGTAGGACCTAATGTAACCTAATGTTTCAAATGTGTTCCTGTCCTAGGTAAACGCCATAATCCTCACGTATGCCATGGTGATGGTGTGTCGCCACTCCGAGTTCGTCCTCAACAGCAAGGAGAAGAACTCTGGCGGCATGAGGTACGTGACGGGATCAACACACCACACTGATGCCCTCAAATATCAACGTCGCTACCACACAGCGGGGCAACACAATCGTGTTCTCAGTCTGCACCAATGCACGGCATCGTGTGTGTGTGTGTGTGTGTGTGTGTGTGTGTGTGTGTGTGTGTGTGTGTATTTGTGTGTGTGTGTGTGTGTGTGTGTGTGTGTGTGTGTGTGTGTGTGTGTGTGTGTACCAAATGGCGCTAACCATAGAAGCAATTCGGAAATAGAAACAAAATCATTTTTGTCCTTTTACGTTTTGTTTACTAATCATGGTAATAACTAACAAAGTTATAACTGCTGTGGTTTGAAAAGGACAGACAGCAACAAGGAAAATTGTTAATTTACAGGAGAGAACATAAGGCCAAATTTACAGTCTGAAACGAGCCATAAGTATATGAATATCAGATGATGGTAAGATCAAACCAAATCTAACATATACTTGAAATATTATCAAACGAGACATTAATCCAAATACAAATTAATAAAGTAGTTTTGTGCTAATAAAATGATTATAGCCAGCGGCGACAGAAGTAAGAAAACTGTTATTATAATATATACTGCTATATTGTTTTTCTCTAAATAATTGGTGAGGGACAAGAATAAATTTGTTTCTATTTTCAACAGTACTTTGTTTACCACCAACCACCCATATCCCCTCAGAGGGCCAGGTAAAGGATATTATGGTGCTTCCTTCCCTTCAGGGCGCGGTAAAGGATATTACGAACCGTTTTATGCCTATGATGGTGTTTGCTGATTACAGTCCAAAGGATGCAGGCTGAAATGTTTACAACTTCAGTGAAATCCTCGAGCTGATCATATTCGAGGCAAATTTGCTTCGAATCAGATCATGGCATGATAAAGGGAGACAACTCTGCAAAGAGAGTTTCAACGCCTCCGAACACCGGCCCATGCGCTCTGGGCATTTGTAGCGATTTATGATATAATGATGGTAGGTTAGTCAGTCTTAGTTCAAGAGATTCAGAATCCTGTATTTATTGTTCTGTCATTTTCTCCAGAACTTGGCTACAGGGTGCCTTGTCGATGGAAGTTCTGCTTGGTCTCACCTGGACATTTGGCTACTTCTATATCAGCCAGGAGACCATCGCCCTGGCCTATATCTTCACCATCCTCAACAGTCTCCAGGGACTCTTCATATTCTGTTTCCATTGTCTCCTCAACAAGAAGGTGAGATAACCAACAAACAACAATACAATTAAAAAATATGGCCATGTCGAAGCTGGATCTAACCGATCTAACCCGCCATCTTCGGGAAAAAGGAGTGTTTCGTGTTTGGAACTTGAAATGGATCTAGTACTTGGGTTTAAAGTTTTAGGGTTTTAGGTTTACCCATATGTTGGGTTGAACGCCGAGGTACAATATTTCAGTTATATTAGGTATCGAACTTACAGGCGTGGACGCTTACCACTTTTGTAAAACCTATGAGCACAGATGTGGTGCTGACAAGCCAAAGATCATAATGAGAGCGAATCTGGCATTCGAACCCAGCGGATCCAGGCACGACCATAAAATGTAGTGAAATCAAGAAACAAAATAATATAGATTACGTATTCTAACGCTGAGTAATCTTCTGTTGCTGCAGGTGCTCAAGGAATACAAAAGAATACTCCACATCAGCAAGAAGCGCCCCAGTGCCTCTACACAGTCCGCATCACTGATGCGCAAACAGAGCCAGTCGTGCGAGATGTCAAGCAAGTCTCGCAAGGACTCCAGCTGCTGATCCAAACCATCGCTAGGACAAAGACGCGTGAAAGACAGTAGCCACAAGACACCACTTCTGTCAGGGTCGTAGACCAGGATGCAATCTACGAATTGATAACTTTACATAAGATGTCAGCTGAGTTGACCTCGTTGGCTATCATCTTCTTTAGTTTTTATTTGGGATGGATATAGGGATCTGGATAATATTAGAACACGCGTTTCAGCTACAAAATCAAAATCAATCATATTTTAATCTTTGTTTTGCTTTGTGGGCCGCCTTCTTCAAAGTGTACAGTCGGTCGACACTCAAGGAATTGTATTCAGACATTTTCACGGGTTGAGTTTTCGAGCAGGATACATTGACTTTCTGATTATATTACCCGACAGTGTTGACCTTTCCCAATGATACACAATTGATGTAGGTCAGAAACTTATTGAGCTGTTGAAGTACTAATGCTTCAAGGATGTTGTCTTTCACACTTGCTGAAACTAACAGTTGACACGTGTGACATGTACTAATGCACTAAGAGATCACTGCCATGTATATATAACTGTCTATGCACTTACGCATTGTATTTGTCTGTCTGTGTTCGCCTAGGAACTGGCCAAAGCGACCATAAGTCGATAGACGGAGGTCTTTGAGAACGCAGACTTAGTTGGAGTCTAGATCATCATTATCGGTGCCACTGAACAATGTAAAGATCCTTTCGCTGCTCATGTGATCATATTTAAATCATGAAGATTGACATGAGCATATAGAAGTAAACAAGCCCTCCAAGAGGATACAGTGGATCTGGGCCATGTTTTACAAAGCGATTTTAGTGTGGGAATAACGGTCATCTTAGCGGCAAGGTCGCTATGTAAAAAGGATGACCTGAGGTCCTTTTCATGGGCGATCTTAGTGGTATGACTGCCGTTAGTCAATATTAAAGTATAGGAGTTACGATTGTCTTAGCGCTAAGATTGTTCCGTGGAACGATGCCCTGAACTCATTCTGGGATGCATTTCGTGATAGTGAATATATCAACTAACAAAGCATGTTGACAAAGTATTGCCATGCAGTATTCCATAGCAAATACTCGTTGTAGAGTCTGTTGTAGTGTTTAGCAAATGTTCCGTCACCATCAATGGTGTGTTTTAATCATATAGTAATATGTACAGGGTATGAATCTGTTTGTAGTCGCATTGTTTCATGTGTATATAAATGACAATCAATGTCAGTAAGTTATACTGATAGTTGACAGTGGAACCTTCTTCTGCAGCACTATTACATTCAAACCCGCGATGTTTGCTTTTCACAACTACACGTTGTTCTTAAGACTTATTTGAAAATATGGGACTCAATAAATTCCAACATGTTTACGTCAATATTAACAGATACATGAATCATATGTCTTTACAACCTCTCATGGGGAACACATCTGAACTAACAATCTACAAAGACGTTAACGGGATTTGGGAACATACGATGACAAACAAAACCAGATGACCAACTCTCATATCATAGGTTACCGTTCCATGGTACTGTTATTTCCAACACAATTTGCATAACAGTAGTCGTGACGAGGTCGTACTTATAAGATAAAAGGTACACAATATTGGATGCAAATATCAATTCCACATCATTGTATTTGTTCCAAATGGACCAACGATAAATATTTCCATGACGCATTACTATGACATTCTTTCCTCTGATCATCATTTATAGAAATGTCTGTATTTGTAAACGTCAACAATGTGCACCATGACTATTGGGCGTCTGTGTTGTAGAGGAAATGTTCATTCACATCACACGAGGGACCCATTTAATATTCTGGGAGGGAGTTAGGGAAGGGGCTGACATTTTTGTTAGAGAAACGATATCTTTTCGGTCACTGCTTCAGAACACGTAATCCTTTTCTGCCGAAGGAGTCGAACATTTTATTTTTCAACGAACATTTTTCTTGTGTATAAAAGCCGAGGACAACTTATTTTTATGTGAATCATTAAAGGTTTTCCAAAATATTCCACCCCCCTCCAGAATATTAAGTGGTCGGCACCTAGGCATGTATGTGTTCGTAGGTAAAATGTATATAAATGTTGCATCCATAGACATATTATACACATGTAAGTTTACACCATTTAAAGTACTAAGCATTATCTCCATGCGCTTTTGAAAATATTCAGGTTTACAAACTCCATCCTTATCACGGTACACGATACTTTTATCACACTTCGTACATAACTAGTATATTGACAACTGATATAGTCATTTCAATCCACTCACACAGTCCCTTCTGTTAAAGGAAGTCATCTTTGACGAACCCTCTAGCCAGTGATTGTAGAAAGCGCTCGTAAAATATATAATTTGTTTGCCCAGAATGGGAGAATATTATACGATACTAACTATACCAAGCATGACTTCGACTGTTGTTGTCTCATATTTTTTGTGTTAATGAGTGTATATTGTGTACATTGTTTGGTGTAAAACTTTACTCCACTTTTTGAATGCATTATAGAATTTCGTTTTACATACTCAAGATTTATTGCTGCATTTTGCCTCATCGTTGTTTCAAACTTTTTGGCTGTTAAAAATGCCAATCATAATGAAAGGTATCACTTCGTCTTCGTTTAATAGGCTCATACATGTACACCGGGATATCTTCTTTGGTATTTCAAGGCTTCTACGCGAAACGATTTTAGTCGTATGTCAACACAACTCGTTAACCTTTTGGGGAATTAAGAATAAGTGGATTCCTTCATTATGAGAAAAGTTGTGGGTTGGGGTGGGGCTTTTTCGCTTGATCTGAAGCTTTATTTCAGATGATACAAAATATTGTATATTAACAGTGTATGACCCTTGGTGGTTCAAACCTTATTGTTTGGTGCTATTTGGTGGCTGTAAATGTACATTTTGTCACATCTTGGTTTATTATGACTGTTTACACCTGCTGAGTACTGACATAATTAAACTGTTAAATAAAGTGCTAACTTTCTTCACACATTAGCCTCCACGTTTTCTTTTTGTGTTTAAGGCTTAACTCAACACTATTCATGCTATGTGACGGCGGCTGTAAACAATATAATCTAGACAGCATAAACCAGTGGTTGATATTATGAGCAACGTCCTACGCCTTTGGGGTACGATGACAATCATCCAAGTCTGACCACTCGATCCATTCAGTGTCATCTTACCCCAAGCACAAATACATCAACATCGGTAATTTGAGACTGGTGAGTGCATGAGTTTGGATTAACCACGTTTTCTAACATGATTGCTAGATCACGTGGTGGCAGCTTATTGTGGTAGGAAAGCCCTAAGTGACGCAATTCTCTGAAGTTTACCACTTTGGTGAAACACACGAGCACGGGCATGGTGCTGACAAACCTAGAAACATAAACGGGGCTAACTTGGATTCGAACTCAAAGTCATGGGTATTTGGCGTGAATATAGGCCTGACGTTCAGTGCTACTGCCTACAGCCGTGCATACACAAAAATCCTTGCATAACAGCAGATATTGCATGATATCAACAAGATACACATCGCTTGGTTAGGAGGACACCCTATCTTATTTTCCAAGTTACTGAGCCTGGCAACCGATGTATTGTCACATCCTACCACCTCTGGAATCTATGCCAGACAATCCTGAAGGTCAAGTGAAGAAAGGTCATTATACTCCGAGTAACTAAACAAGGCTAATACTATACACATTTACAAAATGAGTGGGTTCGGTTGTACACCCTTTTGAAAAGTATTTTTGTATTAAAAAATCCAAAAAAAAGAAGTAGATCGTTGGTGTTTATAACACCAAGGGTATGATGATGAACAAAGTGTCCAAATCCGTTTGGATCTGGAATTCGAACCAACAATCAGCAGATCATGATGTGGGTCTCTTAGGACAAAGACTTAGCATGATAATTATGTAATGTGTATTGTGGCCCAGCATCCTTTTATACACGGTCTAAGTTGGGTTATTTTTTCAGCGCTACAACTGTCGTAAGTCTCTGTTAATACATAGATCGATGCTTATGTCAATCACTAGATTGTCTGGTCCAGACATGATCATTTATAAACCACCATCACATAGCTCGAATATTGCTGAGTGCGGTGTTAAACAACAAATAAACAAACAAACAAAACGGGAGTAACGATAGTCTTAAGGCTTTATGAAATGGGCCCTGTACTCCCTTAGGCAGTAGGAATTCTAAAATAATCTCAGTTTTAATGCATCACATGGCTTGGCAACTTCACAACAGTATCAACATACAGTTTAATCAAAGTTATTTCATATTAAAGGTGCATTATCCCCTAGAAAGCTACATTGCAGCAATATCAGGTCAGAGAACACAAGGAATGGGCTTCACACATTGTACTCAAGTATCAGAAATATATATACAACCGACACCGTTGGATAGTGGATGAGCGTCTGCCTGGAGACCGGACGATCGTTGGTTCGATCCCCTGACCGTCAAACCAAAAGACATTGAAAGGTGGTGCTTGTTGTTGTTGCCCTGCCTGGTCTATAATGTCTCTGGGTTAAACATGGTATCTCATAAGCTCAGTGGGCTTGCACTATATAACCGTAATAAGTCTGGAATAGTACAAACCGACACACACATGCATGCACCTTGAATGTGACCTTAAACTGATGATATGTAACAGGATCCAGGTTAACTGAATTTCACATTTCACAGTACACATGACAGATTAACTATACTAATATGAAAGAATCAGGTGTGCCCTAACATTTTCGGTAGTATATTTACACATGGTGGATATACTTAATGCTACAGGAATACTCAAGATCAAGTTAAAACATATATAGATAAAATTGTAGGATACAGGGGCATAAAAAGAATATAGCCGGGTAAAAGAAATTATACACCCATGTTTGATGGTGGCCAAAAACGAAACAAATGAGAAATGGTTATTGGATGGTGATCAAATTGAAACGCTTATCACAGTTGTGTTTCGGACATTAACTTTGCAGTGTTAGGTGACTGTTTTGATAAAGTTTTTTTGTCAAATCCAATTTTCAAGTATATACTTTCTTTTGCCTGACAGTTTATATTAATTCTGTATTTGTGCTACAAATTCCTGTACATGTAGTCAGAAGGTTATTTTAAGAATAAAATAGAGATTTGACAATGATCCTCAGTCAATATTTTTTATCATGATATATGCTTTTATACATTGTGTACATCTATATATGATTAAGTACAATGCCATGTAAGCAAACCTACTGTACAAAGTTGTGACCTTATCCTGACATCTCATTGTCAGGATGAACAAAATTTAATCACAAATGTAAAACATATTCAAACATACCCCTGCATACAATATACATAGCACTTTTCTAAGAAGTATTATATCAATAAACTGTCACAAAATATCAAAGTATTAATACTGACTGAACACAAGAAGTAAACTAGATAACGATTGCGCTTTTGAATGAGAATATACAATATGTACACCTATATGCACTTAACTTTTTTTGTAAAGTACTACTTTATTTTTCAAATAATCTGAATTTCCATGTATCACTTGAAAATATCCACATATCACATTGACCTAATCATGATATACATTTGATATACCATTGACTTACTGTATGTTCCTCCTGAGTGAGTGAGTGAGTGAGTTGGGTTTATTGCCACTTTGAACAGTATTCAAATGATATCATAGCGTGTCAGCTTAATGTGGGAGGAAAGCCCAAAGTGATGCAGGTCTACAACTTTCGTTAAACCCACAAGCACGGATATGGTGCTAACAAACATAAAAACTTTAACATAATTGGGGCGAACCAGGATTCGAACCAACAATCATAGCTTTCTGGGACAGAGCAAATTGAGGTGCCTTAGACCACTGGGCCACCCATGTTTCCGTTTTATATGATACAACAAAGCATAGGGAGCTATTGAAATGGTAGTCACATAACTACTGCCATGAAATATTTTGATTTCAATGTCTGTATTTCAAAATGAGTATGTCACTTTGTAAAGGTTGGGCAGTTAATGGCAGACTTTGGGCTTCTGGAGATGATAATGCCAGGAACAAATAACATTACCCTTATACTAAGCATACTATTGTATAATATTTTACTTTCCGAATATATAATAAACAAACATATAATACCAGAAATGTGACACAGATGCCAATAACATCAAAAGATGCATTTCTTGTCATCAACTGGTTCGACAGTACACAGAGCATAAATTTGAATTTTAGGTAACAAAATGTTAAGTCTATTTACCACGGAGTCTCATACTATAAAACCATTATTCAGAAATACCATACAGTGTGCGAGTGAGTATGGTTTTACGCCGCTTTTAGCAATATTCCAGCAATATCACGGCGGGGGCCACCAGAAATGGGCTTCACACATTGTACCCATGTCAGGAATTGAACCCGGGTCTTCGGCGTGATGAGCCCACGCTTTAACCACTAGGCTACCCGACCGCCCCGATATACCATACAGAAGGATATAGTTCACTATCTGCATACATATACCAAAACAGTCGGAATAGAATTATCATTCCCATATTGTTTTATCAATGAATGAGGTGTTATGCAAGAATGTATGTCGTCCACTGTAATGATGTTTTCCCAAGGAAAGTGGGTACCTATCTGTATCCCTGCTAAGTTAATGTGTTAAAGGATAGCAAAACATGGCTAATTGGTCATAACAAATAAATGTATTCCCTGAGCAAATATATCCACAAGTAAAATGAGTTGACATAATAAATAATACTGGTAATTCAATAATGAGTACTTAGAAGAATCTTATGATAAAAAACAAATATGGGATATTTCATATACAATCAACATTTTCTTCATAATTATCATCTTATTGTCAACTAAACAAATATCACAATGTAAGTTTTGGACACAAAGTAAATATGAAAATTACATTATCTGATTAATTTCTTTTCTATAATTACATATTAACACATATAATGAACTTCCCATGCTATCTGAGTTTGATGTCCACTCTTCTATTTCAGCATATACCATAGGCAAAACTTTGTTATTTTATGTTTTACGGATTCAACCAACCTTATAGATTGATAAGAAAACAAAAATAGTTTAACTTATTTTTGTCTGCATTATCATCCATTTTTGATGGATTAAAAAACCCACAAAAAATACTATTATCTTTTTAGATAATAATTGAACAGATGCTTTGAATGTAATCTCGACCACTGTAACCTTTTATAAAGAGAACAAAGCTTTTTTCAAGGTACATATGGTAAACACATATATAAATGTTGCAGTAAAAATACTAAACATCCAGCTCATACCAAATAAAAAAATATAAAAAAATAATTATTTTAATTCATTTTAATTATATTGTGACTGACCCAAACTTATTTGTTTGCAGAAATATATAAACTATAAAAACAAAATGGGGCCTTAAGCTCACCTGGATTCTTAAAATCAAACAATAATGTAATGTTAGAAATATGGCAAATAACATAATGTCTTCAAAGATTGTTTTAGGCACATATCTACTTGACATAAAATCCTCCATGGAACCTTTCTAGAAGCTTTTCCCATTGTGTCCTATCTTACTTGTGACCTAACAAAGATCCTGCTCCTGTAGGATTCAGCAGTAAGTTTAATAGAGCTTCTTTTTGCTGATCCTCCTGTAATAAATGACCAGTACCATCAGTGTCAGGTTGAGGAGACAGCTGGTGGCAAAGTTGGCCAACACTGTGATGTCTCCTGTCTGGACAAGCGTTGTCACACTTCTTGCTGAAATATGCAATGAATAAGCACATATTTGTTTTCTGAACAGTCTATCATTTTCAACAATACAGATTAAAAGATCAATTTTATCAGAACATTTTATTTAAATGCTACAGTAAACAACTCTGTTTCATATGGGTTTTTTTAAAAAAGAGAATGTATAACTTTTGAAAATTGGGTTTCATTCAGGATCTCAAAACTCTCTATTGCGTTATCATGTTTATCAACAGGTTGAAAAGATCAAGTATACTACTGGTCTTAAAATATTTTGGGGGTGGAAATTGTAAGTGTCTATTCCAGTAAGTAATGGTGATCTGCCATGTATCTGGTGTGGACAAACAAATGGCTGATAGTGTGAGCACATATTTCCATAATAATACTCAAAGAATATGAATTCTACTGGAGATTAATAATAATAATAATAATTGATTTTTAAAGCGCCGCCTAAAATCCATCGACAGTTGCTCACTGGCGCTGGGACAAAGTTAAAAAGTAATGTCTATGTACATTTGCCAACAATCACATTGTATGTTTGGTTTAATGCCACACTCAGCAATATCCCATGGCATCGGGGTACAATGACACACAATCCCCCAGCCTGACCTCTTAATCCATTCATTCTCCGGGTACAACAAGCATAGGTTGCTGATGACCAATTCAAACCCACAATAAAAATGGGATCATTAAATTATGAGTGATCGTGAAATATGAACAACACAACTACCTACCCATGGTTGTGTAGAAAGCCATCCCCCATGTGACAGCACTTACTTGTCCAGGGTCCTGTTTACTCACTATCGAGTATATCTGCATCAGTTTGCTACCTACTGACAGTGGCAGACCAGAACCCTTAAAGAATACAAAACATTTTCAATACATTTATTCTGAATAACACTTTCTTGATTCTCAAACATCTTTGAAAACAAAAACACTCCACATGACACAATTCTATAGATTTTCAAAAGACAGAAAAATATTCTGATTCCTATGTAAAATACCTTTTCATAAATAGATTTATAAATGTTTTATCTATATAAAGCTTGAAAAACATTTATTTTTTCTTAGCTTAAGATATTTTCTTGTTTCTGTGAATATTTCAAAATAAAAACAGTCAAATTTACTTTCTTTTCCAAAGTCAAGTTATTCAATCTAATAACGTAACACAAATTGGTGTAGGAGAGTTTATTGGAGCAGGGCGCTTAGTGCAGCTAATATGGTAAGCATAATCACTCAAATCATCTAATATCTCTTTTGTATCAATAATTTGGAAAGGTATAAGTTGAAACCTAGCTGGAAATTGTATTGTTCACTTTCAGAATAGAGAGTGAGTTGAATTAAATGCTGTTTTGAACAGTATTTCAGTTGTGTAAGCCCAGCGTGTCAGTTTAAGTGGGAAGAAGTACAAAGTGATATAGTTTGTGGCTGTTTAACACTGTGATGGAACCCCCACCATGGGTATGAAGCTGACATCAATATGCTAATAATAAAGGCGAATGGAAGCAAAGCAACACAACTTGGTAACTAGGGGTCACCCATGATCCTACTGTCACCAAACATGATTGGAAGAGTTATCTCCCATGAATGCAACTCACAATGGCCAACTGCAAAATAACATCAGGCACAAATCTGAAAGCAAAAGAACTGCTCACGACAAAATAGCTGAGAAAACATAAGGAAAACAAAGATGCATCTTGCATTAAATACTGAAGAGAAACAATCTTAAGAAGAAGAAGAAGAAGAAGAAGAAGAAGAATTCCTATCTCCTGATCTCTCTGGGTAGTATACACACCTCTAAACTGCTTTGCATTTACATTACACCTTATCATAACCATTCCCGTATTGGTGAACAGGAGCATATTATGAACAAAGAACATGGAGGCATTAAATATAATATAACCTGTGTTTCAGTGGACAGCCTTACTGTGCTAAAACAAGAACTAGTCAACTCAGAGTCAGTAAACTGTGTCTGAGTGGGGTATTCATCTTAAACTGTGGTATGGTATCTCAGTGGTCTAGCACTATAAATTAGCCATTAGTCCGGACTAGTACAAGCAGCCACACACACATTTTGAAATGGTGATAAATCTTTTTCGTTTGTTGTTTAATAACGCACAATATTCCAGCTATATGACAGCGGTCTGTAATAATCGAGTCATAACAATCCATCCATTGACATCATAAGCATCGATCCACGCAATTGGGATACGATGACATGCAGTCAACCAAGTCACCAAATCTAACCACCCAATCCATTTGTTAAACTGCTATATATGAATAAATCTGTTAATATTGCTAATGGAATAACACTAACATTAATTCATTTAATTCTATCATGAGTTCCTAGTGTCGAGAGATATTCTGAATTCTACTGTTAAAACGGAAATATTACCAGGTTATAAAACTGATCATTCATTCGTTTTTTAATTCTTTTAGTCCGGAAAAAGGGTAGAGGCTACCGGAAGTTTAATCCTTCTCTGTTGCAATATACCAATTATGCAAACATGGTTATTTCAACATTAAAGGAGACTGTAAGATAATATGCTGATCCAAAATACAATGAAAATGATTAACAAGTTACAGAAATATTCATTGATCTTTCTGTGAATTATAAACTATTTCTTGAAGGTCCTTAATGAAAATTAGGGGGAAAACAATATCCTTTGCAACTGATAATATAAAAGAAAAAGAAAAAGAAAAAAGCTTGAGATGATTTTCAAAACATAATGAATCATTGTTATCCAAACTCTCCAAACATAAAATTCAATTCTCAAATCTAAAGGAAGAAAAAGTTAAATTTTTGTTAGAAATCAATATAAATGGTACAATGAAGGAGAAAAACCAACAAAATATTTTTGTCATTTGGAAAACAAGAACATTATGAATAAACTCATAAACAAAATCATTTTTACTGATGATGGAAAGGAAAAAATAGAAGGACAATTGATCTTGGACAAACAAAGACAAGATTATGCCCCCATTATATACATCCAACAAAGACCATAATGGAATGGGTCGAAATATCATGATTTGTGTCTATTGCCATACATCTTCCAGAGGCAAGAGAGTTAACTGACTTTAAAAGTCCAGTTTCCACCCTTGCCGAACTAGTCTGGAATTCCTGGGCTCGATCGTAGCGCCACCAGGGGTTAATCATTATGAGTTATGTCCCTTCGGAGCCTCTCCTACTGACCAATCCGATTCCACCACTCGCATTTGTTTCAAACAAAATGGCGGCTTACAGTCAAGACGATCTGATCGATAATCAAGATCTATATTGTGATAAAACTTGTCTTACATCGCAAAGTGCATCAATTCAAGTGAGCACCTTCATTAAAAACATGAAAAGGTTTGGAAAATATCTGTTGACAATGAGTTGGCGGTGCACATGTTTTGCAATTCCTGTAATCGACCGAAATCTGCGCGACAGTTTACGAACCGAATTTCGATTTCGTTGCGAGATTTTGATTGGACAATGCATAGACCAGTCGTTAGTCCAGCCAAAATGTAACTCCATAATACTAGCCTAGTTCGGCAAGGGTGGAAACAGGACTTTTATAGTCAGTTAACTCTCTTGCCTCGGGTAGATGATTGCCATATAGCCTAATCTAATGTCTATTGTCCATTTCAAGCTGTTTTATTTGTTAAAAAGATGGATATGTATCATCCCATATATATTAAATGTAACATATCAGTCTTGGGAAATAAAAAAAATATTATTTTTTTTAAATATAAAAAAGGTCTAATCATGTGTATGATGAGACAGGAAGTTATACCAGGCCATGTCTTCAATAAAGAGCAATATTATCGACATAGTTTGAATGTCATGTTCAAACCAAATGAATATATACTGAAATCCATTCATTTCAGACAACACCAAAACACTGACAACCACAGAAATCAAGGATACACTGCAAACCATGGAAGAATTTTAACTTTCAATTTACCACTGTAGTGTAGCAGCAAGGTAACTAATGTTAAATCTGAAACAGAAGTTGAGAAAATGAGCTGCAAGTGGTTCACAGCTAGACATATACATATTGTCAGTAATGAAAAACATACCGGATGAAAATATAATAAAATGTTGTGTCAACAATATGGTCAATCCTCACATTCAGGTCACTGATAACATAGAATTTGACTTCGTTTTGGCAAACAACATTTAATCCAATTTCGATTTTTTACTCTCTTCTATTCAGAAAAATATATTTGCATATCCAAAATGAACATTGTTATTGGAAACAAAAGCATTTGTAAGATAAGTTGAATACCTTGCAGCACCAAGAATGTGTACTCAAAGTATGTTGACAGTGGATACTGCATCGCAAAGTGGTATGTCAGCATTATGGAATATCTGAAATACAGAGAAAATATTAGACTGAGTGTCTAAAAAGTGAAATAATATGAGGTCTTGGGCATTGTACCATATGCTACGATGTTTTGACCTTTGAAATGGCAGTCTGTAACAATCCACTGTTCCAGTGTCCAGTGGCATGCTTTACAAACACAACATTTCAAAAGACATGTTCAAGACATGCAAAGGAAAGGTTTACCATGTTTACTTTCTAAGACCAGGTGAACTATTTCATTTTATAGCAAAAATGGATAGAATTATCATAAAAAAAACCTGCATGCTATCAGAAATCTATGGGCCAATATAACTTGATAATAGCCCTCATTTCCCTCACGACAGGCTGTATTTTGTTATTTGACGTCATTAGAGTAACTTTCCTTGTTAGTGATGTCATCCTATAGTATGTTCTACATGTTCTATGACGTTGCTGATTTGTATATAAGTTAACTCGATTTTAAGGTTTTTAACAGAGCCACTAAACCGTTTGTTGTTTTGCTCATTTTGGGATAAGCTACAAATTCTATCCTTTTTATCTAAAATAATGTTACCATTATCATTTGCAGTCATTATCATGGCCCTTATCTCTCTTTCCTACAATCAGCTTTAACAAAAGTAATTCATGTGATTTAAACTAAATCAATATAAGTCTAAACTATTGGCGTATGGATGTTTTTGTGGACCGTTTTTGTAAAGCATCTGTTTCATTAAATGAATTCATGTGAAATAGTATAGTAAATATGACAAAATAGCCATACAAAATTCCAAGTGTAACTGGCAGAAGCAATGTGTGAAGAAAGCGAGATAACACCAACAGACAGACAGCTTGACTGAGATATGTAACCAGCTGTAACTGACATGCCAAGTTCCACCCACAATCACTGAGTGACAGCTGCTATTGTCACATGCACAATGGATAAAGGTTATAACTGGCATGGATACCATCCGGCAAATTGTACTAGACTGTGTAAATAAATATGTTGAATAGAAATTTAATCTCACTCGTATGTTATTCACACACATCCTAGGCTACCACTCCCAGGTTATATATATCCTCAAACTTATATGTGCTCCAAATCCGAATTCGTCACACAACTTGATTTGTGGTTGGATGTCTTACCCACATGTTTCCAACATGACACTGCCAAAGCTTATCCCTCTACCGCTCTTAGAGCTGAAAATAGATACAATCTGGGGCACTTTGAGAATAACACATGTTACAATGACTGTTAAACTTAAAATATTGCACATGAGCTGCAGCGTAGCAGACGCTTCCGTCGCCATCTTGAATTATTTACTGCGGGTTGGATGCAACCCCTTCAACAAAATCAAAAGAATAGTGCAATATTATATTGGCTATATTAGTGACATTTAAATAAACCATTCATGGATATAATGTAACAACTACATTTATTCATTCTTCTTATTTCGTAACTACTCTAATCTATTCAGTGCGGTTCTGCATTTGTTGACAGCTTCATTGGATTCAACATGGCAACTAAAGCGGCGAAAGGTGCAAAGCAAACCAAAGAAACTGATAAGAAAGGAAATAAGAAAAACGATGAATTGCCTTTAGTGGAAGAAAAGAAAGAGGATAGTCCAGTTGAAGGAGAATTTAATGACACACCAGAAACAGTTGAAACAGAAACTGTCGAGGATCTACCTCCACCAAAGGAGCCGACGCCTGAACCAGTTTACGATGAACCAACATTATCAGAGCTCATCATTGAATGGTGTGTAACGTTTATATTGGGCCTACATTGTAAACAAGATGTGCATCTAGACAACTTTCGTTCTGTTTCATGGGGAAACATGTATTAACATATGCAGTGTTTGAATAAATGCCAAGCTACCATCAGGACTTCAGAAGCTGAGGGCCCTGACTAAACTCTTCAGGACCTCATTTAGAAACTGCAACTTATATCTGTATATCGACATGTGAATTTAGGGCTGGCCATAAAGACCTTTAGAAGTTTGAAACAACGGGTCCAACACAAGATCTAACTGCCATATGGCTACTGGCAGTCACTTAATTATTTCCAACACTGAACATATGTTTTTGTATTGTATATCTTTATAAGTATGTGATAATCAAGTTCCATTAGTGTTCACCACAATAGATCTAACTGTTAAGATGAATTTTTACAGTACAATATAACCTGCACATGCATGTAACATGTTTCTTCATGACACCTGAAATATATATTTCAATCTGTTACTGTGGTTTCAAATTTTAAACCGTTAGTTGGGATACTTGATTTCATATATTCATATGGATAACCAGCTCTCTGGAGTAAAATCTGGTTAAAAGGTGCTTGATGAAACTGTCTGTAAATGGGAAAGAGTATGCACAGCAATAAAAGCTAGTGATGGCTAACCATTCCAACTGATCAGATTCAAAACATGTGGAAATCCGTATGATAGGATATATTTTCTTTAAGTTAGCAAAAATATGTTTCATTTGCTAGATTGATGTGTGAAAACCAGTATTACCTAACTGAACTTGAAATGTTGATTCATTTTCAGAACTCATAAGTTTATACCATGATAACTTCTGTTTCAGTTTTGAGGGTGAGAAAGCCAGAGGACTCTATGAAGGCGAGGGCAAGGCTTCCTTTGCAGGTGGACACTGCTATATTGTAAGTGCCACATAGCTATATCCAATTATTTATTTCTAGTTTCATTGTTGGACTGACTATCATTTGCTTATTTACTGTTAAAACTCGCTGAACATAGTATAGGGGATTTATCTAGTATTTGTACATTTTTACCCTTGGCAGGCAAGTTGGGATAAAAATTATTACTGGGTTGTTCTTTTCAAGTTCTAATTTTCATAAATTAATTTATATTTGAACATTGCATTCAATACAATACAGTAAAACTAAGCATTAAAAATTCCTACTCTTTATCGTTTATAAGTCAAAAACAAACAAGTCTCCTAAATCACTGCAAATTTACAAAAGTAGTTATGATTATATTATTAGTAACATAATGAACTGGTAATTGTTTAATTTACCGCCATTTGGTGCAGAAATGGGGCCTAAATAAGCAGGTCTAGATGAATCTATAGTATCTACCCTGGTTAATAATCTTCATTTATTATAATTTCAGGGCCAGTTTTCCGAAGGTTTGATGCATGGCAAGGGGATGTATGTCTGGGCTGATGGTGTTGTTTATGAGGTAAGTGCTCATAGGAGATGTCTGCTCACTACGTCTAAACTGTGTTAAATGTGTCAAAAAGGAAATACAGTAGTCATGCTCCTCAAGATCACTGCATGCATATTATAAAACACCACCAGACCACCAATTATATTGTTCCCATTTAAGATATATAAAGAGAAATATTGATAAATGTTTCTACAATAGTGAAAAAGACTTCTGGCTAGCCTGGACCAATTTTTCAATATTTGACATCCATTTATTTTGCCTATGCTAATTCATTAATGGAAATAACAACAGCCGTTAATACAGTATGACCACAAATACATTTCAGGGAGATTTTTGCAAGAATCAGGTGACAGGAAAAGGGTCATACAAGTGGCCAGATGAAAGGTAAGGTAAAACAAACATTGAAACTAGGGCTGGGACGAGTACGAATTTACTACCCGGGTACCCACCCACTATTACCTCACCCTACCCGGCTACCCACTGTAGGTCTCAAGAGATAGGTACAAAATGTCCGATTGTGCATTTTATTACCATAGCACTGGCAAAATGTATTTAGATACATGTATTAAACAATCTGGTCATGCATACACTGAAGTATGTATTTAGATACATGTATTAAACAATCTGGTCATGCATACACTGAAGTTGACTCAAGTTATATTTTCATTCAAAGATATGAAAGGTCAGAAGGAATGCGAACATTTGTGACTTGTAGTGTAACCATAGAGTTCTAGATACTTTTGTCATTAAACAATATATCACGTGACTAACCACAGGTCCGGGTAGTCCTGTGGGTACCCGGGTCCTACTCAGTACCCATCCAACCCGGGTACCTAAGCTACACGTCCCAGCCCTAAATGAAACCTCTGGGCTCATTGATAAATTTGATATGTCCAAACTCAAGAGAGAGAAAATCTATTCTAAAATTTAAATATTTTTTTCATTATGGAAAATTTTTGTTCATCAGATCCATAAAGGAGGTCATTAATAATAAGCACATTGGGCAAAAAGATCGTTGTATACAGTCTGTCGCTTCCACATTTGCAAAACTTATTCTTTAGGTTGTCATTTTTTTTTAAACAGATTTGCAAGAACCTGTGTCCTTAAACTTAATCAATTTAATTATTCAACACCTTTAGCACTTACGAGGGTGAAGTGTTGAATGGCAAGAGACATGGCGCTGGAACATTCCGGTGCCCGGACAATGCCATGTCTTACAGTGGAGACTGGTGTGGGGGAAAACGTCATGGCAAGGTAGGTTGATTGCTGCTACCTGGGGTCATATCTCAACCCAAAAGCTGAAATGTTGATTTCCCTATACCAGGGATGACTATACAATGCGTTCAGTAAGTTTTGCAACTTCAATATAAGACCAAGTCGCAGAATATCTTTTGCACTTTTATTTTTCAATATAATCTCCATTCACCTCAATACACTTATTCCATTTGTCCATCAAGCTTAAATACTACTTTTATAGAAATCCGCAGATTGGCCCTCTAACCACGCCTCTGTGGCAGCCTTTATGTCCTCGTCATCCTGGAAGTGTCTTCCACGTAGGGCAGATTTCATTTGCCAGAACAGGAAATAGTCACTGGGGGCTAAGTCTGGGTTCGAACAGTTAAATCACCCACCCAACAGCCCAGACTTAGCCCCCATTGTCAATATTTAGCTTCCTCAGAATCATTGAGGAAAGTTATGAAAGCACTCATAAAATCACATATTTACTGATTTAACTTCGAAATTTTACTGCATCTGCCATCTTGTTTATTTGACTTTTGCCATTGACTTATTACATTTCTTGGTGTGTATGTTGTCCAAACTGCACGAAATTGCTTAAAATGCAATCAAATGTTTAAATAATTTCTGGGGGGGCATGCCCCCAGACCCCCCTAGACTTCTCCTCTTTTTTTGGGAAAACCTGCTCACATCCCTGTATTTTGTCGCATCACATCTAGAGACCCTTAAACAGTACAGGTTATAAGTGCAGAATGCAATTTGTAAATGTGATGATGCAGAATGTAGGATCTTTGATGAATATACAGAATTGAAGATTTATTTTTTTGTTCATTGTGAATGTATGATTATTTGATAACATATATGATATCTCCATGTCAACTTTTTTTTTAATCTACTCTCTTGAAGGAATACATTTAAAATGCAGATTGTGGACAAGTACTAAATATGATCTGTGTATACTGCTTTGGTAAGAATCAAGGAAACATTTATCTGGATAATCTTTTCATAAGTATAGTTATTGTAACCTCCCTTAGTTGTCTCCCCTTCTAATTTGACTTACCTCACCCCCAGGGCCGGATGGATTATGACCCCAATGGCCGTTCATACTTCGAGGGTGACTGGGTGTACAACATCCGCCATGGTTGGGGGACACGTCAGTACCCGTCGGGGAACGTTTACCAGGGCATGTGGTTCAACAATGTCCGCCACGGTGAAGGTACGATGAAGTGGTTGGACAGGAACCAGATCTACACTGGTCAGTGGGAGAACGGTATACAGGTGAGTGTCAGACAATGAGAGTAATTCATTCATAATGATAATGATGCTGATGCATGTCTGGATTTTGCAGTATCCACACGGTACCCTGGTTGACATGTCAGTGTGCCTTCTAACTGCTTTCAACCCCATGGGGTTTCCGGGTTGATATTGGAGACTTTAATGGATTGCGTGGTCAGTGATTTGTTGATGGTGTGTCGTTGTATCATGATGATGTGGATTGTTGCTCATAATATCAGTCACTGGATTGTCTGGTCAACTCAATTATTTACTGGCCGCCATCTTCTGGATGTAATAGTGTGTGTTCACCAACAAACAATTGCATTGGAGTATACAAGCAATGTTACTTGTTAGTGTTCATCTTCCAGAGGCAAGGGAGTTAACTGACTTTAAAAGTCCAGTTTCCACCCTTGCTGAACTAGGTTGGAATTCCTGGGCTCGACCGTAGCGCCACCAGTGGTTATTATGGGTTAGGTCCCTTCTAAGCCTCTCATATGGACCAATCAGATTCCACCTCTAGTATCACTTGCATTTGCTTCAAACCAAATGGCGGCGCCCAGTCAAAACGATCTGATCGACAATCAAGATCTATGTTGTGATAAAACGGGTCTCACAAAGCGAAGTGCATGAAATCACGTGAGCACCTTGATTAAAAACATGAAAAGACTTGAAAAGAATCTGTTGACAATGAGTTGGCGGTGCACATGCTTTGCAAATCCTGCAATCGACAGAAATCTGCACGACATTTTACGAACCGGATTTCGATTTCTGTGTGCGATTTTGATTGGACTATGCATAGACTCGTTAGTCCAGCCAAAATGTAACTCCATAATACCAGCCAAGTTCGGCAAGGGTGGAAACTGGACTTTTATAGTCAGTTAACTCTCTTGCCTCGGGAAGATGGTTAGTGTTAGGCACTAGAAGGTTTTGCAGTCACATGACCATTTCTTTCAACCAGGATGAATTTGAAAAGACAGTCAATGGATGATTTGTACCTTCATGATAATGAAATCTTTTGCTTGATGATGTCATCTCTTGGGCAGGGCTTTCACAAGTTCTATTTACCAGTATTCATATCAGCTGAGGGGCGGTTGGTTAGCCTAGTGGTTAAAGCGTGCACTCGTCACGCTGAAGACCTAGGTTTGATTCCCGACATGGGTACAATGTGTGAAGCTCATTTCTGGTGTCCCCCGCCGTGATATTGCTGGAATATTCTTGAAAGCGGCGTTAAATCAAACTCACTCACTAATTCACTCATATCAGCCAAGGACTACCTCTGTGGCCGAGTCGATAGAGTTGAGTGTCTGCCTGGGAGAGAGGGAGGTCGACCCCTGGCCATGTCATACCCAAAGACATTAAAAAATGGTACTTTTTGTTGTGCAGCAATCTTTCCGTGATGTTAAACCCGATTTCATCCCATCTCAAATTATCAGCTGGTCATCATGTTACAAGTCACTTTCACTGAATCGTTTCTCCTCACAGCATGGTATGGGTCAACACAACTGGCTGCTGCAACGTGTGCAGGGATCTCAGTACCCGCTGCGCAACATGTACGACGGAGAGTTTGTCAATGGGCTGAGGCATGGTTTTGGTACCTTCTATTATGCTAACGGCGCCAGGTACGAAGGCTACTGGAAGAACAACATGAAACACGGCAAGGTGAGTGTGGAAAGGAGGGAGTGAATGTTGTTTTGTGACCCAGTCGTATCATGGTCAGATTAGATTGTTTGAAGTTACATTTAAGTCAGGTTAGGATTATGCATAGTCAGGCAGATCAGGATATACTACTCAACTTTTGATAGGGATAATCAGATATATCTTTTTAGTTGAAATATTAGGGCTGGGACGGGTAACTCTGGTACTCGGGTCGGATGGGTACTTAGCAGGACCTGGGTACCCACAGAACTACCAGGACCCGTGGTTAGTGACGTTATATATTGTTTAATGACAAAGATTATCTAGAACTCTATGTTTAAACTACAATTCAGTAATGTTCGCAGTTCTTTCTGACTGCTACGTCCGTTCCTTCTGACTTTTTTCATGTTTGAATACAAATAAAACTTCAGTCAATTTCAGTGTATGCATCAGATCGTTTTATACGTGTATCTAAACACATTTTGCCAGGGCTACCGTCAAACTTTTCCCAATTGGGCATTTTGTATCTACCTCTTGAGACTTACAGCGGGTACCCGGGTAGGGTCGGGTAATAGGGGGTTGGGTACTCGGGTAGTAAATTTGGACTTGGCCCAGCTCTATGACATATACACTTTACTTAAAGTTTATCATGGAAAGATAAACAGATTTCCCTTTCGAAAGTGGAGTTGTATACTATGACTACTGTATCATGGCCAATTATTGGAGCTGACCAATGTCATCATAGACAGCTCTTATGACAAGCATCGGGCAATTAATTATTCTGGAACATGTAGCAGGGAATGGGGCGTGTGGTGATGTTTATCTGAAACAAAAACGAGTTTCAGAAAATATTGCACAATAATGGACAGGAATGTCCTCACTGAAAATGAGTTGCTTGTCCCCCCCAATATTATTTATCTATTTTTCTTTCAAAACTGGAAAATGTAGGCGTCAGAACAATATTGAAGTAAAAATAATCTGTTTCTGATGAAAGTCCCAGAATATTTTGTTTAAATGGTCCGTCCTAAGGGATTAGTGTTGAAAGGGTCCTACTGCTTTTTGTTTTTGAAAGAATCAATTACCATGATTAGAAGCTTGTTCCGATATTGGGTTACACAATATTCTTGGTCCTAAGGAACAAGTCCTAGACATGTGTTTCCTGCTCTATCACAAGAATTCTTAATTCAAGACCAAAGTCCACACACTAAAGTAGAATTCTGTTTGCACTAGATTATAATCAGCTGCCAGCTTGTCATGTTGGATGCACATATGAATGTTGAGTCCATGTTTGGGCATGAACACACAGTTCCCCAAATAGATTCAGTGTTTTGGTGTTGCAGGGCAAGTTCACATTCAAGAATGGTCGTATCTATGAGGGCATGTTTGAGAAGGATCACATCGTGGAGTACCCAGACTTCAATGTAGATGGCGCCACTACTCCAGACATCACCAGCATTCGGACAAGAACACCATTACCATCAGGTGAATATGTAATCCTAAAAGTACAACTTATTCCTGAACATGAAGTTACACAAAGCAGCAGTGCATATGACTTCCCAGTGGAAAAAGTTTAAGAATGGTAGGTACTACCTGTTTTGAAGTCCTACTGCGCCAGCCATATGTTTCATTCCCCAAACCAAAAGTGACATCATCAGACCGGGAGAGCTGATAACTGTCATATCATGGAACTTTCAGGTTTAATGTACTGTGTAAAGCATGTTTTCCTTTATATCGGGGGGCATGGGTGGCCCAGTCGTCTAAGGCGCCGCGATTCGCTGTGCAGAATACCTGTTCGCCCCGATTATGTTTCTAGGTTTGTCAGCACCATACCCCTGCTCGTGGGTTTCACCGAAGTGGTAAATGTCTGAGACCTGCATCACTTTGGGCTTTCCTCCCACATTAAGCTGACACGCTGCGATATAACTGGAATACTGTTAAAAGCAGCATTAATCCCAACTCACTCACTCCTTTATACCATAAGTAATCTCTTTCTATCGAAGGTTTTTGTCTTTCCGTATTAGGCTATTAGGGACCAGTCATTTATTATAGTGGGTGGCGGGGTCAGAGGAAATCAGGGGAGGGTCACTGAAATATATGAGTCTCTAGGGGAGGGTGAAAAAAATAATACCCATATTTGGGTCAGGTCATGATAAAGGTGTATAGGGAACTGGGGAGGGTCATCCAAAAATATGACAAGCGTTTGGGGAGGTTTATTATTTTTAGTACATTAGTGCATCAAAAAACACTGACCCCTGTAATAAATGACTGGTCCCTAACTTGAGGCATGGTACTCTCTGGTTTGAATGTTTCTGTCTCCCCACACTGAAAGTGCATGGTGGTTTGTTATGTTTGTCTTTGAGGAGAAGATGGTGAAGCGGCTGCCTCTGTTTTTGCAAGTATTTTAGACATGTGTTAGTTTTGATCAAACCTGGGTCGTGTTCCATGTAATAGAGTAATCAGCAGTACCTGTGTTGCAGACAATGTGAGCATGCACAGCAACGAGAGCCGCAACACCATCAGCCCCAGCTTCCAGCTTGAGATCAACCACCTCCTGGCAGAGTTCACCGACATAGACCGGGAGGAGGAGCTCAGTCAGGTAACTCAGGCTTATCAGGGACACTGGCTTGTCAGGGACACAGACTTATCAGGGACACTGGCTTGTCAGGGACACAGACTTATCAGGGACACTGGCTTGTGATGGACACTGGCTTATCAGGGACACTGGCTTAACAGGGACACAGACTTATCAGGGACACTGGCTTATCAGGGACAATGGCTTGTGATGGACACTAGCTTATCAGGGACACTGGCTTGTCAGGGACAATGACTTATCAGGGACACTGGCTTATCAGTGACACTGGCTTAACAGGGACATAGACTTATCAGGGACACTGGCTTATCAGGGACAATGGCTTGTGATGGACAATGGCTAATGAGACAGGCTTATCAGGGACACTGGCTTGTCAGGGACAATGACTTATCAGGGACACTGGCTTATCAGGGACACTGGCTTAACAGGGACACAGACTTATCAGGGACATTGGCTTGTGATGGACACTGGCTTATCAGGGGCAATGGCTTGTGATGGACACTGGCTTATCAGGGACAATGGCTAATGAGACACAAGCTTATCAGGGACAATGGCATATCAGGGACACTGGCTTATCAGGGACAATGGCTTGTGATGGACACTGGCTTATCAGGGACAATGGCTAATGAGACAGGCTTATCAGGGACACTGGCTTGTCAGGGACAATGACTTATCAGGGACACTGGCTTATCAGGGACACTGGCTTAACAGGGACACAGACTTATCAGGAACATTGGCTTGTGATGGACACTGGCTTAACAGGGACACAGTCTTATCAGGGACACTGGCTTATCAGGGACACTGGCTTAACAGGGACACTGGCATAACAGGGACACTGACTTATCAGGGACACTGGCTTATCAGTGACACTGGCTTATCAGTGACACTGGCTTAACAGGGACATAGACTTATCAGGGACACTGGCTTATCAGGGACAATGGCTTGTGATGGACACTGGCTTATCAGGGACAATGGCTAATGAGACAGGCTTATCAGGGACACTGGCTTGTCAGGGACAATGACTTATCAGGGACACTGGCTTATCAGGGACACTGGCTTAACAGGGACACTGACTTATCAGGGACATTGGCTTGTGATGGACACTGGCTTATCAGGGGCAATGGCTTGTGATAGACACTGGCTTATCAGGGACAATGGCTAATGAGACACAAGCTTATCAGGGACAATGGCATATCAGGGACATTGGCTTATCAGGGACACCGACTTATCAGAGATACAGGCCTATCAAGGACGCTGGCTTAACAGGGACACTGACTTATCAGGGGCACTGGCTTATCAGGGACACAGACTTATCAGGGACAATGGCTTGTGATGGACACTAGCTTATCAGGTACACAGACCTTTTAGGGACACTGGCTTATCAGGGACAACGGTTTATCAGGGACACTGGCTTATCAGGGACACTGGCTTAACAGGGACACAGACTTATCAGGAACAATGGCTTGTGATGGACATTAGCTTATCAGGTACACTGGCTTATCAGGGACACTGACTTATCAGGGACACTGGCTTATCAGTGACACTGGCTTATCAGGGACATCGACTTATCAGGGACACTGGCTTATCAGGGACAATGGCTAATGAGACAGGCTTATCAGGGACAATGGCATATCAGGAACATTGGCTTATCAGGGACACTGACTTATCAGGGATACAGGCTTATCAGGGACACTAGCTTAACAGGGACACTGGCTTATCAGGGACACTGGCTAATCAGACAGGCTTATCAGGGACACTGGCTTATCAGAGATACAGGCTTATCAGGGACACTGGCTTAACAGGGACACTGGCTTAACAGGGACACTGGCTTATCAGGGACATTGGCTTATCAGGGACACTGGCTTATCAGGGATACAAGCTTTTGGGGGATACAGGCATATCATTAAACCTTGTGTACCTGTGTCAGTTATTGCACACACACACACACACAAGTACACATACACATCTGTAATGGACTTATCTTTTTTATTATATTTCTTACAAACACACCTTTTTTTCATATTCGGTATCCCCATCTGCAGTGGACTTATCTTGTTTTATATTATTGTACATGTAGGTGATGTATGTAACAATGAGACACGTGACCAGTCTGAGGAAGGTCTACAACTACTACAGTTGCCTCGGTTACGAGGAGAGCCCTGATAACACATTCATCATGAACAAGATGCAGTTCTGGCGCTTCCTCAAAGACTGTCAGCTGGACCACGAGGATGCCACTCTCATGGACATGGACAGAGTGATTGGCCTGGGTAGGCAGTATACCTGTATGACCAGAACATGAGGCACTTGCTTACCAGCCTAGTGTCCCCTTTATCATAATGTTCCAGAAACACCATTATGTTTTATTTTCTGAAAGCAAAGATTTTGTTTCTGATGATTTTGTTTTAATTCAAGTTGTCAAAACTCTTTTGTATCTAAATTTAGAGTTAAATTCCTGGACAGTCATATTTCTGAATGTTAAATCTACGAACATCTGTAGAATTGAATTTTGGCACAGAAAGGGATGATCATGATAATGATGTTTGTTGAGTGGACATGATTTGTTTCATTTGTGAGATTTTTGTGTGACTAGTTCAAGACAGCAACCATCTTGTTGTCAATTCTTTTATAATGATAAATGAATAAGTCAACATAATAACTGCTGCTTATTAAATCATTAGCACAAAAAAAACTGAAGACAGCAATACAATATCAGTGACATTGTTCAAGGCAATAACAAAACACAAGCCCCACCCTCTCTATAATCAGCCAATTAGGAAACAGTGGTATGCTAGTGGGCATGGCCTGTTTGGTTTTATGTTTATGGACACATGAATGCAACAAAAAAAACTTGCTTTGTTAGGAATACCATGGCATTGGATTGTCTAACAGTTACACGTCATGATGTGTTTTTGCCATGATTGTTATAAATGTGATATGTTACCTTTCAGGCTACAACAAACCCAGCTACTCCCTCCACAATCCCTATGAACGCATCCTGCAGAGAGAGTTTATCAACTACCTGATCATCCTGGCGTTCCATCTCTTCCATGAACAGCATGAGTTAGTAGATCTATAGTAGAAAGAATGTCTTTTCAGCTAAATGGTCATTCTTGTCCGCCACCTTGATTTTAGTCAAGGAATTGTAATAAAACTATGAAAAGTTGCCATGTGAACAAGAATGAGTCATCGGCTCAGTTTGTGTAAAGAGAAAGTTCCTTAATCTACAGCCTTGTTTTTAACATATTTTGACCGGACAAATTTATTTCATTGACTTGTTTTAGATTATACAAAAATAAACCAAAACAAAAATTATGTATTCTGGGTTAAATAAAACTTTTAATTATTTTAGTTATTGTCATAACTTTTGTTTGAAGAGGCAATTAACATCAGATCAACCCTCAAACATATTTCTTTTATTTGCCTTCAACATTATGACTTATTGGCCAATAAATTCTGAACAAAAGACAAATACATTGACTTGTTCTTTATGTGAAATACGAAGTATGTGCCTTTAAAATGGTAATAAAAAATAACTGCCTTAATCCTAATGATAACATGTGTTTTGTGTGTATGTTACAGTGGTTCTTCTCCAGTGCTGGCCTGGTGTATGTCTAAACTCATTCAGGAAAAGGTTCTTCGTAATTCCTGCAATGTGAAAGGTGGGTTGTGTCATGTTGTACATATCTTGCCTTTTCCCTGTACCATTTTGGAATTCTTTTGGGGATTGTACATATGTTAGCCATGAGAGACTTTAAGAATACAAGTCTCGGTGTATACATATCTCAGTGTTTGTCATTGTTTTATGAGCCTGCTCAATCACTTGTCCTTAGTTTCCCAACATAAGCCTCGAACAACTTGCTTGTGCCTATGTTCCCAACCGTCCTCAAATGTTAGTCCATACTTTCCTGATGGTGACCCTCCTTTAGTGTTTGTCCTTACTTACTTGATGGTGGCCCTCCTGTAGTGTCTGTCCTTACTTTCCTGATGGCGACCTTCCTCTAGTGTTTGTCCTCACTTACTTGATGGTGACCTTCCTCTAGTGTTTGTCCTCACTTACTTGATGGCGACCTTCCTCTAGTGTTTGTCCTTACTTTCCTGATGGCCACCTTCCTCTAGTGTTTGTCCTCACTTACTTGATGGTGACCTCCCTCTAGTGTTTGTCCTTGCTTTACTGATGGTGACCTTCCTCTAGTGTTTGTTCTTACTCTACTGATGGCGACCTTCCACTAGTGTTTGTCCTCACTTACTTGATGGTGACCTTCCTCTAGTCTTTGTCCTTACTTTCCTGATGGCGACCTTCCTCTAGTCTTTGTCCTTACTTTACTGATGGCGACCTTCCACTAGTGTTAGTCCTTACTGTCCTGATGGTGTCCTTCCTCTAGTGTTTGTCCTTACTTTACTGATGGCGACCTTCCTCTAGTGTTTGTCCTTACTTTCCTGATGGTGACCTTCCTCTAGTGTTTGTCCTTACTTTCCTGATGGTGACCTTCCTCTAGTGTTTGTCCTTACTTTACTGATGGCAACCTTCCTCTAGTGTTTGTCCTTACTTTACTGATGGCGACCTTCCTCTAGTGTTTGTCCTTACTCTCCTGATGGTGACCTTCCTCTAGTGTTTGTCCTTACTTTCCTGATGGTGACCCTTTCTAGTGTTAGTCCTTACTTTCCCAATGGTGACCTTCCTCTAGTGTTTGTCCTTACTTTACTGATGGCGACCTTCCTCTAGTGTTTGTCCTTTCTTTCCTGATGGTGACCTTCCTCTAGTGTTTGTCCTTACTTTACTGATGGCGACCTTCTTCTAGTGTTTGTCCTTACTTTACTGATGGCGACCTTCCTCTAGTGTTTGTCCTTACTTTACTGATGGTGACCTTCCTCTAGTGTTTGTCCTTACTTTACTGATAGTGACGGGGCGGTCAGGTAGCCTAGTGGTTAAAGTAATCGCTCCTCAAGCTGAAGACCTGCGTTCGATTCCCAACATGGGAACCATGACAGCAACCATCCTATTTTTCCCCATTGACCTTCCTCGTGTTTTCTTTTGTACTTCTGTTAGCCCAAGCTGTTTCATCATCAGACATGCACGTGTTCTCTTCATAGAATGTTATTAAAGGGAAGCAACTCTAGTCATCTTAAAAGTTTATTTCCATACAGAATTCCTCTTTGATTCTGATTTTAAGTCAATTATATGTGAATGAAATTGACCAATGAACTTTAACACTATTTTACTTATATCACAGCATGTCATTTTAATGTGATAGGAAAGACCTACATGTTGTAGGTCGTAGATGTATACTATTTGGTGAAATCCATGATAATAATGCATAATGATAATGAATATAGGATTCAAAGCCACAATCTTCTTGTCCTGGCAACCGGAATGGAGCTTTTCCTCATGATCATGCAATCCAACCTCAGAAATATAAAATTACATGTCTCTGAATCAAAACTGTCAATAATCATTTGCCCTTGACGTACTTTGGATATCCTGGGATTTGATCCTTTGTACCCCATACTTAACTAAATGTGTGACCAGCAGCGCAGAGACGTTTGTATCTCTACTACTGAGTAAGACGGTCATAGCTCTAAGATCCAGGTGTGAAACTGATTGGGTAAACCTGGATTGATTGTGTGTCATCTTACCCCGATTTCATGGATTGGTGCTCATACTGTCAACCACTGGTTTGTCTAGTTCATCTTCGATTACTTCCAGGCCACACCGATACAGGTGTTATGCTACTTTGCAGAATACTGATTAGGGGGAAAACGACACAGCAAGGTCACTATACGATATGTAGCGGCTACATGTAGTAGTGAACTAAACCATTTTACGATATTTGACTGACAAAAAACACTTGGGGTCATTAAACGATTGGTAAATAATTTATTTTAGCCAGTGTATCATCTTGTATCGACACAGAAAAAAAGTATTGCGTATCATATTGTCACATTAATGCATCGGTGTATCATTTCACCCATACATAATATTGATAAAATTATAGTTTGCTGATGACTTTGTGGCTATTATATTCCTTCACCATGAGTGTGACACGATCTGTGACGTGTTCCAGGGAACATCTACTATGAGACCCGGAGATCTGTGAATGCCCTCGTACACATGGACCAGGCTTATGAGGTTTACCAGTCGGTCTGCAAACACAGGGTGGTGAGTCAAACAGTCTTTCTTCTGCTGTGAAGACACTGTTTGGTCCTGAACAGGGTTGAAACCCAAGTTTATGATAACTGCTCACTTGATATTATTTTCTTAGAACTGAAACATTTATGAAGCAAGGATGACAATGGTAACAAGTCAGAGTCAAGTTATGTCATATTTTCTTATTTTCAAAATGTTAACTGACATATATTCTAACTTACATTAAACAAAGAAATTTCTGTCTTATGAATTATTTTTAAACAGAGAAAGTGTATGATTTTGTTGAAAATCATCTTGTTTTTTCTTACCGTCTTTCAGGCCAAGCCTAAAGAGCCTGCTCTGAAGATGAGACAGTTCCTCTTCATGACACAGGTAAATATTTCTGGGGAATCATAGCTCATACTACTGTCTTAAAATTTCTTTGTCTTACGTACAAATGTCAACAAAGCTTAACAAAGCAAAGTCTGTCTGTCTGTCTGTCTGTCTGTCTGTCTGTCTGTATTTTCCTCCTTGACATTTGAGAAAATTAAGAAAAAACATTTGAAATGTCAACCCTAGAGAGAAACATTATTGAAGACAGCCTAATTTTCAAATGACGTAATGTAATCTATTTGTGATGTCATGAGCAATGGATGACGTCATTATCATATTTTTCTCAACAATGAAGCACTGTGACATCATATGGCTTCAACTGGCCAATCAGCATTAAGAATCTCTAATGTACACATGTGCAAATATCAAAGTTATTACACACAATCTTTCTAGCCTTATTGGTACTGTACAATAATTACTTCATGGTGGCTTTATCAATTACTGCACTTTCTCAAGGACCTGAAGCTTATCAACTCCGACCTGACACCCCAGGCTATCCTGGAGGTCCTGGCCTCGGATGACCCTAAAGTTGCTGATGGAGAAGGCTGCTACAACCTGGAGCTAGAGGTGGGTACCCGGTAGTTTCAGAATCCTGCAAACATTCTTACACTTGTCTTTACTATAATAGATCAGATACATGGATCCTTACCATTAACATGTACAAACACTGAAATCTATCTAGCATTCAGAATTTGGAAATGGCATAGCATGAGGTGTAAACTGTTAAATATTGTTAAATATTTTCCAGTCATGGTAGAATCTTAAGTAATATCATCCATTCTCATCCCCTCTTTGGTCATATCACACAATCAAATTCATTTAGTAATACATGTAGTAATACCCCGCCAACCCGTGCTGGTCGTAAGAGGACCTAATGGATCGGGTGGTCATGCTCGGCAACTTGATTGATGGCATGTCCTTGTTTCTCACAATATCGATGGCCCACAATATCCGATCACTGGATTGTCTGATCCAGACTGGATTATTTACAACCTGTTGTCACATTGCTGGAATATTGCTCAGCGATAGAAATTGGCACTAGTCCTATAGTCCTTGCCAAACTGCCCAATAGTTAAGGTTTCACAGGGATAGTTGAAATTTTGCCATTTTTAAGAGTTTGTACTATATGTTATCCTTATAAGGACTAATGGACTAAAAATGTTAGTTTCTATTGCTGTTGCTTAGTGCGGTATTACACAACAAACAAGCAGCATACCATGATACAGGATACATTGGTATTTAACATATAAGTAGTAGCCTTCATCTGTGCATCCGCTTACAGCTGTAAGAACAAAGATTACATTTTTTTGTCAATATCTTAACACCAGTAGGGTTCCATTATGACTTGAAGCAGTTTCTTTTAATCATTCTTCATGAAAGATGCTTTGTTGTCACTACAGTATCATGCCTGGTAATGAGTTGGTTTCAAGAATGCTCATTTATTGCCAGGAAGATTGTCTGATGTCTGTAAACTTTATACCTCAACTGTTGTTCACCAGATGACATTCCTGGAGTTTTTCGAGGCATTGGTTGGTTGTGCCCAGGTGTATGTGACAGAGCAAGTGGTCAAGGATCCGTCTACCCCACGCCCCAGCACCGTCATGACACATGACCAGAGCATGTACTCCGTTCCTGCCTCACCATCTCGACTCACCAGTCAGGTAGTGTACTCACCCTCTAGACTCACCAGATACGTAGTGTTCTCACCCCCTAGACTCACCAGACAGGTAGTGTACTCTCCCTTCAGACTCACCAGACAGGTAGTGTACTCACCCTCTAGACTCACCAGTCAGGTAGTGTACTCACCCCCTAGACTCACCAGTCAGGAAGTGTACTCACCCCCTAGACTCACCAGACAGGTAGTGTACTCACCCCCTAGATTCACCAGTCAGGAAGTGTACTCACCCATTAGACTCGCCAGTCAGGTAGGGTAGTCACCCCCTAGACTCACCAGTCAGGTAGTGTACTCACTCCCTAAACTCACCAGTCAGGTAGTGTACTCATCCCCTAGACTCACCAGTCAGGTAGTGTACTCACCCTCTAGAGTCACCAGTCAGGTAGTGTACTCACCCCCTAGACTCACCAGTCAGGAAGTGTACTCACCCCCTAGACTCACCAGACAGGTAGTGTACTCACCCCCTAGATTCACCAGTCAGGAAGTGTACTCACCCATTAGACTCGCCAGTCAGGTAGGGTAGTCACCCCCTAGACTCACCAGTCAGGTAGTGTACTCACTCCCTAAACTCACCAGTCAGGTAGTGTACTCATCCCCTAGACTCACCAGTCAGGTAGTGTACTCACCCTCTAGAGTCACCAGTCAGGTAGTGTACTCGCCCTCTAGAGTCACCAGTCAGGTAGTGTACTCACCCTCTAGACTCACCAGTCAGGTAGTGTACTCACCCCCTAGACACACCAGTCAGGTAGTGTACTCACCCCCTAGACTCACCAGTCAGGTAGTGTACTCACCCTCTAGAGTCACCAGTCAGGTAGTGTACTCACCCCCTAGACTCACCAGTCAGGTAGTGTACTCACCCCCTAGACTCACCAGTCAGGTAGTGTACTCACCCCCTAGACTCACCAGTCAGGTAGTGTACTCACCCCCTAGACTCACCAGTCAGGTAGTGTACTCACCCCCTAGACTCACCAGTCAGGTAGTGTACTCATCCCCTAGACACACCAGTCAGGTAGTGTACTCACCCCCTTGACTCACCAGTCAGGTAGTGTACTCATCCCCTAGACTCACCAGACAGGAAGTGTACTCACCCCCTAGACACACCAGTCAGGTAGTGTACTCACCCCCTTGACTCACCAGTCAGGTAGTGTACTCACCCTCTAGACTCACCAGTCAGGTAGTGTACTCATCCCCTAGACTCACCAGTCAGGAAGTGTACTCATCCCTTAGACTCACCAGTCAGGTAGTGTACTCACCCCCTAGACTCACCAGTCAGGTAGTGTACTCATCCCCTAGACTCACCAGTCAGGTAGTGTACTCACCCTCTAGAGTCACCAGTCAGGTAGTGTACTCACTCCCTTGACTCACCAGTCAGGTAGTGTACTCACCCCCTAGACACACAAGTCAGGTAGTGTACTCACCCCCTAGACTCACCAGTCAGGTAGTGTACTCACCCCCTAGACTCACCAGTCAGGTAGTGTACTCACCCCCTAGACTCACCAGTCAGGCAGTGTACTAACCCCCTAGACTCACCAGTCAGGTAGTGTACTCATCCCCTAGACTCACCAGTCAGGTAGTGTACTCACCCTCTAGACTCACCAGTCAGGTAGTGTACTCACCCTCTAGAGTCACCAGTCAGGTAGTGTACTCGCCCTCTAGAGTCACCAGTCAGGTAGTGTACTCACCCTCTAGACTCACCAGTCAGGTAGTGTACTCACACCCTAGAATCACCAGTCAGGTAGTGTACTCACCCTCTAGACTCACCAGTCAGGTAGTGTACTCACCCCCTAGACTCCCCAGTCAGGAAGTGTACTCATCCCTTAGACTCACCAGTCAGGTAGTGTACTCACCCCCTAGACTCACCAGTCAGGTAGTGTACTCACCCCCTAGACTCACCAGTCAGGTAGTGTACTCATCCCCTAGACTCACCAGTCAGGTAATGTACTCACCCTCTAGAGTCACCAGTCAGGTAATGTACTCACCCTCAAGAGTCACCAGTCAGGTAGTGTACTCACCCTCTAGACTCACCAGTCAGGTAGTGTACTCACCCTCTACACTCACCAGTCAGGTAGTGTACTCACCCTCTACACTCACCAGTCAGGTAGTGTACTTATCCCCTAGACTCACCAGTCAGGTACTTTACTCACACGCCAGACTCACCTTTTAGACTCAGTCAGCATCAGGTACTTGCTCACTATCTGTTATGATTGATATGATTGATGTTATGATTGATGTTATGATTGTTATGATTGTTATGATTTTCTTTGTTCTCATTGTATCTTCTTCCTGCAGGCCGGTATGGATGATTCTGGTGACACAGTGGCCCAGGCTACCCCCCACCACACCCCTCATGGAGGATCCAACACCCCTGCCGCCTCCCCATCCCGGGCACAGTCCTCAGGGGCAGGGACAGCCAAGACAGGGGGAGAGGGATCTTCAAAAGTCATAGATGTAATTAGCTTTCAGTATACTCTCAATACAGCAGCAAGGCCTTTATGTTTCAGACAAATACATGTATATGTAGAACTCAAATACAATGTGATACTCTGAAAAAAACAATTCAATTTTTTTTTTAATTCGCAAGTGTTAATCTTAAAGGAGTACTGGTATATAATAAAGTCTGATTCAAACTATGTATGGTTTGTCGCACCATATGTTTTTATGAGAACCAGACTTACACGTGATGAGCCTCGATATCCCTGTAAGATTGCTTCACTCACTTGTCCTCCATGTTCTGTCCTAGCCCCAGCAGTCCAGCAGTGTTAACCTGGGATTGACCTCGGACCGAGGTCATCAGGGCACCAGTCAGAGTCACCATGACAGCGCCAAAGGAGGTAGGATAGTGTCACACACAGGAGTTACTGTTACCCCAGTTAGTAACGACTGTCCATTATGCAGAATCTGAAAGTATTTGATGTAGTTTGGTTTGGTTGGATATTATGTGCATATTATCTTTTGTCATAGGTATTTACTTACAGTGTTTGGATGCTCTGCTTGACACATGGGCGGTGGGCTAACGGATATTGCTGACAGTTGCTTTAAAGAACATTCACTCACTCGTTTTGCTCTCATCAACTGGTTGACCTGGGTCAGATTACCAGCAGACTCTGGCATAAAAGAACATTCCCTCACCATGTTGGTTGCAGCAATAAAATTCTTAGTAGTATTTTATTCCGATTCCGACTTTTTGCCCTAGACAGCCTATTGTTGATATTTAAAGATTTCTAACTAGCCGGTTGTTGTCCACGGACAGATGTGACCCCTCTCGCTGACCAACAGAAGAGTGCATCTTTCATCAGTAACCATACCAACGGCACAGAGGAGAACGCAGCCCTTGTCCAGAGTTCTGTTTCCATGGCAGCACACACAGAACCATCAGCAGAGCATCCTGAAGGTCAGCTTCAAGAACTGTATTGTGTAGCATCCTGATTGAGGTCTGCAGTCCCTAGGTCAGTGCGGGAGGTGTCACGTCACATGACGCCAGACAGTGTGAAATGTACAGTTATTGTTGACACATGTGCATACACACAAGAGAATGTCTGAGCGATGCAGCCTGTCAAATGATGCAAAAATTATACATGACATGCACTGACCTAGGTTGCTGTGTCAAGTCGCGTTTTAACCTTCTTAACAGTGTTGGCTTACAGAAAAATACAATGGCCTATGTATAGACAACTCTCCCTTGTTACTAACAATTCTGAAATTACAGTGACTTATACAAGGTACTTAAACAAGGTACTTATACAAGGTACTTATACAAGGTACTTATACAAGGTGTAGCCCTGTGGGGATCCCGAGTTGGAATAGGTCCTCATCAACCTATGCCGCATAAGATGTCACAAAATTGATTGGGTGGTCACACTTGGTGACTTGGTTGACTCCGACGACATGGGTAGTTGCTCACAATAGCGATCACTGGACTATATGGAGGCAGATGACATATAGCTGTAATATTGCTGAGTGTGGTGTAAAACAGGTGCGGTGAGTTGAAATGGGGTTCAACGTCGCGTCCAAGATTATTGCTCTTATATAGCGACGTGCATGTACGTGTGTGTTTGTGTGACTGCTTGTACTAGTCCGGACTGATGCCGATTTATAGTGCTAGCTCAATGAGATACCATGCCGCAGTTTAACATGAATACCCCACTCAGACACAGTATACTGACTCCGAGCCGACCAGTCCTTGTTTTAGCCCCTTAATAATGCCGAGCGCCAGGGTAACAACAAGTACCATCTTTTAACGTCTTTTGGTATGACGCGGCCAGGGATCGAACCCCGGACCTTCTGCTCTCCGGGCGGACACTCTACCACTAGATCACGGAGTTGGTCGGTGTAAAATAGAACCACAGACACATAGACATAATTATGGTGGTCAAATTTTATTGATTCTATTTACAGACTTGGCTTTTTGTTTTCTTAATATATTCATCATCCAAGGAAATTTGAAGAGGGGAGAGGGCTCCAAATCAATATATATTTACTTTATAATATTTTGGGTGAAAAATAAAGTACAGATGTTTTTGTACCAAAGACCTGAAAATGAATCATTCAGTGCCACCCCCCATTATCAGGCTGTTTAGCAGGTATGCAAGTATCTACATTCTTAATACTAAAAGCCAATATGTGGTGTAGTAATGATGCAGTCGGTTTTAAGGCAAGTAATGAAACGATGCTGTGGGTAACTCATTAAAGCCATGTTAGCCCCATATAGTGTGAACCCTAATTGCCTGACATTGTAGAGTAGATGTAGCAATATTGCCATTTATTCTCTGTAACCTGAGCTCTCATTGATCAGATCACTTGCTGGTTTCTCTCTTGCTGGAACCGTGGCTTGATTCATTGGTTAAAAAAAAGCAAAGTGGATGTTTGTATGCGAGGTGATGGAGGAACGTAGCGAATGCAAACCTGTGAAGTATTGACAATGGACACCTTATCCTTGCTTATAATAACCATGTCTCCCCTGGTGTTGCAGGTGTGGGTGAGGACCATGCCGATGGTGCCGCTGAGGACCACGAGGTGGAGGTGGAGGTGGAACTAGATGAGGCAACAAGGCTTTTCAACTTCTGGACACACCAGATACACATCTTCTTTGTTCGCAAGTTCTTCCCTGCAGCCGAAAAATTAGCCGACCTTAAGCGTCTGGTCGAGAAGCGTCAGTTGGATGAATCTAAAATGAGGCTGATGACAATTAATGCATCCCGGATCCAACAGTGCGACCCAGAGAAATCCCAGGCCTAGAGCCCAGGAGCTGGTGTCAACAATAGAGGGACTTATCATGTTGAATATGTTTACTTTTAATCAATATGGCTCTCCAGCACAAATGCATTGTGGGATCATTGATGAGATTTATCTGATCAATTTTTACCTGAATTTATTCTGAATAAATAAATAATGTATGATTAATGAATTGATGAAGTATTGTTCCATGAGAACCTGTATACAAACGAAATGAAACCGTCCATTTGATATTTACTTTATGTTACGAAGAAACTGTGATATTTATGTTTATTTGTTTGTTGTATAAACATACTGGAATATTTATTTCTTGGATTACACATTTTGGACTCAATGTTATGATTTTGCAGTCGTTCTGCTGATGAGGAACTGATTTAGATTTTCCATGCAGATCAAGCACAGACTTGGTTTTGAGATTCAGGGGTCGTAAGCCTTGAGTAAAGTTCCAATTCTTGTCACAATGGCTGACGAAGTAGGACAGGGGTTACATTGTGTGACCTGGCTGATTGTGTGTCATCCTGCCCCAATGGTGTGGATCACTGACATGCAACAACTGGCTCTCACATAGGCTGAATTACTTACAGCTTCGGTGTTACGCTGCAAAAAAACATTCACTTACTCAAATGACTTTTGATGGTACTAAATATATTTTAATTTGTTACAGGCCTATATAAAAAATGTCAAAACAGAAAATATTGACAGCTGACCTGCATACATGAAGAGTAAAATAAGTTGTTATCCAATGAATAAATCAGTTTGTGATGTCATGGTGTGTACTTGATCTTGTTCTTGGGGGCGGGGGTTGGCTTGAGATCAACATTTGTTTCAGAACATGTACAAAATCTAACTGAAATCTTTAGAATGTTGTGCATGTTGTAAATAATCGAGTCTGGACCAGACAATCCAGTGATTTATAACATGAACATCGATCCACGCAATTGGGATCGATGACATGCATCAAACCAAGTCAGCGAGCATGACCACCCGATCCCATTAGTAGCCTCTTATGACAAGCATAGTCACCTTTAACGACAAGCATGGGTTGCTGGAGACCTGTTCTACCCCGGATCTTCATGGGTCTCCAGTAACCTGAAGTCCTGCTGGCAGACAGCAACCAGCCAAGGCTGACGAGCATCTGATTTTGACGAACCAGATTGCCGCTTGTCACCAATGCCATCCCAGCTTTAACAGTCTTGGTCAGGCCACAGTTTAATAAAAGAAGTTGTGAATAAAAATTTGACTGCTCTGTTTAATCAATGCTTATAATATTGTATAGTTTTGGAATTTGGGTGACATCTCAGATGTTTTCTAAGTTGACTGTAGCTGTCCTATTTTCGTTCAGCTGTGAAAATGGAAAACAAACATTTGATATTACATCCAGGTAAATATTGTAGGAATGTATTGTACCCAAGATATTGAAATGAGATCAGCTGAAGCTGAAGGGAGAATATTTTGTATTTCTTTGTTGTAAAATTTAAACTTTACCAGATCTGGTCCACCTGTCATGCTAATAGAATGAATAAAACAATTAAGAAACTGTCTAGAGACATTTATATAAAAGTCGTTGAGAGAGTGAGTGAGTGAGTATGGTTTTACGCCGCTTTTAGCAATTATTCCAGCAATATCACGGCGGGGGACACCAGAAATGGGCTTCACACATTGTACCCGGAATCAAACCGTCTTCGGCGTGACGAGCGAACGCTTTAACCACTAGGCTACCCGACCGCCCCTCGTTGAAAGATGACCCGCCAGCGCAGTGTGTTGTGAAGGCAGCAATCCATGCCGTGCTATCAATACAGTTAATGGTCTAAGGGAGATAATCGTGTCGTGATCTTCTAATAATAAATAAGAGTAAGTTCCCTTCTATGAGCGATAGCCAAGCTCCTTCCCAGCGCGTGACACCTTCGTCTACACTCTCGGTAACATCGCTGCCACCAGTGTGGGCGCGGCCATTACAAGAATCTTGAAATTTGCCCTCTAACCCCAAATGTAGTAACGTTTATACTTTTGTTTATGTCTTTGGGAATGCCATCATATTTCAAGTTGAAAAGGTTTCCGACTGACCATGTTTTCCAGATGAATTTACTTTGTTGTTTTGATAATAAGATTGGTTCGAGGTTGCAGACTAACGGAAAATCAACCAACTTCTCCCTTACATTCTTACTATATCAATAACACGATAGTTTTAATGAAACAGAAATTCAAATTGACAAACGAAGAAAGTAATTTAGCATCGATAAGTGTATTCGGCGTCACGACAGTCGTCACTTGTTTGTAAACATAACGGTCATTCGGTTGCGAGTTCAACTCCAGCGATAGTATAGAGAGCTCCGGGAACGTACTATCGCTGTGAGGAGCTTGAGCGATAGCCCGTTCGCGGAGATCTACCGAGAGTGTAACGAAGGTGTCACGCGCTGGGAAGGAGCTTGAGCTCCATACAGAGTTAACTTAAACTCCCCACATCGTGTGGAATTTTCCGAGTTCTATAGGGAATCAAGCTCCTCACAGCGATAGTCCATTCACGCACTGACAATGAGTTTTAAAACTTCTGGTTATCTCCCCTGCTACAAGATCGAATGACGTCATAGCTTAGGTCGGACATGCGCATTGCACATATATTATTTGATAAGAGTATCGCGCAGTGTTTTAAGACCCTGCATGGAGCCTGTACAAGGGACGTAACTCCGTTTGAAATTACCAAGTAAACTACTCACCTACCCAGAGTTCAATACGACCAAGTCACCACTTTTATCGCTTTCAGTCAGAAAGGGGCCCAGTCTAATTACCAAGCTGAATTACTCCCCTTTGACAACAACACTTTGCCGAATGGAATAAAATTGATTGAATTGTCTCCCTTTGACTATGACGCAACAAGCCTTCGTCACACACCCGGTAACATCGATGCCATCAGTGTGGAAGCGGCTATTACAGGAATCTTGAAATTTGCCTCTAACCATAAATGTAGTGACATTTATATTTTTGCGTGTCTCCTTGGGAATGCTATCATAGTGTATTTTGAAAGGTGCGACTTACTATTTCCCAGATGAAAGTTGCCTTTTTGTTTGATCAGATTGGTTCGAGATTGCAGACGAACGGAAAATCAACCAACTTCCCCCTAATATTCTTACTGTATGAATTACATGATAGTTGAAATGAAATAGAAATTCAAATTGACTAAAGAAAATAATTTAGGTGTTGATAGAGTATTCGGTGTCACAACAGTCATCGCTTGTTTGTAAACAACGTTCTGTCGGTTGTGAGTTCAACTCCAAGCATGGTTGTGGCTCCCTTTCACAGTAGGGATCTGTGACTGGTTTCAGCGATAGAACAGAGAGTTCAGTGAACGGGCTATCGCGGTGAGGAGCTTGATGACAAAACCTGTGTAAGGTCGCAGATTAAAGACCTCGATGAGGTCTATCTGCCTTTCAAATTTAATGAATAAAAACATATCTAAGAAACTATCTAGATGCAAAGTTAACATACTTAAGTATGTCGTATAAAAGACCGTCTCCGTGGTCTAGTGGATAGAGTGTCTGCCCGAAGAGCGAAAGGTCGGTGACGGTGGTTGTATCCCGTGGTCGCATCATACCAAAAGACGTTAAAAGAAGGTACTTAAGTGTTGTTACCCTGTCTGGCGCTTGGCAGTAAAGGGCTAAAACAAGGATTGGTCGGCTCGGAGCCAGTATGCAGTATACAGTCACTCTCTCTCTCTCTCTCTCTCTCTCTCTCTCTCTCTCTCTCTCTCTCTCTCTCTCTCTCACATACACACACACACACACACGAAGAAGAATCTTAAACACGAGGAACATAATATTTAACAATGCGAACTGAATCTCAACTGAGATAGGACAGCCAGAACCGTAATGAATAAGTACAAGATATAGCCCCATCTCAACGCCCTCCCATTTTGATCCAGACACGCCCACCCCCTGTAAATAGGAGGGAGAAATAAGACTGATGGCTTATGTTTGTTTGACAATATTTATTTCCTTTACACCAATGGCAGGCAGAAAGCTAGTTACACGTGAGCCACATTACTACAATACAACATACTTGCACTGTTGACATACATTCAAACGGTTGTAAATCAGACTGGGTTCCGTCTGTAAGTGTTTCATCCACATGAACACTTGACACTGTCAGTGATTTGTAAACATTTACATATATATATACACCTTATACAAATAGCATGAGCGTTAGCATGTGACAAAGTCTAATTGCATTCGTGCCAGTGCGTCTTCGAATTCCTAACAAAAAATAAACAAGGTTATCAATAAACAACTTTTACAATAAAATAAACCGATTTTGAAAGTTATTTGACACAAGCATTCGTGGAAAATAGATGTATTTTTATAGTATTGTCTTGGTGGCGATCTTGATGTTCACAAATAAGCATATATGTTTGAATGAAAATGAATGAACCTGTCAAAGTCATATTATTCCCATAATTGGTTTGATCCTCGGACCTAAAATTGATTAATTTTCTTTTTATAAAACCTCAAATAAACTAGCATAAGCGGCGAGAAAAGAAAAAAAATCATATTATTTCGCATATCATTTTCATTCTTACATGTACAGTGCTTGGTTGGCTGTCAGCCATTTTCTTTATGATAACGTCCAGTATACATAATTTTGTGTTTTGTGAAGTATGTGTTTGTGCGTAGACACTATTGTAGGAAATACATACCGACACTAAGCAACGATATCAATGCCTACTCGTATTACAAAAGAAAAATATACAATGAAGATAAATGACGTTCCTGAAATATTAACAATTGGAACAATAAAATAAATATGGACACGATTCTTAGATTTCCACTTGAATATGAACCATGCACATCGCTCAAAAGAAGGGATGTTACACATTACCTGACAAGAATTGTTTATGCGATGAAAATAAAAATGTACACCGAAATATGTACAAAACTTATAAATTTACAAAACTCTGTGCTTGTGCAAGACGATGTATGTCTCGTGCGTCCATGAAACATGGGATTTTGTTTCGAGATTAGATATTTCTTCCAGCTACAGCTACAAAAACCATATATTTTGTATTTAAGCTTGAATTTTGTTTAAGAATAACACCTTGCAACAATGTAATTTTTGTATTAGGCAATTTCTTTTTTTTCAACAGTCTGAAAAGCATAAAAAGATTTTTAAGAACTTTCGGGAACAATTTATTATTTTCGGCTGCGATCGCTATCCACTTGCACAAAGCGATTGTAGGCTAAGACCATAGTTACTAAGGTTGCTCTGTGTATCATAGCGTGCTTACTGTGTGGTTGCGAGGCCTGGCCCCGTGCGGTACTATCCTTTTGCAGGTTATGGGGTTTTAAGTGAAAGACAAACGTTGGTTAGTCATGATACGCTATTGTTTTTTTACTGATTGTGCCCCAACAGATGCGTCTATGTACGATGCAATGAAGATTAGTAAAGGGGAATATAGAGTCTGTGTCCGTTTTCTAGTGCTCGACGTTGTACTTAATACCATGTGTGAAACTTAGACATTGTTTTGTGTTATAAGGTTTAAATGGTTACTGCTAAATTGACATACCTCAAGATTGAGGTAGCAGACAAAGAAACCCGAGTAGGCTAGGACTGCTAAATAGTCCGACTCTCCCTTTAACACACGTGCTGTTAAGAGGCGACGGGATCTCTTAGATCCCCAAGTTTAAACGCTGGAGTGGTGATGAGATGTTGCGATTTTTCATACTCCTAAGACTAGAAGCTGCAATGATGATGATTAACAGACCATAAGTTCTGATGAGGTGACGGGTCTCTGATCTTCCTAAGACTAAACGCTGCTATGGTGATGATTAACAGACCATAAGCTCTGATGAGGTGACGGGGTCTCTGATCTTCCTAAGACTAAACGCTGCTATGGTGATGATTAACAGACCATAAGCTCTGATGAGGTGACGGGGTCTCTGATACTCCTAAGACTAAACGCTGCGACGGTGATGATTAACAGACACTAAGCTCTGATGAGGTGACGGGGTCTCTGATACTCCTAAGACTAGACGCTGCGACGGTGATGATTAACAGACTATAAGCTCTGATGGGGTGACGGGGTCTCGGATACTCCTAAGACTAGACGCTGCGACGGTGATGATTAACAGACTATAAGCTCTGATGAGGTGACGGGGTCTCTGATACTCCTAAGACTAGACGCTGCGACGGTGATGATTAACAGACACTAAGCTCTGATGAAGTGACGGGGTCTTGGATACTCCTAAGACTAGATGCTGCAATGGTGAGGATTAACATACACTAAGCTTTGATGAGGTGACGGGTCTCTGATACTCCTAAGACTAGATGCTGCTATGGTGATGATTAACAGACCATAAGCTCTGATGAGGTGACGGGGTCTCTGATACTCCTAAGCCTAGACGCTGCTATGGTGATGGTTAACAGACTATAAGCTCTGATGAGGTGACGGGGTCTCTGATACTCCTAAGCCTAGACGCTGCTATGGTGATGATTAACTGACCATAAGCTCTGATGAGCTGACGGGGTCTCTGATACTCCTAAGACTAGATGCTGCAGCGAGGGTGACAAAGGTATCATGGGTTCTGGTGAGGTGACGGGGTCCCTATACTTCTAAGACTATGTCAAAAAAAGTTCGTTGATTAAAGTATGTTGGTGTATGATGATCTCATGCATTTACAGGCCTTAACAAATAAGGCATCTTGTGCATTGATATTGCTCGTATAACCGATGACAGATAAGACAAAGGCTTTACATATTCTTAAACAGTTGCATTGGCCTCAGTCAAGTGTAAAAGGACCTTTCACTTGCCAATAATTATACTTTACATGTATAAAATTTCATGAATTCAAAATCTCTTTGGGGTCTACATCCAAAAAACTATGAGTTCAGAAAAGCGTCTTCTGTCGTTTGAGCAATGTTGTCTACTTACATTAAACGTATTAACAAAACATAACACGTAAATGCCAAAGGATAACCCGCTTCGATTAGCCTCCGAAACAGATTACATTGGGCGTAAAGGCAAAGTGGAGGTGAAAACAATATGAATGGAACACTGAAAATCAGTGATGACACCAGGTGTTCGCGAAAAGGGCAAGCATGTCCTGCTCTACCGATAGCACCACCACACATACAATTTGCACAAAAATAGGTGTTTGTATCCCAAACAGTTCGATCACATGTACAAGGATCTCATTAATGGAACATGCTGATATCACTATTAAATTAATTACCCGACACACTTTACACAAACGTTGGACTATGAGATTATGATGTCCTGAAATAGCATCAACACTGGTGACAGAATGAACACAATTGGTACTGGTGATGCTCTTGTGCTCACACAAATAAACAGAGGGGGGGGGGGGGGGGGGGGGGGAACTTGTCTCTCAGTTGATGTTATCATTTGTTTGATTTTTCAAGTGAAATTATCTTAAGCTAGCGATATTATAAAAAAAAAGATGAACTGTAATGGCGCTTAGTCAGCACTCAAAGAATACTTCTAGATGGATTTATTTTTGAAAATATAATTTGATTTAAAACTTTAAATTTTTTTTTAAAAATTTGCAGACAAACCTCAGACATCTTATCTTTGAAAATCAATAATAATAAAAATCCGCAGAAATTTACATTTCAAACATGGTAGTGGTCATGTGGTTGCAAATTCATTTCTTACCCTAGTCTTCATCGAACCAATATATTTTTACTTAAAATTACCAACGCACAGGTTTCTTTTTATAAACTGTTGCAGGAATGAGTGATGCTTAAATCGACATAATCTAACTTAACAACAGTTCTTTTATGTTTTAATTACATGAAAATCAAACTCGATACACTTTCTTATACCCCTCTGTTTACATGGCGATGTGTCTTGTGTTGTCTAGGGAATGGCTCTCTATCATCCCTTCAGACCTCACTAGACGCCGGGTACTCAGTCTACTGTATAAGCGTCTAGTCCAGCGATCGCTCGGCATCTTTCACGTGTTCTATCTCTGCATACAGGGATTCGTCATCAGCAGTCAGGTTCATGTACACCTATAAAATATACAGGTACTAGTATGTGATTCTATAGCCATATGTATAAATACATGTATGTTTTATCTAATACTCCACCACATATTAACTAAATCTTCATAATACGTGGTGGCATGGGTTGCCCAGTCGTCTAAGGCGCCGAAATTCGCTGTGCGGAGTTGCGTCCCTTGACAAGCCAGAAACATATGAACGTGGTTCGAATCCAGGTCCACCCCGATTATGTTTCAAGGTTTGTCAACACCATACCCATTTCACCGAAGTGGTAACAGTCTAAGACCTGCATCACTTGGAACTTTCCTCCCACATCAAGCTGGCACGCCGTAATATAACTGGACTACAGTTCAAAGCGGCGTTAAACCAAACCCACTGAGTCCTCATTCCAACTGGTACTCAATATGAAAACGAGGCTTACAAAATGGTGTTATTTTTAGCGTAAGGGAGTTCTTTACCCATACATCTTTGACATGCGAGATTCACCACGATGTTGTAATAACATTTGTGTTGGGTGCAACAAAGGGAAATTCCGTTGTGATGTATCTGGGTCAGGTGATACTTTCAATCTTCCAGTCTTTCAGTATCGGTCATTGGCTTCCTTTAAGAACTTTATAAAGTTTGATATCGGTTAAAAATCTAACTTCCTTGAGTCTTGGTGGTTGGAGGTCAACATATCTGCATGTTTTCAATCCGACAAATTCAACTCAGGGTGTTTACATTTCAATAAATAACAGCTCTAATCATCTTATTTGTACAAATATGCAGCCTCCCAGGCATAGAAACGATTTGAGTTAAAAAGCTGTCAACCCGACATTCGAAAGCTATGCCGCACAAACAGCTTAATAAATCACTGCGAAGTAGGTCTCGTTTGATAAAAGAATCAGTATGGGGATATCATTTTCGTAATGCAGTTTTAGGGGCTGGCTCAGACTAACGGTTAGTCTCTGAAACTATATAAGTTTGATAGGAACATGCAACTACATTTGAAATGAAAAGGTGCACCAGTGAGACTGGAGATTCTATAGGCTTGCTTTATTTAGGAATATAGCTTTACAGTAAGGGCTGGGCGGAAGGGTAAATAATACATATGTTTCAGGGACTGTGAGACAGTCTAGGGCTGGTTGTACCCCGAAACATGGCCATATAGGGCCCGTATGTACCTCGATAATAAGCGATCCTATATGCTGTTAACTGACCTGTGAGTCTTCTAATATTCTATGGAGCCTTCCGATGATTTCATGAAACGTGGGTCTCCTTTCCGGCCTCTCATTCCAACATTGAAGCATCATGGCGTACCTGACAACAGAAGGCAGTTCAGCCTTAGCTGTATGCTTAGTAACATAAAGACCATACTTGCGTCTACAGTTGGTCTCGCGCTATAACGCCAAGGGAACCTCATAAACAAAACAGTAAGACGAGGCAATAACGTTGATCATCACCCTTTCTTGGGGGTTAAAGTGGGTGAGTGAGTGAGTTGGATTTTACGCCGCTTTTAGCAATATTCCAGCAATATCACGGCGGGGGGACACCAGAAATGGGCTTCACACATTGTACCCATGTCGGGAATCGAACCCGGGTCTTCGGCGTGACGAGCAAACGCTTTAACCACTGGGCTACCCGACCGCCCCCTTGGGGGTTAAAGAAGCAATTGGTTCAATATAGATTAACAACACAGATTAACATTTGTATTTGGACTGTTACGTACAGTTTTTATTTGTTAGTTGTTTAAGCCACACTCGGCAATATTCCAGCTATACGGCGGCTGCCTGCACCAGACAAACCAGTGATTAATATCATGAGCAACTCCTAAATCCGTCGAGGTACGATGACACGCAATCGACCAATTCCCGAGCCTGACGACAAGCATAGATTGTTCTATCCAGGGCGACAGCTCCAGTAAGGTCGCGACACGATACACGGAACCTCGACATGTCTTATAGTGAAGGAACAATGGCTTGTAAACATCGTCAGTAAATAAAAATTACCATTCATTTTAGAACCATATATGTCCCTCAATATATACTACTATATAACAAATAAGTCATCGTAATATGGAACAATCGGGTGTTGAATCTTTTGAGTGGTACATGTACGTTTCATTACAACGATGCTTGACCTACTTTGATACTCGTATCGCGGCAAAAGTGTCACCTTGCTCCGATATATCGTTGTAAGTTATCGATGTTTAGCCCTAAGTGTGCACCAAAGTCCATAGAGTTTAAATACACAATTATTTCCTGTGTCCGTTAGGAGACGACCAAGCGCTCGGAAAACGTCAAAAGAATGTTTGTTTTTTCATTGGTAGGCCTGTAATCAGTGCGACGTGACTCACATGTTGTCATCGCAGAGCTTCGGCCTCTTGAGTCTGTAGCCCTCTTTCAGCAGCGTAAACAGCTGTTGTGTGTCGATGCTGGAGTAGGGTGTGCCCCCGAGTGTGAAGATCTCCCACAGCAGGATGCCGAATGACCAGCTGAAACACACATCATCATCATCATCATCATCATCATTATCATCGTGCATCGTCGTTCATCATCATCATCATCATCATCACAATTATCATCAACATTATCGTCATCATCCTTTTCATCATCATCACCATTAATATGTATCTACTCTACAACACTGAATATTGATGTTAATTGGGCGTACGATTAAATCAAAAGTATTGCAGAGTAAAGTTAGGAACTAGAGTTCCAGTCAGTGACACTAAATGACGTGTTACGTAATAACCCTACATGTACACTGAAACGCAAAAGAAACGTCACTTCATGAAAATACGTATACATCATGAAAGTTTACATTTTTGGGAGGTATCTCGTTTTTGTTATTAGTCTGTACCCAAATGTATTGTTAACGGCCAAAAAGGGACATAAATATGGACATAATTGGTCACAAAAGTGTCCCCTTGCTCCGATATATCGTTGACAGATGTCGATGTTCAGCCCTAATTGCGCACCTAATACCAAACAGTTTAAATATATGTTCGCGCATTAAAATCATTCCCTGAGTCCGTTATGAGACGAAACAGTATCGATGCAAGAATGGTGGATCCACGTATTTGGGTGACGTTCATCAGTAAAAGCCACAAGTGAATTTTGAATTTACGCAAGTGAAATTTGATTTTTATGGAAAGCATTCCGGACTTTGTACTATGGACGTTTGCTAAGCTGCGTTGAGTTGGTACGTGTTAAAGCAGATTACTTGGCTATGATTTATTTATGATGAAGTCATAGTCGTTATAGTAGCCCTTTGGTTTGTATTTTGAAGTTTTAGCATGTTACCTGTTTCATACAGAACCGCAAAAGAAAAACGTCACTTCATGAAAATAATTCTCGAAAGTTTTCCATTGAAATATCAATGCAGTTTTTGGAAGTATATCGACATAACTCTGTATCCAAATTTAATGTTAACAGACGAAAGGTGACACGACTTATGGATATAATAAACATTAAATGAATGAAATATATAACATTGGACTTTCCCACTCTTTCGCCAACCCTGCAGAATGTCAATAAAATCTGCCACAAAAAGTGATAATGTATACATACACACGTAGGTATGTGTCTTTTTCAAAAGACAACGAGAAAAAACACTCAGATATTCAATGAACGAAATATTAAATGGAAATGCCAACTGTTTAACTAAATTATACCCTTGTGGGACTACAGGCAACAGTCCACAGCCTGGAGCAGTCCACTGAATATAATGTATCTGTATATTCCATTATTCAGAAGCAAGAACATAACTTGTCATTATTTAACGACTTTGTCAACATGTTCCTCCCACTCACAACAAGATGTTGTATCTACACAGCCCACATTTGTGAAACTGTAAAAAGGCAGTGTGTAAATTATACCTCACGGTGTTAGGAAGCCGACATATTCATGAATTGTAAGAACTGGGACTCAGTGAGCGACATTCCCTGGGTTCCTGATGCCAGAACACACAACGTGATCTGTTGTAAACCGACACTGTGCTGTTGATAATGGGCCACCAACTGTGACCCTCATACGTTGCCGCATGGTGTATCGTTTGAAGGATGGAATTGTTCCCACATACAGGTTTTTATTTGGCAAATGTTCAAAGCTAAGACAGCTATATTTTTAGGAAGAACGAAATTGAAGTTAATCTTACCAAGGAGTCCTAGTAAGGGGTTTTATCATAAGAATAAGAATTCCCTGCTTTCGTTTATGTATGAGTGAATGTTGTATTGCACCGCAACTGGCATTTCAAATATATATAAAACGACTGCCTGAGTCAGACACACAATTGGTTGATGTTATGAACACACGCGATGGGGTAGGTAGGATGGCACGTAGGCAACCAAACCAAGTCTGACTACCCCATCCAGTTTAATCACTATTTGCGGCATGAATATGTTTGTGAGTACTTATGATCTATTCAAATCTGGATCATAACGGTCTCTTTGTTATTTACAACTTATTATTTAAGGTTTATTTCCTTCAAGAAACGCATCACGTCGAGTGACGAAGGATTCCGAACTGAGCGTACTTGGGGGAACATTGTGATATTGTTTAAAATTTGAATTTTTTACAGTTCTTATTTTCGCAAGTTTCTTTTTAATTAGAACATTTTTCATTTAAATCAGGATTCTTTCCTGACATTTGTTGCAGATTTGGGGCCGAATATCGGCATCTGCGCCCATCTAGATGAATCCCTGTATCTTTAAAGGAGAACTAGACTAAGAGCAGTTGGCAGTCCAGCCCAGGCAGATAGTATTCAAGTAAGTGAAACTGCGCTTTGTCTGCTTCATTGTGAATGATGTACAACAACATCCCGTTAATACGAACGGTACCGTTGCCGTTAAAATTGTCCTGATTAAGAAATGTCCGCATCAATAAATACGTAGTAATGCCCGTTTATTTGTATTAAGACGTCGCCATCAGTATCAGTCCGGAGGGAGGGGTTTCCGGATAAACGAGATCTTGCCAACTGTGTCATGAGTCCAACAGTTACCCTAACTGCACTATTGTATTGTCGGCTCCCTGGGGGTAGAGTGTGCATCTGTCAACATAATCTGTACTTACACATCGCTCTGTGTGGTATAAGTGTTGCTGAACAAGGATTCCACTGCCATCCACCTGATTGGAACACGGGTCTACAACAAGATACACAGTCACAATCAGTGAGTGAGTTTAACGCTGCTTTGAACAGTAATCCGGCCCTATCACGGCCAGTCAGTTTAATGTAGAAGGAAAGCCCGAAGTGATGCAGGTCTCAGACGTTTACCACTTTGGTGACACCCACAAGGAAGGGTATGGTGCTGACAAACCTAGAAACATAATCACGGCGAACCGGCATTTGAACCCACGACCAAAGGTGTTTGTTGTTCGCAGTTAATTTGTCGTGGTGGGTGGATACTGCAACACATTGTATTCAAATGGTGGCTGTCTTTTAACTTGTTTTGAGTAGTATTAGTACTATAGTTTCAAAGTGGAGCTATTTCATGTAGATTTGACGCCACCTAATTGAGTGAGTAAGTGAGTATGGTTTAACGCCGCTTTTAGCAATATTCTAGCAATCTCACGTCGGGGGACACCAGAAATGGGCTTCACACATTTTACCCATGTCGGGAATCGAACCCGGGTCTTCGGCGTGATGAGCGAACGCTTTAACCACTAGGCTACCCGACCGTCCCCGCCTGAATTTGGAACAGGAAGCACAGCAATATACCGCTGTTACCTTATCTGCACCAGGATCCGCTGATCGCGGGATCGAATCTAACACTCTTTCAGTTTTGTGACTATGGTCTGTCAGCGCCATACACGTATTTGTGGGGTTCCTCAAAGTGGTAACGAGACAAGAATCTACGTCACTTTGGGCTGTGTTTATTTATCTACCTACAGTCATAGATTTACCACAGTCATTAGTTCTAATATGAAAAATCTCTTAAGCACCAACTATCATTATCTACATGTCTACGATAACGATATGTGAGCATTTCTTTGTATTATCAGTATTAATTAAAATATATGGTTATTAGTTATTGATCAATACGTACACTAGATGTTTTGACGTAAGTTTCATCATTCTTGGAAAGTCCAAAATCTGCTATTTTGGCCACCAGATGGTCGCCAAGCAACACATTACGAGCAGCAACGTCACGGTGTATGATCTGAAACAATGAAGCAATGTTACTCAACAACAACAAAAACAAACAGCAACAACAATAACAACAGCAGTAGCAGTGACACGCAACAATCCCACAACACCATGACCTACATTAAGATACGGTAGCTACATCTACATGATAAATACATTTGAGATGGAACATTATTGAAAAATGATACATTTGCCATGGAACATTATTGAAATACATTTGCCATGGAACATTCTTGAAATACGTTTGCCATGGAACATTCTTGAAATACGTTTGCCATGGAACATTCTTGAAATACGTTTGCCATGGAACAATATTGAAAAACATTTGACAGGGAACATAATTGGAAATGAGAACGAATTCTTTTTTAAACTGTTTGTAACCAACTATTGTAGAGTACATCTCGTTTAATCATTTGACACAAAACATACAGATGGTTAAAGAAAGATTTCAGCAGACATCAATGCCTACACCCTCGATTATCCATTCATAGTTATTTGACCATCCACGGTACTATTTCCCGCTTCTATTATGATAAAGAAAACTACGTTTATAACGAACTGACGGATATAACGAATTGTGTTTTGTTTTTTGGTCACGGCCATTTTCTGTATATATGGCATATATATGCTTATAACGAACTGCGGCTATTACGAACTAAACTTAGTGGTCCCTTTGAGTTCGTTATAACCGTAGTTTACTGTACATTACTTATGACAGTACCACCGACCTGTTTCTCAGCCAGGTGACACAGCCCCTCTGCTGTGTCCAGGGCGAACTTGATGAGTGTGGTCAGCCGGAGGGTACTGCAGTGGTCAGTGTTGGAGTAGGTGTGGTTCTTCATCTTGCGACTCCGGCGGAGGAAGGTCCGCATGTCACCGTGTTTGCAGTACTCCATCGCTACGTACATCACCCCTGCAATTAAGATGAATTATGCATGAATTGATGTATTATCATTATTATTATTATTATCATTATTATTATTATTATTATTATTATTATTATTATTATTGTGGCGTTTCCAGCGACGATCGGTAAATAATCGGCTCCGGACCACACAATCCAGTGATTGACGTCATCAACATCGATCTACGCAACTGGGACACGACATGCATGAACAAGGTCCGCGAGTTTGACCACCCGATCCCGTTAGTCGCCTTTTAAAGGACAAACATGGGTTGCGGAGACCAATTTCTAGCCCGGATCTTCAGGGGTCGAGTCACGTGAACGTCATCTGTTGTTTGATGCTCATTGATATGATGAATGTGAAATCACCATGTAATAACCAATTCTTGTTTGTTTTATTCCTAGCCACCATCAAACACGGGTGTTTGCCTACTTTACCCCGGCAGTTTACGTACGGGTGATAAATGTCCAACACATCTAAATTTATTATCTAGCTCATGATGAAATGACATTTACCGAATTCAAAGATGGATCAAAGTAGTTTCTATGATCGTGATGGTACACTTGAATCCCAAAGTCACACCTAAACCAAAAAATGAATGCCTTGTGGCATGCTTGATAAAAAATACATTTCTTACCATACAACTTGACAAAGAAAACGACCTATAATGTTTGTGAAATGAAAATACAACATACCAGTTCGAAATGTAAAATCAGTAAGAGTGTATGCTCTGAAATCTGACTGTTAAATTTGAATGGATCCCGGAAATCGGACTTTTCACTGCGTATGAATACTTTTCTTGACAAGTATCTTTTTTTTCTAAACCAAAAAATTTGAAAAAAACCGTGCCATTCAACAGGATGAAATGAATTAGGAGATGCAATACTTTATTTTCAAAGTAGAACTAGGTTACGTATAAATATTATTGTTTGTGCGTTTGTTGTTTAACGATGTGACGGCGGACTGTAAATAATCGAGTTTGAACCAGACAATCCATTGATTGACGTTGCGCGCAACAATCCACGCCGTCGGAGTACGACCCCAAGATTGAAAGTAACTTCACTTAGGATACGAAGCTATGGTACCGAATGTATCCTGGGTATATCATAATAGAATGGAGATATATTCCAGAACTAACAACTATCCAAGGTTGACTTACCGTATGTCATACCACCAAATTATTTAACACGATTAATGAAACAATGCGTGAATCTCGTTTCACTTCAACATGTTCATGTAAGCTTCTGTAACAGTAAGTTGTGGTCGTTGTGATACATTACGTGTCTGACTAGTGATGAATGCTACGAGATTACACGATTGAAGGGCAACTAGCACATCTGGGTAGTCCCACATCTGAGACATTTCAAACGTTCCTTATGACCCACAAGGATGGTGTTTCACGACGAACTAGATAACCCGACGGTTCTTGTACATCTCAACTAGGAAGGAGACGGAACATTTCTCTCTGCTAGTCAGAGATTACAAGTCAGTTTATAAGAGTATAGGTGAGGGCAGACGAGTGATAGCGATACCTGGGCTCAGAAGGTTGGGTGATTTGTAGGAGACCAATTTCGGTCTTTATTGTTCTTTGAGCTGTTTCCAAACCAACCTTTAAAGAGACAAAAAACGTATTCCAGGCACGTACACCCACCCCTCCCAAGTAAAGAAAATAAATACTCAAGAAAAGTAAGAGAAAACAATTGATCAGCCCCCTTCACAAAGGATGGACGAGCTGGACGCCATGACTCACCTCTGATATGGCATGCCCCGACGAGGCAGACGACATTTTCATGTTTTCCCACCGCCTTCAGTATCGCCAGTTCATTCAGGAAGTCTCGCTTATCTTTGTCTGAGGCGTTGTCTGTCGAAGAGCAAAATACATGAAATAAACAGATTTAACACAAGACACATTTGACGTCTGTAGGATACACACGTCACACAATCAAATAAAGATAAGTAACTCGGTATTCGTTTATGTGTAGACATCGTGGCGTTTACGTCGTTCAGGTCATCAAGATCCGGGTTCTGGAGAGAGAGGGAGACTGTTTTGGTGAACCGTGTTTCGGTTAGTGTATATCCAGCGACCATGTTGTCAGTCTCGATACTCACATAAAAAACAATGACAGATAACCCCCTCTTCTGGTCACTATGTTGTGGGGTGCTGGAGTCCGTTGTCTGTGCCTATAAGTCTAGTTGTAAACATTCTGATCAAACAGGACACTGGCAGACCCGCGCCATGAATGGAATTTTTTTTTTTAATTATCTTTGTTTCAAAGCCTCGGCAAATCTAGATCAAACTAAAGCAAGTCTAGAAAACAGCAGAGGAAAGGATCTATTGAAAAATTCAATTATTTTAAAACGATGTTTTCACAGACTAAGCGTTAGGATAGGGCAAGGAGTTGTGGCTCTTAGTCGGACCAGGATCCGATGGTCAAGGTTTTCAAATTCAGATTCGACAGCCGTCACTCGTTCTGATCATTGTTTAGTCAGCAAAATATCCGAGCTCTTTGGTTTCCCGAAGTTGTAAACGTCTACGATCTGAGTCAGTTCTTGAAAGGCTGTGGTGTAACTGAACGACTTTTCAAAGCGAAGAAACCCAACTCACCCACTCACACAATATGATTCGGACATACGTACTGAAATAAATGCCTTTTCCCTAAATCTTGTCACAATTTTGGATGACCCACCCCATGCCCTTGTACATTTTTTTCATGACCCTCCCTGAAAGGACTAAACGCAAAAACACTTCATATTTTATCATAAAATTTCAATGTTATCATTACCCAAAATATGTTATTTTTTATGACATCTCCCACCCCACCCCTAAATAGCAGGCCCATTAGGCAGCAGGAACTACACCCTTGATCCCCCTTTGGATACCCAAAAACTATTCTTGACAATTCTAGACAAACGACGGTCTCGCACATCCCACCCACCTTTAAGGGACTTGACCGCTACAGGGACCTTGACTCCTCTTTCCTTCTTGACGAAACCCTTCTTGACCTGTCCGAATTGGCCGTTGCCTAGCTGGTCATTGGTCAGTATTAGATTGGAGCGTTGGATCTCTAAGGGACTCCCCTGAATGATCTCGTATGTATTTGAGGACTGCTCGGAACCCGCTCCCTGGAAATAGAAGCAAACGTCAACGTCATAGAGACGTTTTACTGACTTTTGGAGGAAAGTCCGCGGCCTTCAGGAAATCAAGTCTGGACCAGGGCCCCGTTCCACAAAGCGATCTTAGCGCTACGATTGTCGTAAGTCCGTGTTAAAGAATGGGAGCTACGATCGACTTAGCGCTAAGATCACTTTGTGGAACGGGCCCCAGGCGAACAAGTCGTTGCAGCATTCGCAGAGATCCACGACGTCGTGCCCGACACACAATCGGCCAGAGCACGTTATGCAGCCACTGTTTAGTAAGGTCTCACGGTAAGCAGGGCTTAAAAGTAGGGCTGGGACGGGTAACTCGGGTACTCGGGTCGGGTGGGTCCTGAGTAGGACCCGGGTACCCACAGGTCTACCCTGACCCGTGGTTAGTCACGTGATATATTGTTTAATGCCAAAAGCTCACTATAGCTCAGTGGTTACACTACAAGTCGCTAATGTTCGCATTTCTTTCTGACGATGCACGCATTCCTTTTGACTTGTATATGTTTGAATAAAGATAAAGCTTCAGTCAACTTCAGTGACCACATGATCTGATTGTTTGATTCATGTATCTAAATAGTTTTAGCCAGGGCTGCGGTAAAACAATTACCAATCAGACATTTTGTTCCAAACTCTTTAGATTTGCAGTGGGTACCCGGGTAGGGTCGGGTGCCCGGGTAGTAAATTTGGACTCGTCTATACCCTTCTTTAAAGGATTTATATTCTGTCCAGGCATCCTAAATTCAAGTCTGAGCTTGTTTGTTTGTGTTTGAAGTTTTCCCTTTTTATGGGGAGTGGAGGGGGAATTGTTTTACACATGGGCTACTATTGTCTCACGTGTGTAAGCCTGTACAGTCTGCTAGGCAGCCCCAGCCTTCTGGGTCGGATGACCATGAAGTAGAGGATGGTGGACGACAGCACCAGCACGATAACCACCAGGGACACGATCAGCACCGGCAGCACGGGCTTCAGCGTGCTCGGCAGCGCCTTCTGCAGCATCACTGAAACAAGGTTTTGATTGAGTGTTGGTGAGGGTGGCACGATGATACTTTCAATAAGATTATTGTAACTTTGATATGACCACATTAGTTATAACGTGTTTTATCATACCTCCATGTCAGAATGATGAGATCTGATTGGTCTACGAGATCTTGATAAAATACTGCTTATCCCGCCTTGGAGGGGTTTACATTTCTCAGCGGGGGAATAAATATGTTATACCCCGCCACGAGCAATACAAGCTTCACGTGGATTCTGAGAAGCAGAATAAATCCCTTATACCTCGCTTTAAAGCAAAAAGCCGCACGCTTTTTTCCGAGAAATTGGAAGTCACGTGTCATAGCACAAGTTAATCTCAGCTCATTCGAACAGCTGTTTTCTATCAATTTTTAATTTGTGTTAATTCTTTTTTCAATGTCACATTAAAACATGTCGGTAAGATAAATTGTGAGGTGAGTGGTAGAAAACCTAACGGGGACGCATAAAGTCCTATGTACCCCGTGAGATGCTGCTACAACGTCTAGCGTATCTGTCAAATCCTGCAACTAATGAATATGCCACAACATGTGTCGTCGCTATAGGACTGAGATATCGCCGACGCTACGTTAAAGGTTAACTAACTGCACCTATATCACGGCGGTCTGTATACTTGTTATCGAGTCTTGGCCATGGCTAAGTCATAGAGCTAAGATCGCTTTGTGCATGTGGGCCCAGATTATAAGGGAGCACACGTTTAATTTTCAGAGGTGGGAGCGGGGGCGGGATTTTTCCTAAAAGAAATAATCAAGCCCCTATTCTGGGATTGTTTTTTCACATATGCCTTGGAAAAAATGAATGTGCCCTTTACTTAGAGACTATATTTAAGTGTCAAAAGAATACAGTTAGTTATTTTTAATTTTTTTGTTATTGGTATGATTGAGCTTTGTATATGATGGAGACAACATAATTGAACTCCTAAACATAAAAAATGAATTACTGTAACCAAAGTCCACCCAACCCCTACTCCCACCCCCACCCAACCCTCATCATATTAGGTATTGAAGATCTATCATCCATATTTCCGATGTGGCATTTACGCTATACGTATTGGCTACTCCTAGTGCTTTGTGACCGCCTCCGTGGTCTTGTGGTAGAGCGTCCGCCCGGAGAGCGGAAGGTCCAGGGTTCGATCCCGGGCCGCGTCATACAAAAAGACGTTAAAAGATTGTACTTGTTGTTACCCTGTCTGGCGCTCGGCATTAAGGGGCTAAAACAAGGACTGGTCGGCTCGGAGTCAGTATACTGTGTCTGAGTGGGGTATTCATGTTAAACTGCGGCATGGTATCTCAGTGAGCTAGCACTATAAATCGGCATCAGTCCGGACTAGTACAAGCAGCCGAACACACACATACACGTGCATGCACGTCGCTATATAAGTGCAATAATCTTGGACGCGACGTTAAACCCAATTTCACCTCACCTAGTGCTTTGTTTGGAAGGGAAGTCACTATCTTTCTTCGTAAGTTCGCAGTTGTATGATGTTAAACGATAACTGATTGAATCTTCATCAGACAAACAAGTGGTTGATATTATGAGCAACATCCCGCGACATCATAGCTGGTTTGATTAGTTCAATATACTCAACCTTGAGCGCATCTCCGTCCCGTCCATCCCAGCTCACAACCATGAGGACATGACCCCGTGTCCTTGTCACAATCTGGTCCCCCTGCACACTTCCCGCACCGAAACTTGCAGTCCTCGCCATAGAACCCGGGGTCACACTCTGAGGACACGAGGACAACCATGTGTTAATCATATAAAAATAAACCTGAGAAATACACTTAATAATACACCTCGATTTAAAACCCCTTCTTTACACACGTAGACAGGGTGTTTTTTCATTGTATTGTTTATTTTTGCTTGTTTAAGCCCGCACTGAGTACTATTCTAACTATACCATGACGGTCTGTAAATAATCGACCATGGACCAGACAAACCAGTGATTGATATTATGAGCAATGCTCCACGCCGTCGGGACTGTGGTCTTTTAGAGTAAAATCGTTCAGATCAGTATGATCATAATCAATACAAAAATACATAGACTTTGTCGTTTCTTGTGGAATAACATGTTTATCTCATTTCTTGACCCAACATTTGTTCGTCAATATACACTTAGTTATGGAGTTAAACACACGGTCCCAGTTATGGGAGCCTCTGAAATTACATATTTGAAGGCCATTACTGACCATCTTGGCAGAAGACACCCTTCCAGCCGGGCGCGCACCCCCGGGAACAGATGCCATTGATGGGGTCACAGAGGGAGCTGTTCTGACAGTGGCCACATTTCAGGGTACAGTTGGTGCCATACTGACCCTGTACGCATTCTGAAAATTGAAAGAATCAATAAAAATCATTACTAGACAATGGTTTTACCTGACGTGACAGGACGCAGTCTCATATCGGGCCAACAAAAGAATCTGTGAGAAGGGGCGGAGGGATAATAATTCCCATTATCGATGTACAGAAGGGGAGCAAAGATGTGATTTAGGTGTGATTTTCGTTTTGTCCCCCAATGCCTACAGAAATTGATAAATTTAAAAAAAAGGTCTTTTTCTAAGAGACTTTCAGGATATAAGAAAGCATTTTACCATGTTGGCAGCGTTCTCCACTCCATCCTCTAGCGCATCCGTCTGCGCATTCCCCGGTCACGTGGTCGCATGTTCCTTTCAGACATTGCCCACAAACACCACGGCAACTTTCTCCATATCTTCCATGTTGACAACCTGCAATGAACACATCGTGTAACTGGGGACAGTCCTGCAGTCTAACTAGCCAGATACGAGGGCTGGTCAAAAAGTTCTAAGTGTTTTTAATTTTAATTTTGTAACATTATCTCCCTGCTTTTCAATAGTGGATAGAGAAGCTTTTCAATTCCAGCCAGAAAGAAGTTCTCTTAAGACAACCTGTAAAACCCATTCACGACAGCTTTGAGGTCATCGTTATCGTCATAGCGCTTTCTACGAAGGTGTTCTTTCAGTTTAGGAAACGGGTGTCAGGTCTGACGATTATGGAGGGTGTGGACGCTCTTCGAACCCACATTGTCGCACACCAGCCTGTGCAAGTCGAGAGGTGTGAAAAGAGGCATTGTCATGAAAAAGTAGAACTCATCACTTAGCATTCCTCGTCGCTTTTCTTTGATAGAATCTCTCAGACGATGAAGCAAATCAGCATAGTAGGCACCGGTAATCGTCTTCTGACTTTCTAAGTAATCAACAAGGATCACACCCTTTGCACCCCAGAATACAGTGGCCACAGCTGTCTTCACTGATCTTGAAGACTTGAATTTCATTGGTGGAATGGTGCCATTCCATGGATTGACGTTTTGAACTGAGAACATAATGGTAGACCCATGTTTCATCATCCGTTACTGAACTCTTTTTGAATTTGACAAAATCCTCCTCAATATGTCAGGTCTTTTTTTGCTTAAGAACAGAAATTAGAAACTTTGGCATCCAACGAGCACACTTGTGACACACGGTCATGAATTTCTTGGGGAGCACTTTTCTCTAAAGTCAAAAACTTGATGACTGCTAGGTACTCGTCCTTTTCCATTTCTGTGTCCATTTGGTCCCCAATCACGTTCAACTAGCTGTTTCTGATTTACAAACGGCCCCAACAGACCAAATACACTTGCAATGTACACTTGCAACACAAACAATGAACCATATTGGCTAGTTCACTTTGTTATGGCCAATAGTTGAAAGTAGGTCAGGCTTAGAACTTTTTGACAAGGCCTCGTACCTGCAGTGAACACCCCGTCTAACTGTCGACAGACCTGCAGTGAACACCCCGTCTAACTGGTGACAGACCTGCAGTGAACACCCCGTCTAACTGTCGACAGACCTGCAGTAAACACCTCGTCTAACTGGTGACAGACCTGCAGAGAACACCTCGTCTAACTGGTGACAGACCTGCAGTGAACACCTCGTCTAACTGGTGACAGACCTGCAGTAAACACCCCGTCTAACTGCTGATAGACCTACAGTGAACACCCCGTCTAACTGTTGACAGACCCGCAGAGAACACCTCGTCTAACTGGCGACAGACCTGCAGGGAACACCCCGTCTAACTGGTGACAGACCTGCAGTGAACACCCCGTCTAACTGGCGACAAACGTGCAGTGAACACCCCGTCTAATTGGCGACAGACCTGCAGTGAACACCCCGTCTAACTGCTGATAGACCTACAGTGAACACCCCGTCTAACTGTTGACAGACCCGCAGAGAACACCTCGTCTAACTGGCGACAGACCTGCAGGGAACACCCCGTCTAACTGGTGACAGACCTGCAGTGAACACCCCGTCTAACTGGCGACAAACGTGCAGTGAACACCCCGTCTAATTGGCGACAGACCTGCAGTGAACACCCCGTCTAACTGGCGACAGACCTGCAGTGAACACCCTTTCTAACTGGTGACAGACCTGCAGTGAACACCCCGTCTAACTGGTGACAGACCTGCAGTGAACCCCCCGTCTGACTGGTGACAGACCTGCAGTGAACACCCCGTCTAACTGGTGACAGACCTGCAGTGAACACCCCGTCTAACTGGTGTCAGACCTGCAGTGAACACCCCGTCCAATTGGCGACAGACCTGCAGTGAACACCCCGTCTAACTAGTGACAGAGACGTTCAACTAGTGAGAGAGCTATTCACAAAAAATTAGGAGAGTTTTTTTGGTCCTTTTTAATATGTATTAAAAGGAAATTTAACAAAATTCATGTTAAAATATTATTTAATTTCAGAGAGTAAATGTTAGTCTAACACTGCTACTGGAATCCTATAAATTTATGTACATGTTCAATTCGTACACGACCATAATCTCCCCGTATTCCACTTACTATGCAGACATTTGAACCCTAATCTCCCCGGCTCGCACCCTTGAAGACAGTGCCCAGTCTCGTGGTCACAGGACGTCTGGCCGATACAGGCCCCGCAAAGCAGTGTGCAGTCTATACCGTACGTCCCTGGCGGGCACTCTGTTGGGGGGAGAAAAAACAGTGTATGGTGTGAGTGAGTGAGTGAGTGAGTGAGGCCTGTAAATCATATTGCCTGGCCACCCACACCTCTGGTTAATAGCATGAACAACAATCAACGAGGGATTTAATTTTGCAAGATTCGTTTTGGTGGGCTGTTCAGCTCTCAAGAACATTCAAAGGAGTGAAAGGCTATAGTTTTACGACGCATTTGGTAATATTCCAGCAATATCACGGAGGGGGACACCGGAAATAGACACACGTGGGGAATCGAACCCGGTTTTTGGGAGTAAAGAATGAACGCTTCAACCGCTAGGCTACCTCATCCCACGTTAGGAGAAACTCTATCCAGGGTTCACACGAGAGTAGAGATGGAGGGAGGGAACAGAAAGATGTAAAAAACAGACTAGTGCTTGAACTCAGGTGTTCTTGATGGGCCTGAGATAGAATCTAAGGAATACGTTCAATCTTAACTTCATATATTTGTATTGTAGTAGTAGTAGTAGTAGTAGTAGTAGTAGTAGTAGTAGTAGTAGTATACTCACTCTGCTCACATCTTTGTCCCTCCCATCCAGGTTCGCACCCTCCACTACACACACCCGTGACGGCGTTACAAGTCTGACGACGCCGACAGTAACCACACTTTCCCTTACACTCTCGGCCAAATGTGTACGGCTCGCATGCTGAAATGTACAACAAATAGTCAAACACAGCTGATACTGGCATCATTTTACACTGATCATAACCATTTACACCCTTGTTACCTTACAATAATGATGATAATTGCAACAGAATATTATTAGTGTATATGCTTGATGCTCCAAATCCACGCTCAAAAGCATGCCGAGAGCCCTTTCCCCCTATCAATGGTTCAGGTGAGGTGAGGTGAATTGGGTTTAACGTCGCGTCCAAGATTATTGCACTTATATAGCGACGTGCGTGCACGTGTATGTGTGTGTGTAGCTGCTTGTACTAGTCCGGACTGATGCCGATTTATAGTGCTAGCTCACTGAGATAACATGCCGCAGTTTAACATGAATACCCCACTCAGACACAGTATACTGACTCCGAGCCGACCAGTCCTTGTTTTAGCCCCTTAATGCCGAGCGCCAGACAGGGTAACAACAAGTACAATCTTTTTTCACGTCTTTTTGTATGACGCGGCCGGGGATCGAACCCCGGACCTTCCGCTCTCCGGGCGGACGCTCTACCACAAGACCAGTGTGCAATGGTTCAGTGTGCAGTCTAAACACAAACCTAAACACGTTCCGTGTCCCAAAAGTGTGACGCGTTTAATGCCTAAACGTGTTTAGGATTGTGTTAAACAGCAAAACCTGTTTAGGGTCTAAATGTTGGAAAAGACCCGTATACCCCCTTGAAAATCATTATGGGTAAGTTTAAAAAGGGGCGTTGTCACAAGTTTCAATTGTCCTATCCACCATCAACTTAGAATATATAATTTGAATAAATAATTATTGCCTCGAAGATTTTCTGCATTTCATCCTACCGGACGCATATTTCATAAACCTGTGTTTCAATGCGGAGCAGGACCGAAGTCCTAGAAATTCTCAAGCTTTTTGAACACATCCACACTCAATGACATAATTATTTGTACTCTCCTCGGCCAAAGTTGCTTAACTTCATCTGCTATGTGGCCTGTGTTCTGTGCACGTGACGCCGTGGCAACGCCCTACAGATCATATAATACATGTTACTTTGACAAGTTAAGCCAAATGTCCTATGCATTATGTAGTTTATCGCCGATCTCGGTCTCAAAAACCACAATACCATGGAATGAGACACACCGATTTTTTCAGATTGGTCTAGTTTGGTATCACATCATTATATACAAACGGTTACTGGTATTTAACTTGAAACGTGTTGAATATTTATGTAAACAACAAGATTCCAGCGAGGCCATGACATTCCTGTATCTTTGGTGATATATCGACTTACAGAAGTCCGACTATATTACGTTTTCACTGCATATAAACGTGGCCCATAAAAAATCTTCAGCCCGACACTAACATTTAGACATGACAAAACGTTCTATCTTTGAAAGGACAACTTTATTTAAAAACCTTTTCACATTGTGTAATCTGAACCACATTTTAATTCTAAGATATCAGTTACATTTTCAACTATTAATTAATTTAATTCCTCATTCTCGTCTAAGATTGTTCCTACCATGATAAACACACTCCCGTAACAAGTATCAAAAGGTAGCATTTCCAGTCTCGATTCAAAAGATATATACAGCATACTTTCGATTGCTTATTATTTTCACAAATCTTGCAGCCAGCTTCTTGGCCTCGTTTCACAACGCGCACTTACAGTAGTCAAAAGTTTATGCGTTCGATTATTAACAACGATAACTTAGGGGGGTACCTAGACTCTAGTCTCTGAAATGAAGCTACAGAAAAAAAACAGTTGTTAAATTATAGTAATAATATAATAATTAAAAGGAGCCTGATACTGCAATAATCTAGACTTGCCAAATATTATAGACTTGCATGGGCTGTAATGGATATACAGTAAACTACGGATATAACGAACTCAAAGGGACCCCTAATTTTAGTTCGATTATAACCGTAGTTCGTTATAATCATATATACAACATAACTACAGCAAATAGTCTGAAAAAAGTAAGTTCGCTATATCCGTCAGTTCGTTATAAGCGTGTTCGTTATAAACGTAGTTTACTGTATTTCTTTCAGGATCTGTATGACAGACTAGGCAGAACCCGAAGATATATACAATCTTAGGTATAATACAAAATGACAACTATGAGAGGTTACCAAGTGTATCATTGCTTGACAAAGCTGTCATTGTACCTTTTTCGGGTAGCATATTTCAATTGTAAATGTGCCATAGCAGCTTTGTCAAGCAATGAAACACTTGTTCACCTCTCCTAGTTGCGTGTTAAAACAATGCACACGGCTGTTATGGCTCTCCGTCTCCTGGCGGCCATTTTGTATTATGTCTAAGGTTGCATTTTATGCGTTCTATTTCGGGTACTGAGTTAAGTAGCTGTGCTTGGTTAACACTGTATAAATCAGGTTGAATGTTGTCAACCCTTGTTGCCAGAAATGTAATAACCTCGGTGGACTCAGGCTACTCGATATTTCATAATTGAACGCACGTACGGCCAACCGCCATAATTGTTGACAGGCAGATTTGATAAAAAGACACCACCAGAGTTTATACATCGATATCTCCAAGTGACAGCTGACAGTTTCAACGTGAAATATCTGTACAGAGCCAGGTGCGGCACAGCTGGTGTCTGTTTCATGATATACGTGCAGCAGTGTCTGATTCTTGAGGTATTTGTATCACGGAATATTAGAATGTGGTTCGTTGGATACGTATCTGGGTTGAAAATGATCCATACTCGACAACAGTAAGTAGATGTTTTTTTCTTGTGGCATTTCCGTTTACAGGGCCAGATACTATGTATGTAATGTGATGTATTTACTGATTACGTGCTATTTTGACAAGGTTTGATGAACGTACGTGTACGTTTGCTGTTGATATCGTTCGTATTTCAATAGCGCTGACGTAAGACTAACGCTTGAAAATACATAATTTGGATGGAAACAAGAAGCTACATTTAAATTGAAAAGGAGCTTTAGTGAAATGAACCTATGGGAAACCGAGACTTGCTCCATTTGCTATAACAGTATAGTAAGAGCAGTGGAAGTGGAAATAATGATTCAGGGACTTAAGACAGTCTACTTTGAAAGATGTCCGTATAACTACTCGTGTGTTTCAGGGGCATTATCGAAATTCCCATGGGTGACCTAAGACAGTGTAGAGTATGACTGCTAAAGACTAAGTAAGGACAGTGCTGATGTAGCGTGTCACCATACCTCATATGCCGATCGATGGCCAGGTAAGTTAACACTAACGTGCTCACCGCAAGCTTAGGCTCTGTCAGACAGGACGAATGCTTAACAGGGTTGCGGGATGGCTGACTCTGAGGAAATAGGTTGTCAATAATGGTAGGTGGGGGTTACGATATTCTGGAAGGCGGGTGTTACGATTTTTTCGTCGGTCTTTGAAAAAAGCAATGAGACAGAATACATCCCAATATACATACGCTGATCACACCCTTTCCCCCTGAAGCCGGGGACGCATCCGTTGTGGCATACCCCTGATGTCGGGTCGCAGGTGATGTCGCGTTGACAATGACCACAGCTTCTCAAGCAGTTCTTGCCATAGTAGTACTTCTTGCACCCTGGAATAATAATGTCAACGGTTTCTCTGTCAAATATTAAACTTAAATGTTAAACGCAGTCACTTGATAGCTTGATATAAACTAAATCATGTTAAATATTGCAAAACGGGTTTTATTAGTGTTTTTTTTCTTGGTGATACAGATACATAGAGAATACCACACTCATATACTATAGAAAGTTCATGAGATTCGTAACGAGAATGAGTGTGGTATTTAATTTAATTACCCACGTTAAGTATGTATTTAAGTTTAAAGACATAACAACTTTCTGAAAAAACTCAAACGTGGGTACCACGTGGGTAAGATACTACTAAGCGAGGTATTTATGTGTGTGATCCTCCCTCCCTCCCTCCCGCACCCTCTCTGTTTTGAATAAGGGGGGAGGAGGGAGGAAACGCACCGACTGACGCAAAAATCGACGGCCGCAGTGCACATTAACATCTCAATCAAAACAAAAGTTTATCAGTTTACGTTAACTTAAATAACCCCTTTCAATTATTAACTACGTACTTAACTTTAATTTTTCTGCCATAAGATGGATGTGGAGATTATATAAGTGCGCCCTTATTTCACTTAAATATTCGACATTTTTATCAAAATATCATTTTGTAAGACCATTAAGGAACAGGGTGAACGGCACACGAGATTAGACGACACAAACATACTATTATACTACACGGAACCAAAATGTATGGGAATATTCACACCAAGTTCCACGTCAAAAACAAGGCCCGGATGATGTATCACACAGACTGCACTTCACTAAGGAAGAGGGAGTGTTCCACGATGTCTTTCAGTGCAACAAGTGACAGCAAACGGCAGTGTCACTCGAAAAATTAACGATCCACGTACTCCTTAACACTGTGTTTCTGGTAGTAGAGGCGTATTGGTACTCTACGACCCTAAAGACTTTTTCTAATTATCGCAGTGTAAGCTATGGCCAATTGTGTGTATACGGTTCTGTGTATAACGGTAAAGTTAATCTATGTTTTTTGTGGCCGTATTGTGCTATATAAGTCTGATGGAGCCGAGCAGACTGAACTTTCAATAATGGCAGCACTTGAGCAAGCATGTGTATTTTTTTAAATTTTAGTTTGTTTGTTGTTTGACGCCGCAATCAGCAATATTCCAGCTGACGGCGGTCTGTAAATAATCGAGTCTGGACCAGACAATCCAGTGATAGACATCATGAGCATCGATCTACGCATTTGAGATACGATGACATGTATCAAACAAGTCAGCGAGCCTGACAACCCGATCCCGTTAGTCGCTTCTTACGACAAGCATAGTCGCCTTTTACGGCAAGCATGGGTTGCTGAAGACCTGTTCTACCCCGGATCTTCACGGGGTTTTTTCAAAAAAAGATCACGGTATCGAATTAGATTGAGGTTAATTCTTTAATTGCGGAATGTCTCATACATGATGTAGTAAACTAGTGGGCAAAAGAAAGTATACACCCATGTTTGATGGTCAATAAAATGAAAACAACCAAGAGTATGTCATTCAATGATGGTGATTTGGCTAATAGGGTCACATGCGATAGTCCATGCACACCTTAAACAGGTGACGCGTACATGACGTTTACACGAACATGGGGTAGGCAGATCACAGTTCACAGGAATGATCAGAGTCAACCAGGTACTGTCTTGATAAGTTTCATGCCTTTAACGGATACCTGGTTCGCTCAGTAACGAGTATGACCACCGTGAGCATCAATGCACGCCCAGACTCGCCGCCTCATTGCTGTTGTCAGCCGCCTTATGACGTAATCAGGAATACGATTCCATTCAATTCTTAAAGCGTCGCAATCTGTTGCTGGTTTGCTGGTGGGTGTGGACGTCTTCGGATCTGATGCTTCAGATGATGCCACAAGTATTCAATTGGGTCCAAGTCAGGTGATAGTGCTGGCCACGAAAGAACGTTGACGTTGTTCGTATTTAAGAAGTCCTGGACGAGCCTTGCAGTGTGTGGTCTAGCGTTGCCATGCTGCAGGAGTGTTCCCTGTTGCTATTGGCGAAGGAATGGAAACAACACGGGTTGAAGAACATCATCTCTGTATCGCTGGCTGTTGAGGTTGCCGAGGATGACGACAAGTCTCGTCCGTTGGTTGCAGCAAATTCCACCCCAAACCATCACACCACCTCCAACATAGGGATGGACTTCTTGAATGCAGCCTGGCACCAAACGTTCCCCCCTGCGATGGTATACTCGTACTCGACCATCATCGAGAAACAGCTGAAACCTGCTTTCGCCAGAGAAAGGCACTCTCTGCCAATCACGGACATGCCAAGGTCTTACTTTCCTGGCCCATTGCAGTCTTCGAAGTCGATGTTCCCGGGCCAATGCCATTCCACGGAAGGGACGGCGAGCTCTAATACGTAGACGTCGTGTCACCGTGCGTCGACTGATACGGTGTCCTAACGCCGTTGCTGTCGTTCCCGGGCCAATGCCATTCCACGGAAGGGACGGCGAGCTCTAATACGTCGTAGCACCGTGCGTCGACTGATACGGTGTCCTAACGCCGTTGCTGTCGTTCCCGGGCCAATGCCATTCCACGGAAGGGACGGCGAGCTCTAATACGTCGTAGCACCGTGCGTCGACTGATACGGTGTCCTAACGCCGTTGCTGTCGTTTCCGTTGCCGTGACGAACCTGTTGCGCAGATGGTACGTGCGCAAGTGCCGATCTTCCTGTTGCATTGTCACTCGTGGTCTGCCCGATCTTGGCCTGTCTTATGTCCTGCCAGTCTGTCTGAAGCGTCAACCAGTCTGACGACCGTTACCCGTGTACAGTTTAGGTTTCTTGTAATCTGGGTGTGGTTGGCTCCCATCGGCTCCATACCTATGGCTCTCTCTCTTTGTTCCGCAGTTATCCGTTTCATATCTTTGGTGGGTTTTTTTTATTACTCGTGATGTCTTAGCAACGGTTCATTGCCTTTTTATACAAATTCAGCACGGGCAATTTTAAGAATACCTGGTAAAGCTGTTGGGTGACTTTTGGCCACTGCACGTGCATTTTTACGGCCAACGGGTTGCGTTTAGGAGATTGTTTTTGCAGTTCTTGGGCAACTGTTTTAAGCCTAATACTATTTTGCTCACTTTGGTAGTTTTGGGGAAAAAATCAATTTAAAAGTGTATACTTTCTTTTGCCCATGACTATATGTCTATCTACCCCTTAGGAAACATCGTGAACTAATCATCAGGATTTTTCAACCGTATGTTTCAATTAAGAATGTGCTTGTTTGGTTTAACATCGTTTTGTTATTGATGAGTGAGTGAGTTGGGTTTTACGTCGCTTTTAACAATTGAATTTTCCGGCAATACCACAGCGGGGGACACAAGAAATGTGTTATTCATGAAGAGTGAGTGAGTGAGTTGGGTTTAACGCCACTTTTAACAGTATTCCAGTTATATCACAGCGTGTCAGCTTAATGTGGGAGAAAACCCCGAAGTGATGCAGGTCTCAGACGTTTACCACTTTGGTGAAACCCACGAGCACGGGTTCGGTGCTGACAAACCTAGAAACATAATCGGGGCGAACCGGGAATCGAACCCACAATCATAGGTTTCTGGCGTGCCCAAGGGACGCAACTCTTCACAGCGAGTCGCGGCGCCATAGACGACTGGACCACCCGTGCTCCCTGTTATTCATGAAGAACATATAGGGGTTTTCGTATGTCTAACAGGGGCACAGGTGGTTCAGTCACCTGTGGACCGCAATTCCCTGTGCATAGGTGCGTCCTTTAGGCGTGACAAACCTATGATCGTGTTTTCGAATCCAAGAATCCCGTGCGTGGGGATGTCACCATATTGATAAATGTCATAGACCAGAATCACTTCGGGCTTTCCCCCCACATTAAGCTGACCGGATGTAACTGGATTACTGTTGAAACTAACTCACAAACATATATCTAATTCTCATAGAATTGGGGATGCGTGAATGACAATGTTTTAACCAAATATCATGACAGGGTGCACCAGGTATAGCCTCACACATTGTAACCATTCTGGGAATCGAACCCAGGTCTTTGGCGTAACAGGCTACCCCACCGCCCCACCAAAATGGGATCGAAACGATGTATAATTCACGATGACGTTTTTCACCCAAAGAATTCGAAGGAAGCGTGTTGTAACTTGAAACGGTGTCTTGATCTTATTATAAAGAGTATTCTCGACTATCCGGTGTATAATATACCTATCAATTTTTTTAAGAAATACATTAGACCTTCAAACAATAAACGTGTACCAAAGAATGCATCTTCCCCGTGGGATTCCGGTTACTAACAGATGCTCGGCAACCAGCAACCGTGGATCTATTTTGTAGGAGGTGACCAAATAGATCTGGTGACTTAGTTGATCACCTGCCATCGTAACCCAACTGTGCGGACCGTTGCTCACAATAGAAATACGTACGTAACTCCAGGGTGCCGTTGTACAAACCGATCTTAGCGCTACGACTATTGTAAGCCTATGTTAAAGTATGGGAGTTACGATCATCTTAGCGCTAAGATCGCTTCGTGCAAGTGGGCCCAGGGTAACGTTGTACAAACCGATCTTAGCGCTAAGGTGATAGTAACTCCTGTTATATAGTCTCATAGTCTCACGACAGTCTTAGCGCTAACGTTGTTTTGTACCATCATGTGACTTAAAGGTCCTGGCGGCGGAGTAGCCTTGTGGTTAAAGCGTTCGCTCATCACGCCAAAGACCCAGGTTCGATTCCCCAAATGGGTACAGTGTGTGAAGCCCATTTATGGTGTTCCCCGCCGTGATATTTCTGGAATACAGCTAAAAGCGGCGTAAAACCATACTCACTCCAAGTTCGCCGTCATGTAGTTGGAATATTGCTTAGTGCGGTTTTAACTAACAGATTGAAACTATAGTTTACGACGAGAAATAGATATAACGACGCCACCTCTTAGACGAAGGTGTGCACGGAATAGCACACGGATACACGGTGTTATCACAATAGAATTGATATATGATACTCTGGATAATCGAAGGTGTAATGCGAACAGATGCTGTGGAACGATTGTACATTTTATGGGGCCATTTTCATTCTGCATGATTTCATTCACGCTACGGGCAATTTTCACAATGATCCTATAAAATGATAACACAACAATGCCCGCGACCTACACTTCCATTTATTCAAGAGAACATTTACTCTGATTACTTTAAATTTAGATATCACGACTACCAATTTGTCGGATTATTTTGAATTCAGGAAAAGAGTACAGAACACTTCTGCAAAAGTCATCACCATGGCAAAAGAAAGGTAAGTAATATTTTAGGACTTTGGATAAACGATGTTTTAATGTATACGTTTACTGCATTATTTTCCCCATCCGAATTAGAACTGAGTCCCGTTGCACAAAGCGATCTTAGCGCTACGACTATCATAAGCCTATGTTAAAGTATGGGAGTTACGATCATCTTAGCGCTAAGGTAGCTTTGTACAATGGGGCCCTCGTCATAGTCAGACCATGCTTGTCATAAGAGGATCAGGCGGTCAGGCTCGTTGACTTGGTTGATGCATGTCATCGTATCCTAACAGTGTTGATCGATACTCAATATACTGGCGTGTCTAGTACAGATTCGATTATTTACAGACCGTGTTCATATAAGCTAGAATATTGCTGAGCGTGGCGTTAAACAACAAGCACACAAACATTTCAATGATTTATATTTTTTCATCACACGGTTAAGTCGTTGCGTTATTTTGCTAAAATCCGGTGACTATAAAACAACGATTTGGTTATCAATCATGTTAGTATCAAGAATGTATTTGTGTAGTACCATTGGCATATAGTTTAACTATAGAACGGTAGGTCAACAAACCCGTGCTCGTGGATTTTACTTTGTAAAGGTTTACGACCAGATCAATTTGGACTTATCTCGAACATCAAACAGGCAAGCCCATATATAACTCAGTCACTCATTGGTGGATTACAACTATGCCAGAGGCGAAATGGTCCGACGTAAGGCAGAAGGATTACTGTCTGATGTTGAATACTTACTCGGCTTCCAATATATATCAGTAACGTAAACTACAATGATACTACATACAGTGGCATTGCGATATCATTGCGCATGTCAATAGGATTTCTACGTGCGTGTGTTTGACCGTCTGTTTTGTACGCTATGTCGTTATGGAATTACAACCAAACACACACACACCATATATAGGAATGAAGGTAATACATGCACCGTGTCAGGCTTGCTGACCTGGTTGATGCATGTCATCGGTCCCAATTGCGTGGATCGCCGCTCTATCCTGACAGACACCCTCACCCCACCGCCTCTAGCCGCCCTTCGACCACGTGTGTCGGTATACTCACTGACGTCACAGTACTCGCCGCTCTATCCTGACAGACACCCTTACCCCAGCGCCTCTAGCTGCCCTCTCAACTACGTGTGTGAGTATACTCACTGACGTCACAGTACTCGCCGCTCTATCCTGACAGACACCCTCACCCCAGCGCCTCTAGCCGCCCTTCAACCACGTGTGTCGATATACTCACTGACGTCACAGTACACGCCGCTCTATCCTGACAGACACACTCACCCCACCGCCTCTAGCCGCCCTTCAACCACGTTAACGGTATACTCACTGACGTCACAGTACTCGCCGCTCTATCCCGACAGACACCCTCACCCCACCGCCTCTAGCCGCCCTTCGACCACGTGTGTCGGTATACTCACTGACGTCACAGTACTCGCCGCTCTATCCCGACAGACACTCTCACCCCACCGCCTCTAGCCGCCCTTCGACCACGTGTGTCGGTATACTCACTGACGTCACAGTACTCGCCGCTCTATCCCGACAGACACCCTCACCCCACCACCTCTGGCCGCCCTCTCAACTACGTGTGTGAGTATACTCACTGACGTCACAGTACTCGCCGCTCCTTCCTGACAGACACCCTCCTATACACGCCCCCGAAGTCTTGTTGCAGTTGTTGCGACAGCCCATGCCGCAGTTCTTCTCGCAGGAGACGCCATACTGACCATCAGGACACGCTCCATCTGAAAGTTAAAAAACACACACTGTTTTTAGCTCTTTTCGACCAATTGTTCTACCGCCAAAGTTATTGCCAAGTAGGGATTAGTGTTACTAGGTCAAAACGTTACAAGCCTGAAAACAGTCACCAAAACACTGCAGACTTAAAGGGCAAGTTCACACGGAAATGAACCTAATTTTCTTGTACTTTTTCCACAACAAAAGTGTTAACCTAGAAGTGTCATAGACAAAAATATAAAAATATCACAATTAATCAACATATGTTTTGCATTAAAACGATTTATATTTTTCACATTTACCAAGTGTTCTATTTCCATAACAAAAACACCATGGCTTATGCCCCTTGCAATATGACGTCATTGGTGCCAATTGATAAACATTATGACGTCATCATGCTTTGTTAGAGCCGCTTCACGTGGTGTAGGTACAGGTGTGTCATTCTAGCGTCTCAGATGCCAGCCAGCATAGTGTTATGCTGAGTCACCACTGCGCCGGAGTGTGTCGTAGGCCATGTTGTTTTACCGAAAACTTGTACTTGATATCTTTTGCGTTCAGAATAGACAGGGACCCAGTTGAATTGGCACCAATTACGTCATAATCTAAGGGAGATAACTCAGGCCTGTTTAGCTCGAAAAACGAAGGCCTCATAACGGCATATCATTTTCACACTATTGTGAGCTTCCTACTTTCACTGTGAAAAAAATGAGTGTATATTTTCAAACACAGATACTAACTAATTCTAAAATTGCGTTTTGTTTAGAAAAAGAAAGAAAGTAATTTTTGCGTGTACACTTCCCCTTTAAGTTCCAAAATACAACTATGATACACATATACATCAAGATCGAAGTCACGTGAAGATTCCGGGTAAGAATTGGTCTTCAGCAACTCATGCTTGTCGCAAGATGGCGACTAACGGGATCGGGTGTCAGGCTCGCCGACTTGGTTGATGCATGTCATTGTATACCAATTGCGTAGATCAGTGCTCATGATATCAATTACTGGATTTTCTGGTCCAGACTCGATTATTTACAGACCGCCGTCATATAGCTGGAATATTGCCGAGTGTGGCGTTAAACAACAAACAATCAAAGAACTGTTTCATGTTTGCTTCATTTTAAGCCACCATCAAACATGGGTGTATACCTCTTTTACTCGGCAGTTTATTCAGTTGGAAGCTGAACGTATTCCCAGTTCAAATTGTCTCATCTCCAGATGTAACACGTCTTTTAATTCAATCTGTTCATTTGAGTAGGTGATGAATGTGGTTTTACGCCGTCTTTGGCAAAATTCCCAAACGACATAACCAATGGACCATTTCTACAAACCAAGGAAGTGGGGGAGGGGTCGTACGTGTTGGCCATGGTGAAAAAGATAAAAGTTTGTTTTCTGGAAAGTACGGAAACGTCATAAATAGCGAAAATGAATATATTGTTTGGTGGTACTCAGTAAATAAATAGTTTTTTTGATACAGCTGGGACAAATATATTGTTCTAACCCTTCTTCCCCCACCATACAAGTCAAATAGATCTTCTCTAAGAGAAGAGAAGAATTTCTTTCGTCCCGACAAACGAACGCTTTAACCACTGGGCTATCCGTACTCGCCTGAATGACAAATATTCTTGCGTAGCGATACAAGGGGAGAAAAACTAGTTTGGTCTATTTTCTACAGAAATAATAGTATTTACAAAATATGATAGCTCATGTTGGAATGGCCGGGAATAAACTTTGTTTTATTTTTTTAGAATATTTTCAAAGTACGCGTACCCTTATCACGTGCCAAAAACTGAAAATGATTACGTAAATGTTTTTTTATAGAAAACTGTGACCACCTCCTCACATTCTGTGTAATGTCACGATATCACGACGGGAGTTGCGATTTCAAAACTGATACACCTCATATATACACTTGGGGACAATTGCCTTGACATGTGTATGGCTAGTATTGAAGTTTAAGGAATACTGATTGTAAAAATGGGCATTGAAAAAGAATGGGACTCCGATAACACAATTCTTCAGAATGTAACTGTCGCGACACATAAGTTACTTTTTTTTAGCTATATCTCCATTTGGGTATTTTTTGACCTAGCGAAAGTCACCGGGTGTCATGATATAAAGAAGGAACATTTGTTTCAATTCATCAGGGAATTATTAAGACATTTATCGACACATGCCGTATGTTCCAAGTGAGTTAAATGCCAAGCTATTAAGAAACAGGTCCCCTGAAGGAATGCTTAAAATTAGATTTGGCTTAATGCACAGTTAAAATGTGTTTAAATTATAAACCTAATCCTAAACATGTTAAATGTCATCATCATCATCATCATCATCATCATCGTCATCGCTGCAGCAGCAACGTGTTATTATTATTATTAATATTAATAATATTAGTTTATGCCCTTATCAGTTGCCAGAGAGTTTGTCTCCTTCAGTGACACGCGCCATTAAACAGATAACCGATGAGCACGTCTTTTCTTAGAAATAAACCGTATAGCATCGACATGTGCCTTGACGTATCTCACGACGAGAGAAACGGAATGAAATACATAAAGACAAAATAAACAAACATTATCTCATCAGTTACACTCAATATACCCGTTATTCAACAAGACTAAACAAATACTTTTTTTGTAATCAGAGCACATCGTTCAAAAATACTGTTACGCTGGAATGATAGTGATTGGTTAGGTTACAGTGTATTTGACATGGGATATAGTGGCTTCGAAGTTACATAATTTATCCCACGGGATGTCAAACACAACGTTTCTATAAAGGGAAAATTCAAACGAATTTAGACATGATATTTACGTATTTCCTGGGCTCCAACCCACTTAAGCTTCTCACACATAAATATTCGTCGCCACTCGCCCTACTTCGTAACGTGCCATTCGGCTGGTCCCGGAATGAAACGAGTGGTCACGGAACCACATGTTCTCGACAGGCACGTGACGTTATATGGAATGTTGGAAATAAGATCTAAGACGCATTTGAAGAGAGTTATTTGAGAAGCCTCTTGAAATATCAGTGGTAATGAATTAACCAGACGTCGCCATGGTGATTAGAGGTGAAATAACATCATTTATATTATTAATATACTTGTTAAATGTCCCGATGTGAGGAAGCAATGTATTTTGGCAATAAACATAAAATGGGAACTTTATGTTGAAAATTAAAATGAACATAATTTCAAAACATTCAAGGGTCACTGTCTCGAATCATAATGAGACCTTATTCCGAAATTGAAATAGTTTCACTGACATAATTCTTTGTGAATTCTCTTTAATTTAACCATGGAATCAACGGGATGTAATCTATTCGACAACGTATGGGAATTGTTTATCATAGCTATGGAGTTGTTGTGTCTTTGCGACTCACTGGTTTCATGAAAAGTGATGGTGTTTCAGTATCGTGTGTCTGGAGGTTTGTTTACTAATATGGGTCGTATCGAAGGCATAATATTGAGATAAACAGTCAAAAACACTAACGTTTTCAGAGAAAAAGAAGATGATTTTTAATTATATAATTAATTAAAGCGGGTGGGTTTGGGTACAATGTCTGACCAACATGACCTATGAGACACTAACTTTTTAAAAAATCATTAAAAAAAAGTTTGAGCTTAAAAAAACAAGTAACAAACATCAATACTCATACACGAATACTGCCATCCTTCCCCATTCCAATACTCCAGCCTAAAAATCAGTGATGACACCACCGCGAAAAAGGACAATACTCCAAAACAATAGATTTTTTGCGTCTATGCGTCTTCAAATATAGAAGTCCATCTATGGTTCGACAACACTTTAATTGCGTGGTGTTAACACAAATACTACAGGAGGGTGGTACAGCATTGTCCAGGCGATGGTCAAGTCTCGACTCGTACAAAGTATTCTAACTTTAACTAGCAGTAAAACCACCTCCACGAACCGTGTTACGATACTTGCATGGTCAGCCTGTTGTATCGCACACCTCATCCACAAGATTCTGTGACAAACTTTCCATTCTCTTACTTTCCTGACTGCAACTGACCCGCACGTGACTCTGTGTTGCTGGCCATAGGGTGAGGTGAAATACGCCGCGTCCAAGATTGTTGCGCTCATGTAGCGAAGTGAGTGAGTGAGTGAGTATGATTTTACGCCGCTTTTAGCAATATTCCAGCAATATCACGACGGGGGACACCGGAAATGGGCTTCACACATTGTACCCATGTCGGGAATCGAACCCCGGTCTTCGGGGCGAACGAACGCTTTAACCACTAGGCTACCCGACCGACCCTGTAGCGAAGTGCATGCACGTGTGTGTGTTTGGCTGTTTGTACTATAGTCCGGACTAATGCTAAAGTGCTAGCCCACTGAAATACCATGCCGCAGTGTAACATGAATGCCCCACCAAGACACCGTATGCTGAACGACGGCTCCTTATTTTATTCCCTCGATGCCGAGCGCCAGACAAGGTAACAACAAGTACCATCTTTTAACGCCTTTTAGTATGACGTGACCGGGGATCGAACCCCGGACCTTCCTCTGTCCGGGCGGACGTTCCACCACTAGATCACCAAAAAAACCTGTATCTCTTGCTCTGGTAGTTGTAAACCTTCTAACAATTTGATAAACATGTTCTTCCCGGATTTAAGATTTTCTGTAAAGGAATGCGTCATTTCATTAGCATTACTTATTACTTAATAGTTGACTTAAGCACACTGGAGGGTTGCATATATAACTACCCCAATCACTGGTTTGTCATGTGCCCCAATGACAAAACAAGGCATTTGCGTTATCTCGTGATCGGCTAAATGAAAATAATGTCTCAGTAGCGAGTTATCAAACGTTTAGATTATAATCTCAAACAAAATGTACGAGAAAAATAATATACACACAAAAAAGCACATTTCATGGCCTGCCTCATTCAATTTCAAAAATGGAAACCCAACATATCTTATCACAGAGTCACAGCTGTCAATCTGAAACTGAAAATAAAAACATCTGGAAAAATTAACCTAGCCAGACAAAATTCCACATCTCCCGCATAAACTTGGTGGTTTTTTTACATCATTCTTAACGTAGCTGTGAACGGCACGGTGTATAAGATTTACACGGAATATATAGTGAAGTTCTATATGGGCCTTCTCTGTACTCTGATATCTAAACAGGACCTGGAGCATCAGTTCGGTCACATGTGCAGTCCTTGCATAATCGAATCGTCCACACTTCATTTACTGACTCGTGATTTATTACCTCTATCTGTCTAAAGACCGCCTCCGTGGTCTAGAGGTAGAGCGTCCGCCCGGGGAGCGGAAGGTCCAGGGTTCGATCCCATACCAAAAGACGTTAAAAGATGGAACTTGTTGTTACCCTGTCTGGCGCTCGGCATTAAGGGGCTAAAACAAGGACTGGTCGGCTCGGAGTCAGTATACTGTGTCTGAGTGGGGTATTCATGTTAAACTGCGGCATGGTATCTTAGTGGGCCAGCACTATGAATCGGCATCAGTCCTGACAGTACAAGCACACACACACACACACACACACACACACACACACACACACACACACACATACATGCATGTCGCTATATAAGTGCAATAATCTTGGACGCGACGTTAAACCCCATTTCACCTCACCACGTTAAGCAGCTTGACTCCTGAGAGTTTCTAAATGTGTTCGAAATGTGCCTCTGTTCACCCAGCAGTGAGTGGGTACCCGGTAGGCAGCTCACAGGCAGCTTGGGTTGTATACTCCCCAGGGAGATGAGAATGAAAATCGAGTGCTCACTGATCCAGTGACCGGGGTAATATTAGTGTAGCGCTATGAGCATGCACTTGGTGAATGAAATCTGGCGCATTATAAATGCACTTATTATTATAATATCCTCTGTTTGTAACACAAATGCTGATACCGCCGTCGGGTTCTGATGACACGTCACCAACCACAAGACCGCCCCATCTTACACAGTCGATTCCCACGGCAAGCTTACATGTATGGTTGTACAAATGTACGTAGCGCTTCAATCGTTTTGCAAAGCGATCTTAGTTGGTATATCATTCTATGTTAAAGTATGGGAGTTACGATCGTCTTAGCGCTAAGATCGCTTTGTGGAAAGGGGCCCTGTTTCACAATGCGATCTTAGATAGTGTATCGGTCTATGTTAAAGTATGGAAGTTACGATCGTCTTAGCGCTAAGATCGCTTTGTGGAAAGGGGCCCTGTTTCACAATGCGATCTTAGATAGTGTATCGGTCTATGTTAAAGTATGGAAGTTACGATCGTCTTAGCGCTAAGATCGCTTTGTGGAAAGGGGCCCTGTTTCACAATGCGATCTTAAATAGTATATCAGCGTTTAATTAGGCTGGATTATTAACGTATAAATAAACAAGTTTTAGAATGACCTAAATCCAACTTGCCGGAACTATAATCATAACCAGACCGAGCACCCATTTATAGAAGGACTATATGTTCAACAAAGCGATCTTAGCATTACGAAGTATGGAAGTTATGACTGTATTGTCGCCCGATTCTGTGTCTAGGTTTGTCAGCACCATACCCGTGCTCACCAAAGTGGTAAACCTGCATCACTTCCGGCTTCCCTCCCACACCAAGCTGACAAGCCGAGATGTAACTGGTATACAATTAAAAGCTGCGTTAAACCCAACTCACTCACTCACTCACTCACTCACTCACTCACTCACTCAATGTAACAAGTGTCAAGTTTAATAAGATAGAGTATTGATATACATAATAAAACAAACTACCCAGTTAACATACAAAACAACCCTGTCTTGAGAGTCTTAGATCACTTGCATGCCAATTGGGCAGAGCGGAGATCCCCTTTAGGACAATAAACAGTCCCGAAGATGCAAAACAGTCTCAGACATTTTTTAAATTTGCTCTATCCGTGTCCATCTGACGAACCCGATACGCCGACTGGAGCCTTCTCCATTGTAGCTCGACCTACCAGCCTTAATTTGTCTGGGAGAGGAACTGGGTCGGATGTGGGTACTTGGAGAACATTACCGCGGACGGTTAATTAGGCTACTGGCAGAACACGCACATCCTGCAACCTTCTGTCGAGGTTTGGCCATGGCAAGCAGATTAGTAAAACATCAAAGCTCGGCCAAATATGCAGATATTTTCATCTTAAGTTCTAGTGATGGAGGAGATGATAGTGCATAAGGCTTTGGTGATGAAACTGGAAGATATGGCTGCATAGCGGCGTCTTGTTGAAGTGGGGTGATTTATTACCTAAATTGACTGGTCGTTCAAATCAAAGACCATTGGTATTTTTTACATGAATAGGATTGGCAGTCTGAACTGAATCCGACTTTGTTAATTCTTTATAGGGATAATATTTAGTACTGCCATAATCTTAACTGTTTTATCAACTAACAGATTGACTGTCGAAATGTACTTTATCCTTGGATGAGCCAACGTGTTATATAACACAATTCATCTTAAAACTAGGCACGGAAACCCTTCAACAATTTCGCCTATGGATCTCAAATAAATTCTGAAATTGATTTTTTAATGAGCTGCGTAAGAATCTTTTGAATTTAGACCTCATTCAGCATAATTTAACAGAACACTTACGTTGATTATTAAATCTGAAGTTATGAACCTCGCCTCAGGGTAAAGGAGCTCTTTCCCCTGCGTCAAAGCGTGGCACAGACAGAAAAAACCGCTTTGAAATATGGAACGCATAACAATCGCTCCACTTCTCACGACCTGGACTGAGAAGTTCAGATGCGAAGACGGGGTCAGCTTCAGGAAAGGGGGCACTGTTTTTTCCTAATTCCCCGATTGATTGTTGGGTGGTTCTGCTACGTACAGTCTTAGACTAACATATAGTCTAATAAAAAGAGAGCCCAGTGATTCTCTTCATTTTCAGATACTGCAGTAATCTAGACTTGCCAAACATTATAGACTTGCATGGGCTGTAGTTGATATAAATGTATCAGGGTCTGTAAGACAGACTACGTACAGTCTATACAGGAGGAAAGTGACCTGTAAACAATTTGTTGTGCTCTGTTTAATAGAATACCTGGCGTGTCTAAACCGTTGTTTGAATTAGCTAGGGGTATACGTTTTTGCTGTTTTACCCATGTGTGACTATTTACACCTTTTAATAAAATGTTTTATGCTGATTAAGAAAAGGTGTTTGAACGAGTATGACAACAATTGTCTTTAAGTATTTGCAATTAATGTTATCACTGAAAATGACAATGTAAATTGGTTTGAAGAAAAATATAATTCAATGCAACCAATACACCGAATACCATCAAACTATTTCGAGTTACCCGAAGTTCGAGACAAGCGAAGAGTCTACATCAGACCAGAATATCGATAGTATAAACTTACTTCGTTTAATAGACACTTTCGAGTTGATGGAATATCACAGTGGGATATAACAAACATATTTTTTACATATATCTGCTTGTATCTTTGATAGGTCGTAATTCAGATATTATTTGGTTGACGGGATGTGTTTTTGTTTTGTTTTTGTTTTTATTTAGATGTTATTTGTTTGGTTGTATTGCATAGGTAAATAACTACTCTTAATAGGCATAATAATTGACAAAGACATGGCATTCATTCACTCCGTTGTATTGTCCCTTCAGTCCTACGTTGAACGCATTACATCAACACTCAGAACTAACAAATAAAGAAATACAGCTTTCCGGTGGTAGTTTAAAGTGTCCAACAATAATATAAACAGTTTTGGTTTTTGTGAAATATCTGTCAGTCTTTCATTAATATATCGTTACGTTCAGAAGCATCTTAGGGGGAAATATACACAAACCCTCCCACTGTTCAAGAGGAACAAGACGCTGCTTGTACGTCGGGATGGTAGATTTCACAGCGTATAAACATATTACATCTTTGTACTTGAAAATATGAATATGCATTTCTTTGCAGCTATTATATGACGCAGAAAACAAAAAGAATATATATAAAATTCAACACTGCAGGCCCCCGATAACACAGATGTACTTAACGCGCGTTGCCTACACTCGAGCGCTGTTTAAAGTTTGACACAAGTTTGGGCTTCCTAAGAAGTTCCAGATGGTTTTTATGTTTTGCACGTCAAATTGAGGAATGATAAGGTCACGTGTTATCATGAAAAATAGTTTGCAAAAATTTTCGATATGAAAAACTCTCCTGTTTCAGCCCAGTGGAGGTCGGGTTGTTGTATGATATGAACACGCCGCATGCGCTGTAAACAAACAATGCCCGTTTATGAAATCTTTCCCTGGCGACCTGTACATCAACATACAAGCTAGACATCAGTAGACTTGACGATCTGTACTTATAAATGAGCCTTCATTAGTGAGTGAGTGAGTGAGTATGGTTTTACGCCGCTTTTAGCAATATTCCAGCAACATCACGGCGGGGGACACCAGAAATGGGCTTCACACATTGTACCCATGTCGGGAATCGAACCTGGGTCTTCGGCGTGACGAGCGAACGCTTTAACCACCAGGCTACCCGCCCGCCCCGAGCCTTCATTAACTGTCAGTAAGATATTGAACATGTTTTACGGGTAGGCCAGGACATACTTACCCTCTACGAGAACAGGGGGCACGGGTGGCCCAGCCGTCTATGGCGCCGCGATTCGCTGTGCAGAGTTGCGTCCCTTGGGCACGCCAGAAACCTATGATTGTGGGTTCGAATCCCGGTTCGAATCCCGGTTCGCCCAGATTGTGTTTCTAGGTTTGTCAGCACCATACCCGTGCTCGTGGGTTTCACCGAAGTGGTAAACGTCTGAGACCTGCATCGCTTCAGGCTTTCCTCCCACATTAAGCTGACACGCCGCGATGTAACTGGAATAATGTTAAAAGCGGCGTTAAACACAACTCACTCACTCTACGAGAACACCTTGTGTCATCACTGATTTTTAATGATCCATTCGTATAATGTTCACCACTATGTTTCCTTTTACGCCAAATGGAATCTGTTTCGGCGGATAATTGAGACTTACAACTGTTTAAGCTTACTGAGATTAGAAACTATGTAAATGCTTTGATGGGTACTGGGAGGTTGGAAGAACACGAAGACGTGAACCGTTGATGGATAACAGCTTCTTTATGACAGACACCCAATGAAGGGCAAGAAGTAACCCTGAAACGTTCTTATCTATAAAGTTCCATTGTTTAAAGCAGCGTTTGGAATGATAGCTCGATGATTACCTTTAATCATTCTAGTAATTGTCCAGCGGGCGGGTTTCCGGACAAAGGGGGTCAAAACTACTGTAATACTATATACATTTATACAGTTGCATCTTATTTTTAATATTAATACTGTCTGGCTCCTCGAAAACATGTATTATTTAGTATATAGAAGTCCTGTGCATTGGTTTAGCCAAACTGACTAGTGAATATCATGTTAATACATCCGGGCGCCGAAATGCGTCACAATGGAAGCGTCTACGTGTATTACATATGAAAGCCAAGCCCTGCTCTTCCTCTACGTTGTCGCCTGTGGTCGTATGTAGGACTGCACCCTAACGCATTGTGTTTCCTGCCGTCGCTTACAGCAGTGTACATATATTTTGTTGAGTAGTTTCGCCTTTAGGACCCAGAACAGTTGGTATTGTGTGTTTGATGACAGTTTGACTTTTAGTCTCTGCGTAAAAAAAAAAATAATTTCAATTCAAAATCATTTTTATGGATATTTTGTTGTTATGATGATGATGTGTTGAAATGTTTGATGATCGCGGTGGATATTGCATATTTGAACATCGTTAGACGTTATAGGTATTGTACATAGCTGAAACCTGTTCTAGTCAACAACCCCGCTTCTGAAAGCTCGGCGTTTGCATAAACACCAGTAACACATTTAAAGACAAAATAACATTTTTTCTTTGATGTTCTGTCGCAAAACTTTGTTGTTGTTGTTGTTGTTGTTTTTTCTCTGATTTCAAGAAAGTTGGTTGTATGGCCAAGTATGGTTAAATGGTGAAAAGTATGCTACTGTGGTCACCTTTGTCATAGGTAAAGTGAATGGGGTTTAGCGTCGCGTCCAAGATTATTGCACTTCTATAGCGACGTGCATGCACGTGTATGTGTGTGTGTGTGTGTGTGGCTGCTTGTACTAGTCCGGACTGATGCCGATTCATAGTGTCAGCCCACTGAGATACTATGCCGCAGTTTAACATGAATACCCCACTCAGACACAGTATACTGACTCCTAGCCGACCAGTCCTTGTTTTAGCCCCTTAATGCCGAGCCCAAGACAGGGTAACAACAAGTACCATCTTTTAACGTCTATTGGTATGAAGCGGCCGGGAATTGAACCCCCGACCTTCTGCGCTCCGGGCGGAAGCTCTACAACTAGACCACGGAGGCGGTCCCTTTGTTATAACTTCAAACTGTGTTTTATTATTATTGCGTTAATACGGTAAACAAATGCCGATCTAAATTGAACCATAATATAAAATGCATTTTGTCGTTATATATTTTTCAAACTTTATGAATGCTAGAAGAGAATAACAGTTGTGTTTTCAAATTCAAGTACATCTAGAAATACTGATATTTACATAGATAAACTTACTCTTTAAGAAACCTGTCTCGACTTAATGATATGCATTATCTCTAATTATAGCTGTCGTGGTTTTATCCACGTGAACCTTGTCCAAAAAGTAATGTAGATTCATCAATGCCAACATGTGTTTTTTTCCGAGACCTGCAGCCGAGTGTAAATCGGATATAATTTTATCAGAAGATATTTCAACATGTCTTTATTCTTTGAAAATAAACGAGAGACTTAAACCCCAAGACCACGAAACGTAGGCGTCTGCTTTCAGAGGAACATTGGCGCCAAAAGCTAATAAGAAAATGTTAAGAAGATTAAATTTGTCGAAAAAACGTTTTGTCAACGGCCGCGTGGTTCTCCTTATGTTACGAGAGTCGTCGAGTCTTCAGCCATTGAAAATCAAGTGTCTTCCTGTTGAAATTTCCCTAATGGTGATGATATGGCTTCGGTTTATTTTTTAATGTCATTTTTTTCATCGTCGTAAATTATATTTCTATATTCATTCGCTGACTTGTCTTTTTATGCAATGTTAGGACGAGATTTTATTTACGATATGTTCCACTCTGGTGAGTTTTCAATGAGCTTTATGACTTAATAACTTGTTGAATATGTTTTGACATTTGCTCGTGCTTGAATATATCATTATCGCTCAAACAACACCTCTCAGTTCTATTTTATATTCATGAAACCCCTTATGAAATGTGTTTTAGAATGTCAACCTAACTGCTTAAGCCAATCGAAAAAAAAGTCGATTAAAGGAAGTCATCGAAAGTTACCCAAAGGCCTGAAGAGTTAACGTACCGTGTGACAAAAAATACCTCAAAATGGAATTCCTTTACTGTTTACAACACCGGTTTAGAAACTACATGAAGACATATATACAGCAAAAATTACAGTGATGCTATTGATACCTCGATAATGTAAGCCTCGTTTTTTTATATAGCAGTGCTAGGAATGACCGCTTGATGACGTCCTTAAGGTACATGTAAATATCGTTTACTTCAAGTCTTTGGGGATATGTGATTATCCGTTGTTAGAATTTCACTATTCATCTTCCCGTACCAAGGGAGTTAACTTGACTATATAGGTCAAGTATCCACCCTTACCGAACTAGGCTTGGAATTCCGGAGTTACATTTTGGCTGGATTAACGAGTCTATGCATAGTCCACTAAAAATCGCTTAACGAAAAAGACACCAGGTTCGTGAACAACATGGATTTCAACGTGCAGATTTCGGGAACTGGCAGAACTGGGCGTCGACACACATATTTAAAAAAAATCTTTTCATGTTTTTAATTACGTTGCTCGGATGATTTGATCCATTTCGCGAAGTAAGACCCGTTTTATTGCAAAATAGATCTTGATCGTCTTGACTGGGAGCTGAAATTTTGTTTCAAGCAAATGTAAGTGATAAGGAGAGGTTGAATCTGATTGGTCAATAAGAGGGACATGGAAGGGACATAACTCGTAATAGCCACCAGCGGCGCTACGACCGATCCAAGAAATTCCAGCCTAGTTAGGCGAGGGTGGAAACTGGTCTTTTGTAGTTAGTTAAAGCCCATGCCTCGGGAAGATGCAATACAATTTAACACTTAATCAAAACTAAAACCGCCGTCACCACTTTCTTTTAGACCGAAGCAGTCGCAAGGCACATATTACCTTCTATTCCATCATGTCCTCCTATGAACATGTCACGATCGATGTCCTCCTATGAACATGTCACTATCGATGTCCTCCTATGAACATGTCACTATCGATGTCCTCCTATGAACATGTCACTATCGATGTCCTCCTATGAACATGTCACAATCGATGTCCTCCTATGAACATGTCACTATCGATGTCCTCCTATGAACATGTCACTATCGATGTCCTCCTATGAACATGTCACTATCGATGTCCTCCTATGAACATATCACTATCGATGTCCTCCTATGAACATGTCACTATCGATGTCCTCCTATGAACATGTCACTATCGATGTCCTCCTATGAACATGTCACTATCGATGTCCTCCTATGAACATGTCACTATCGATGTCCTCCTATGAACATGTCACTATCGATGTCCTCCTATGAACATGTCACTATCGATGTCCTCCTATGAACATGTCACTATCGATGTCCTCCTATGAACATGTCACTATCGATGTCCTCCTATGAACATGTCACTATCGATGTCCTCCTATGAACATGTCACTATCGATGTCCTCCTATGAACATGTCACTATCGATGTCCTCCTATGAACATGTCACTATCGATGTCCTCCTATGAACATGTCACTATCGATGTCCTCCTATGAACATGTCACTATCGATCATTCCAGGATCGCTCCAAAACGCTGACATGCATACGAGTATAATGTCGTTAAAGCTGGGATACAGACATCTTGCCGAGGCAAGGGAGTTAACTGACTGTGAAAGTTTCCATCCTTGCCGAACTAGGCTGGTATTATGGAGTTATATTTTGGCTGGACTAACGAGTCCATGCATAGTCCAAGCAAAATTGCGTTACGAAATCGAAATCCGGTTCGTAAACTGTCGTGCAGATATCGGTCGATTGCAGGATTTGCAAAGCATGTGTACCACCAATTCGACATTAACAGATATATTTTCCAGATCTATTCATGTTTTTAATCTTGGTGGTCACGTGATTTGATGCATTTCGCGAATTAAGACTCGTTTTATTACAGTATAGATTTTGATTATCGATCAGATAGTCTCCACCTGGCGCGGCCATTTTGTTTGAATCAAATGCAAGTGATATGAAATGTGGAATCTGATTGGAGAAGGGACATAACTCGTATTTGCAACTGGTGGCGCTACGATGGAGCCCAGAAATTCCAGCCTAATTCGGCAAGGGTGGAAACTGGACTTTAACTGTCAATTAACTCCCTTGCCTCGGGAAGATGTTCACTGTTAGGTTATGCAATTCAACATCAAAGGAGTTCGAGTTTGGGGAGTTTTACTGTAACCAACCATGAATTTGAACAATTCTATGACTGACATTTAACACCAGTCAACTCTCGGTTAATGAAACTGCAGCAGAGTTTATTATATCCGAACCTCGCTGAACAATAAGTGCAAGTGACATCTGATTAGTACAGTAAACTACGGTTATAATGAACTCAAACCGGCCGCTATTTTATGTTCGTTATAACCGTAGTTCGTCATAAGCATATATCCAGCATATTTACAGAAAAGGGACAGAACCAAAAAACATTTTGTTATATCCGTCAGTTCGTTATGAGCGTGTTCGTAATAAACGTGGTTTACTTTATTTGGTTCGAAAAAACGACCTGTTGATACATCCGATTTCGTCATTTCCAGAGTTGGGTGTCCATGTTAAATTGAACTGCTCTACCTGCGTTTCATGATGAAAGATTTCGTTTGGTTGTTTTATATATAATATTCTAGCCAGGTCTTCGTTTCACAAACACCCTTAACTCTGCGGCTGTCGCAAGTCTGTGTTAAAGTATAGACCTGCGACTGTCATAATATCTATAAATGCCCCAGGCACTGGCCTTCGTAACAATGTTAATGCACACTCCTCTACTGAGTGACGACCACAACAATAACCCGTTTTACGTCAATGATTTGAATGTTGTTAGCGTAAAGCAACGTTCAATCAGAATTCATCTTGTCTCGACATGATCATCCAGAAATCGGGTTACATGTAGAAACTTCGAGACAACAGTTTTCGCAACACAAAGAAACTGAGAAACTGTCTTAAAACGAAGAACCCTATTCGGTGAGAAATAGATCCGTGAAGATCCGGGATTGAATAGATCTTCAGCAACCCATGCTTGCCGCAACAGGCTACTATGCTTGTCGTAAGAGGCGACAGCATCGGGTGGTCAGACTCGCTGATTTGCTTGATGCATGTCATCGTATCCCAATTGCGTGGATCGATGCTCATGATGTCAGTCACCAGATTGTCTGGTCCAGACTCGATTATTTACAGTCCATCGTCATATAGCCGAAACATTGCTGATAGCCGCGTTTAACAACAAAGAAATAAATAAAGAGAGGTGAGAAATAGGTCCCCAGTAACCAATGGTTGTCTTGATGACTAAATTCTATCGAATGGCAGGCACGGTGACTTGGTTGCTTGTGCGCTATCGTACCTCGACGGCGTTTGGCGTTGCTCATAATATCAACCACTGGTTTGTCTGGCAAGAGTCGATTATGTACAGACTGTCGTGGTACAGCTGGAATATGTCCGATTGCGTTGCACAACAACACAAATAAACAAACACTCGAAGGACACTTCAAGGGGGTAGAAAGAAAATAACCATATTTTTAAGATTAAGATTTGTACCATGTTTTGCCTTGCAAATCTCTGTAGACATCTGGCAATGTCGTGACTCTACACATCATAAATTAGTTTGCTGTCATCGGAGATCGTGACAATCTCAAGCCGAATGCCAATTATATAATTCGGTGAGGGTGGTACCATTGGACTTTAACGCTGCCTAATGGTGTCTCGCGACTTATGTGATATACTTTACACCCGCGTTGTAGATCCCGTGTGCTGTGTACGTGTTTAAAGCAATGCATGACCATTTTAAATGAGGCGAAAAATTGAAACAATCTACAAATGCTGTCACACCTCGTACATATCACCGTTGCTGGTCGTGGTTTGTTTACAAGCCTTATCAGCCTTTTCAGTGCAGCAGATATGATTTCTTTTTTAGAAGGCTCAGTTATTTTTGGTATCAAAAACGTATTTTTAATTCTGCAAATTCATTTGAGGCCCAAGCGAGAGGACACCAGGCTATTCCTCATGTACGTAGACGCAGGCAATCATTTCGTCTAAGACCTGCATCACTTTGGGCTTTCCTCCCACATTAAGCTGACATGCCGTGATATAACTGAAATACTGTTCAAATCGACGTTAAACCGCTCAATTAACCTTATAAACCGGAGATAAATCTAAAAAAGTGCCCATAACCCACTCTTGAACAAACAAAGTGGCTTTTCGTCAAGTCATCCAAGTGTTTCCTCTTGAAATTACCCCGCGAACAAAGATAGCGAAAATAGGATAGTGTGTTCGCTTGATGCCGAGTTCAAGTCCATATATGGTGTGTATGTGAGGCCTTTTATGGTGTTTTTTCGTTGCCTTGTATATATGGAGCAATGTTGATAATAACTTCAACCCGTAGTTCAGTTATATCAATTAATGGGAGCGGAACAGCAAAGAAGACTAAGGTCCAGACATTCACCTCTAGAGGACCACCCCCAACCCACACACCCAACTCCGTGGGGATTCCGGCTTAGAATAGGTCCTCCCATCCAATCTGGTCGCCGTTGTACAAGCGATCTTAGCGCTAAGGTGATCGTAACTCCCATACCTAAACATAGACTTACGATGGTCGTAGCGCTAAGGTTGTTTTGTGCAACGGCTCCCTGGTCGTACGAGGCGACCAAAACGGCTCGGTTGGTCGGGTCGGTAACTTGGAGAGGGCACGGGTGGCACAGTCGTCTGAGGCGCAGCGATTCCGCTGTGCAGAGTTGCGTCCCTTGGGCACGCCAGAAACCTATGATTGTGGGTTCGAATCCCGGTTCGAATCCCGGTTCGCCCAGATTGTGTTTCTAGGTTTGTCAGCACCATACCCGTGCTCGTGGGTTTCACCGAAGTGGTAAACGTCTGAGACCTGCATCAATTCGGACTTTCCTCCCACATTAAGATTACACGCCGTGATATAACTGGAATACTGTTAAAAGCGGCGTAAAACCCAACTCACTCACTCACTCGCTCACTCACTCACGGTAACTTGGTTGATAGGCCGGCATCGTACACCGACGGCAGGGATTAATGTTCACAATATCAACAACTGGATTCTTTGGACCAGATACGATTATCTACATGTTGCCGCCCTAAAGCAAGAATATTAAACAACAAACAGACTCAACTTTGGTGAAACCCACGGGCACTTGTATTGTGATGACAAACCAAGGATCATAACCCGAATATTAGAATTCAGTATAATCGAATCCAGGATCCGCGAAGGTAAAATACTTAAGTGAGTGAGTGAGTATGGTTTTACGCCGCTTTTAGCAATATTCCAGCAATATCACGGCGGGGGACACCAGAAATGGTCTTCACACATTTTACCCATGTCTGGAATTGAACCCGGGTCTTCAGTGTGACGAGCGAACGCTTTAACCACTAGGCTACCCGACCGCCCAGGAAATACGTAAAATACCGCATGCATAAAAGCGCCATAGGTCGCCGATTGCAACTTATATGACAGTGGAGAATGCAGTTTTAATGCCCGCTGATCAGCTATTCAAGGTTACAAAACCCTTGTTGTTGACGGTAGATTTAATTTAACCATTATGTCATATACATACAAGTACGTGAGTTACTTTGAAAAAATGAATACATGATAATTATAATGATATGAATAATACTATTGTTGCTACTGATGATGATGAAGTTGATGATAATGATTATGATTATTATTATGATTAGTAGTAGTAATAGAAGAAGTAGTAGTATTTGTCGTCGGCGTCACCTTCATTATAAATTTTACTTTCATTATTATTATCAAATCATCATCATCGTACGTTGTAATGATGTAGAAATCAATGTGCTAATTACATGTACGTGATGCATATCACGTAACTTTCAAATACTTCCTCAATATCACATGCTGCAATAGACAACAGGAAAGTGTCGCTTTGCTTCGTCGTATAGTATCAAGCATATGCCATGTAAAGTACTTGTCTGTAACTTAACGTACCCAGCTGGACAGACTCTTGAACGACATCAACTGACCTTTGGTCAAGGAGCGTCTATGTCGGGGCGTTCTGCACTGTCTGCCTGTCAACTTGACTAAAAATGGTATTCACACTATATATAATTACCGTATTTTTTATATGTGACTGCCAAACGATAAGAAAATGATAGATTATCTTTTTCTTTATTTATGCGATTTGTGACAAATTAAAATTCATATATATTTAACAGTAAAGTTCTAACTCTCAGGCACAATATAGTAATAATTAATAATAATATTTTATTTATTACTATATTGTGCCTGAGAGTTAGAACTTTACTCTGTGTGTGTTTTTGCTTCTCAAGTGCCATACTATTCAAGTGGGGTCAAAAGTAAATCGTATCAAAGATAAACTGATGGGCAAGAAAGCACACATCTGAAAATGTAATTTGATCAATTAATTACAAACGTTATCAAAACGTTACTGTATAGGCTGAAAACACTGAAAATCCTATGAATCCCGTATGAAACACACCATCATCAAATAACCATTTCTTGTTCGTTTCATATTAGTTTAATACTTTGCTTGTTGTTTAACGCCACACTCACAATATTCCAGCTATATGACGACGGTCTGTAAATAATCGAATCTGGACAAGACAATTCAGTGATTAACATCATGAGCATCGATCCACGGAATTGGGATAGGGGACATGTAGTCAACCAAGTCTGGGAGCCTGACCATCCATTTCATCGCCTAATAAGACAAGCATGGGTTGCTAGGTAACTATATTATAAACCGAATCCCCACGGGTAAATAGACATTTGTTAGTTTATAAAGAAAAGTCGACGGGAATCAGATGTATAGCACTAAAAGAGTCATTCACGCGTTTTTTTGTACGTTGCAGTCAGTTATACCCTAGCTATATCACAGCCTTCTGTACATAGTGGATATACTGACATTAAGTCCCAAAAATAAAGTTATCTCATTTAAAAATATATATCTACAAAATAAAATAAATTAAAATCCCAATGGAGCCTAGAACAATCCTTGATGTAGGGCTTAGGCACTCTAGACTTGCCTTATCATTTTTGACTTGACTTCTTTTTTATAAAAAATGTCTCTAGGGTGTGGGAGATAGACAACGTGATCGAGTCTGGGCCAGTTAGAACAGCGGTTGGTTATAAGCAACGTTCAACGCCGTCGAAGTACGATGATGTGCAATCTACCAAGTCAGCGAGCCTGAGCACCTGGGCCCCGTTCCACAAAGCCATCTTAGCGCTAAGGTGGTCGTAACTCCCATACTTTAACACTGGCTTACGATAGTCACAGCGCTAAGATCGCTTTGTGGAACGGGTCGCTGAACTATTACACACCCCTTACAACAACCATGCGTTGCTAGGAAACTATATACACTTCACTTTAGGTCCTTAACACAAACCTAAACACTATCCTTGCCCTATAATTGTGACGCGTTTTGGTCTAAACAGGTTTAGGATCTGGACATGTGTAGGGAATCAAATGTGCATCGTCAAGCGAAGTTCATTAACTATAACTTGACATAAAATTACAGTAAAGTGAGATACCCTGGGCACCGTTCCACAAAGCGATCTTAGCGCTACGACTATCGTAAGCCAGTGTTAAAGTATGGGAGTTACGATCACCTAAGTGCTAAGATGGATTTGTCGAATTGGGCCCTGAACCATAAACAACCCATTTCTCCCCTCTTGGTCGTAGGATTGGATTCTTATTAAAATAGACAAATAGTGTGAAGTAAATGAAATGTTCACGAAATAAATTTAAAAAGTGAACAAAAGCCTAAGGAAAACAAGAACCTCAGACTCAAGAAATGGAAATGATTTAATGAAAAAAGATAACAATTGATAATCGTAATATTCCAAAAAGAGTCACATCTCACGTGAATAATGAAAGAAACGGGGAGACGTGTAAACATGCTGTCAAACGTCTCAAATCAATGTAACTAATGTTTGACATATAAAATCTCTTGTAAACATTCTCTAAAACCAACATGGTTTTGCCCGTGTTGTCACACACATAACCCAAAAGGGTTCCTCGTGTCTACTAAATTTGATTGAATCTGTATGTATATATATACATATTTATATAAGTAAGAAAAGCCAAACAATATACAGAGCGTCACTCTGTAATATCAGATTGACATCTTAGCTCTCCTGTTAACCCGATGCTAGTGAAAATTTAAAGTACTGTGAAAATGTTTGACACTATCCGAGTTGTTTAGAAGCAATATTGTTTTCTTAATTGTTAGTGGTTTTAACGAAATAATTATTATAAATTATTGTAATTTCTTTTGCATGCGTGCTAAGCAACTAAAAGTCACAGCTGTAGAAAGGATATGAGAACCTTGGATCTCTGATGACGTGTCTGTATTAGGTTATGTTTTAAGATATGAAATAGGTTCTTCATATATATGTTTCCTTGTCGCGTGTTCAAGATTTCCATGTGATGTACCTTATAAATATACCCAGTAAACTGAAGCCAAGTAATATCTCACATTCAACAACATGAAACCTCTATACTAAGAGGGCGGCTGGATAGCCAAGTGGTTAAAGCGTTCGTTCGTCACGCCGAAGGCCCGGGTTCGATTCCCCGACATGGATCCGATGTTTGAAGCACATTTCTGGTGTTCCCCGCCGTGATATCGCTGAGTATTGATAAAAGGTACGTAAGACTACCTACACGGAAAACACGGAAACATCTATACTGAGACACGGATAACACGGAAACATCTATGCTGAGACACGGCTAACACGGAAACATCTATACTGAGACACGGATAACACGGAAACATCTATGCTGAGACACGGCTAACACGGAAACATCTATGCTGAGACACGGCTAACACGGAAACATCTATGCTGAGAAACGGCTAACACGGAAACATCTATGCTGAGACACGGCTAACTCGGAAACATCTATCTGAGACACGGATAACACGGAAACATCTATCTGAGACACGGATAACACGGAAACATCTATCTGAGACACGGATAACACGGAAACATCTATCTGAGACACGGCTAACACGGAAACATCTATCTGAGACACGGATAACACGGAAACATCTGTACTGACACACGGATAACACGGAAACATCTGTACTGACACACGGATAACACGGAAACATCTATACTGAGACACGGATAACACGGAAACATCTATACTGAGACACGGATAACACGGAAACATCTGTACTGACACACGGATGACATGGAAACATCTATACTGAGACACGGATGACATGGAAACATCTATACTGAGACACGGATGACATGGAAACATCTGTACTGACACACGGATAACACGGAAACATCTGTAGTGACACACGGATGACATGGAAACACCTGTACTGACACACGGATGACATGGAAACATCTGTACTGACACACGGATGACATGGAAACATCTGTACTGACACACGGATAACACGGAAACATCTGTAGTGACACACGGATGACATGGAAACATCTGTACTGACACACGGATGACATGGAAACATCTGTACTGACACACGGATGACATGGAAACATCTGTACTGACACACGGATGACATGGAAACATCTTTACTGACACACGGATGACATGGAAACATCTGTACTGACTCACGGATGACATGGAAACATCTGTACTGACACACGGATGACATGGAAACATCTGTACTGACACACGGATGACATGGAAAAATCTGTACTGACACACGGATGACATGGAAACATCTGTACTGACACACGGATGACATGGAAACATCTGTACTGAGACACGGATAACACGGAAACATCTGTACTGAGACACGGATAACACCATGGAAACTTCTATGCTGAGACACGGCTAACACGGAAACATCTATCTGAGACACGGATAACACCATGGAAACTTCTATGCTGAGACACGGCTAACACGGAAACATCTATCTGAGACACGGATAACACCATGGAAACTTCTATGCTGAGACATGGATAACACGGAAACATCTATGCTGAGATACGGATAACACGGAAACATCTATGCTGAGGAAACATAACGCATCGGAAACACTTTATAGGACCACCTTCAAGCAAGTCACCATATGTCTGTTTAGTCTGCGAACACACTTATGTACTAAACCCTCTTCACGCTGGTTAAATCGCCTTTAGAAAATAATACACAAGAGGTTTTTAGCTAAATACTCAAATAACAGTAAATGCGTCTTTATGGAATTTTTCAAACATGACAATGCAGCTTTAACCATTACTGGGAATTATGGTGGGTTTTTTTTCCTCTGTATCTTTATTCAATGATCACATTTATTCAGCCCAAGTCATGTCGAAGCGTATTACTATAGTCCCTACGCTAAGGCCACTTTATTAAACGGGATTTTTTTAAAACGTTTTCTGGTCTCACACTAAATCACATCCGTGTAAGAAAATTATCCATATTTGTTTAGTGTAACGACCGTGCGAATAAGGATGTCAATAATTGGCACTGTGTCACTGGAAAGTATGCCTTAACCAATGCCATACTTTAAAGCTTTAAGAATGACGTCTTAACTTTATCAACTTGGCAGCTGACATATATGAGTTAAAAACTGTCTGCAACAAGGTCAAACTATCGATGGGCAATAATATGTCACTACGTCTGAGAAGCTATCACAGAAAAAAACGTCGGGGAAAGCTCCGTTCGGAAAGTGGAAACAATTTTCTATCCGAGGCCAAGATAACTCACACATACGCCACACATACACACGCACACCACACATACACACGCACACACCACACATACATACACATCACACATACACACGCATACGACACATACACACGCACGCACACACCAGACATACACACGCACACCACACTTACACACACATACACACACAGACACCACACATACACACGCACGCACACACCATATATATACACACACACTACACATACACACGAACACCACACTTACACACACATACACCACACATACACACGCACGCACACACCACACATAAACACACATCACATACACACGCACGCACACACCACACATACACACGCCACACATACACACACCACACATACACACGCACACCACACATACACACGCACACCACACATACACACGCACACCACGCATACACACGCACACCACACATACAAACGCACGCACACACCACACATACACACACAGACACCACACATACACACAGACACCACACATACGCACACCACACATACACACGCACACCACACATACACATACATCACACATACACACGCACGCACGCACACAGTTAGAAAACACTTCCACTCACATGTCAAAGTTCGTTGTAGGTCAAAACCTGGAGACTCGATTGAGCGATAATATACTTAAAGCATGTGAGAACTAGCCGTTTACTGTTGCGGTGAAAAGATGATAAACAGTGAATATAGTGTTGCTACTTATGTATTGAATAGAAAAGGAAAATCCTGCGGATGGTAGATAAGGTTTAGTCATAAAAGTACGTGTGTACCCTTGGGGGTATACTCCCTTGACATGTAGTGATGCTGCTACTGCTGCTGCTGCTGCTGCTGCTGTTGCTCCTACATATATTGTGACCATCTGTCGAATTTACACCCGAGGGTCTCATGAAGCACACGTTATATTTTCTCCATCATATAAATATATACTGTTAGGAAATCACAGCCCAAGACACTTGAGATCACATTTATTTAAGGCTCTACAGCATGGCCACGCCTTGGGCCCAGTACAAGAGACTGGCTGGGAGGAATGACCTACTCAAGTCAAGTACACGGTCATTGTCAAACTGTGGTCATTGATGTCAGAATGTTTCTTATCGAAATAAAACAGTCCCCTAAAAATCCTTTTGGGCAAATAATCATTTTCCGTTCCATATCCGTTTGTAACAAAAATAGTTTGTGAATATTCCTTTTCTATTTGTGCAGTTTCACAGAGAAGGTGTAAATGTCAAATACATTCTTGTGGAAGTGTGCAGTGTGAAAATCTCAGGTTTTTCGATCCTATATTTGTCCGCATCAATGAATTTACTATCACTTAGGCAATGTATGATGGGGGGAGGGGGGGGGGGGGGGGGGGGGGGGGCACTCTGTGGTTTGTGGAAACGGGTGGTTAGTGTCTCGGTCACGGGGTCGATTACCCGTTATCGTACCCCGATCCGTGGACGTTGTTCATAATATCAACCACTGGTTTGTCTGTCAAAGACTGATTTATTTACAGGTCTCCGTAGTAAAGGGTCCGTTTATTTTAGATAACGCTCATCCTTATATGTCTACTAACATTACCACCCCGGTAGGATTCGGGTTAGAATTGATCCCCAGTAACCTGTGATGCTCGTTGATGCTCGTTGATGCTCGTCGGGGCGGCTTAATGAATCGGGGGGTCAGGCTGGTTGACATGGTTGTTAGAGTGTCAATCATTGGTTTGTCTCGTCCAGAATCGACCCTTGTGTTGACTAGTCTTGTAGATAACATGTTGACTAGTCGAGTACATAACTTGTTGAATAGCCTTGAAAATAATGAGTTAAAGAGCCTTAAAGACAATGTGTTGAATAGCCTTGTAGATAACATGTTGACTAGTCGAGTATATAACTTGTTGAATAGCCTTGAAAATAATGAGTTAAAGAGCCTTAAAGACAATGTGTTGAATAGCCTTTTTATACAATGTGTTGATAGCCTTGTAGATAACATGTTGACTAGACGAGTATATAACTTGTTGAATAGCCTTGAAAATAATGAGTTAAAGAGCCTTAAAGACAATGTGTTGAATAGCCTTTTATACAATGTGTTGATAGCCTTGTAGATAACATGTTGACAAGACGAGTATATAACTTGTTGAATAGCCTTGTAAATAATGAGTTGAATAGCCTTAAAGAAAATGTGTTGAATAGCCTTATAGACGATGTGTTAAATAGCCTTGTAGGTAATGTGTTGGATATTCTTATAGACAATATGTCGAATAGCCTTGAAGATAATGTGATGAATAAATGTAGGTGATGTGTTGAATATCCTTGTAGACAATGTGTTGAATATAGCCTTGTAGGTAATGTGTTGAATAGCCTTGTAGATAATGTGTTGAATAGCCTTGTAGATAATGTGTTCAATAGCCTTGCAGATAAAGTGTTGGATAGCTATGCAGATTATGTGTTGAATAGTCTTGTATATAACATGTTGAATAGCCATGTAGACAATGTGTTGAATGGCCTTGTAGACAATGTGTTGAATAGCCTTGTAGACAATGTGTTGAATCGCCTTGTAGATAAAGTGTTGGATAGCCTTGCAGGTAATATGTTGTATGGTCTTGTAGACAATGTGTTGAATAGCCTTGTAGACAATGTGTTAAATGGCCTTGTAGACAATGTGTTGAATGGCCTTGTAGACAATGTGTTGAATGGCCTTGTAGACAATGTGTTGAATCGCCTTGTAGACAATGTGTTGAATGGCCTTGTAGACAATGTGTTGAATGGCCTTGTAGACAATGTGTTGAATGGCCTTGTAGATAATGTGTTAAGGTTTGTAATGGCACGGTGATTTCTGATTGGTTATGGGGGCGTTTTAGTCACATGTCACACTTTTCAGCAGCACATTAATTTTGATGTTCGATACACGGGTTGCTAACATCCCCACCCTCCCAACAATCGTTATATAGCAAGCTAAGTTCCACACACCATTCCACGCACTCACGCACGCACGCACGCACCGCAGCGTGTTTTATGTGTAAGTCAGCGTTCTGCCAAAGAAGCTGCGTTACATTATATCTCGAAAAAAGTCTTGACAAGAAATGGAAAATAAAAAAATATTTTAGAGCTGTAAGCGTTTACTGGTGCACGAATAGCCCCTCTGGTCTTCTCATGAATTCAAAAGTTTTGATACACCTACTTTGGCAGATATCTGTGCATATTTCCCGGCTAGACTTAGAACAGCGTTCCAAGATGATCCGATACACACTTTCTAGAGATTAAGAAAATGAAAGTGTGGCTTTGTCTTTTTGTAGGATGAGCGCTAATTATCTGTCACTTAAGTTCTTTGCGATCGCTTACTACATTCCAAATACCTCACGCCGCCTATTAAATACACAAAAGACCACCAATGATGACGCCATTACCAAATCTCTAGACTACGATGCAGCCTTAATTGAAACGCAATCACCGGACCTTTTTAAAAAAAATATATATACATATAAATCAGAGACCGCAATACTTTTACTAATACATATGTCTATGTGTGAAAGTTTTGTGAAAACTGACTGTGAAGTTAAATATAGAAGGAGGGTCTTGCACAACAACTTCGTTGTGGATTAATTGGCGTTGCCGGTTTTTCTCAAAAGGTGCATCTGTTTATATTGAAACCCGAACCTCCTGGTATCAGCGGTTAACACACAGCTCCAATTGTTTGTAGAATTACTCCAGGATCTGGTGGTGAAATACACTGATTTCCTTCGGAACGAAACACGATCTCTTCGTTGAGTCACCGTTTGTCCGAAAGTTAACGGAACAGGAAAAGAAAGAGGCATTTTTTCAATTTATTTACATGCATGAGAAAATGCACTTGGACTAAAATTGATGGCTAGATTGAGTAAAAAGAAATCAGATAAGGACGTTATGAAACATGCTTCTCAGTTTGAAGCTAAAAAATCACGACCCGCTGAAATAATGACAATTTGATGCAAGGACACGAACGTTGTACCGAAGTAAACCTTGTATTTTTGCTCAGACTGAGTTTCAACGCCTCGTATTCTCACATGCACGCTTTAAACAAGGAACGGTAAAGTTATTGCTAGCAACAGCAACTTTTGCGCCAGTGTTTCAGTTTAATGTGATCAAATAAACGACGTCATATATGAAACATTTTCCCACAGATACCTTTACAGTTTGAGAATAAGAGAGCTTTTTAAAAGGAAAACGGAAGAAATCCATTGTCTGATACTTAAATGCTCTAAACATTTAAAAATATGCGTTTTCAATTGAGAGGTCGCATCGAAATAAATAGAAGTAATCGTATTTGTTAAAATAGGCTCAACTGTTACCTTAGGGCCCAGACTCGATTATATACAGACCGCCGTCATATAGCTTGAAAATTGCTGAGTGCGGCGTTAAACAACAAACAAACAAAGAACATCACCGCGCCATGGGGATTCCTGGTTAGAATTGGTCCCAAGCAACCAATGCTGGATTTAAAAGATGACAAAATAGATCGGTTGGTCAGGCTCGATGATTTGACCGAAAGTATGTCTTCGTACCCCGATCGCTTGGATCTTGCTCACAATATCAATCACTGGATTCTCTGGTCAAGTCTTGATTATTCACAGGTCGCCGTCACACAGCAGGAATATTGCTGAATGCGGCGTTAAACAACAAATTAACATTAACACGTCTCCTTAGTTATCATTATTTCAAATTTTCAAATTCAATACACATCACACAGGTAAATAAACTACATACCTTTCGGTCTTGCAAGAATGGCCAGAAATAAAGACAAGAAAACACTGGCGGCGATAAATCCTCTGGCGTTCCTTGCCATGACGATATGAAATAACGTTATATCCACGAGCGACCACAGCAGTATATCAAAGACAGGAAGTCAATTTCATTTTCGCTGAGTCTGAAGACCTATGCTAGGGTTCCGACTTCCTCTCTAAGTCTCCTTCGTCAATGCCCTATATCGACAGTCAGCAAAGGCGCGAACCACAATAGGTCATTAACAGTAAGTTTTGATTGACACGGGCTCTCTGTCTTAATGAGACCAACTCGAGCTCTGAGTGGCTATCGTTCCTCGCCGTCAGGTTTAACTGAAATGTTAATGTAACTGTATTGAAAAATTGCCCCTTTTAAATTAAAATAGATGAGGTGTTTAAGAGACGTGGGCGGGCGGTGGTGGTTAGCGGGATTATTAAGTTGATAGAGGACATGGGATGGAAGCTCGTCTGTATGTACGCCTTGAATAAATCATTTTTTTAACAGATTAAATTCCACCGATCTGCGATATAGAGTAATAGCTGTTGAGGCATGTTTAACAAGCAAGTGTTTATTTCTATCATGACATAAAGTCGCTTGGTGATGTTGACGGTTTTCTTGATAGGCATCGCGGTGATACTAGATACGTGAGGTTATAGTGAAGTTCACAATACACATTTAGCCGAGTTTGAAATTCAGGAACATGTGATTGGTGAATCTGTTGACAGATGCAACAACTAAAAATTAGTACTTCAAACTCGGAACATTATACCATTGACAGCTCATCTTAAAATAAAATGAGAAAGAAAAAATATGAAAAATTTAAATCCGTCTGATGCTTAAGATCCGGGGAAGAATAGGTCTTCGGCAACCCATGCTTGCCATAACAGGCGACTATGCTTGTCGTAGATGGCGACTAACGGGATCGGGTGGTCAGGCTCGCTGACTTGGTTGATGCATGTTATCGATCCCAATTGCGTGGATTGATGCTCATGATATTAATCACTGGATTGTCTGGTCCAGACTCGATCATTTACAGACCGCCGTCATATAGCTGGAATATTGCTGAGTGCGGCGTTAAACAACCAACCAACCAACCAAGCATATATTACGATGTCTAAAGAAGGCGCTGTGCGTCCAGTCACTTTGGACAACATTATGTAAAGGTGTAGTTATTTAGTTATTGCAGCGTTAACGTAGGCGGGCGGTATGTTAACCACCAGGCTAACTAACCTAAAATAGTCCATACAGCGTACAGTATGTTTGGTTTTGTGTGGTTCACATCCATGAGCGTACAGTCAGTGTTACAGACGTTGTCAAAGGACTACTTTTGCTATCTTGAAGATTGTGTTTGTTGTTTTACGCCGCACTCACCAATATTCCAGCTATGCCGCGGCAGCCTGTAACCTCCAGGAACACACATCCCCTTGAAAACAAATGGGGAGAATGGTATTTGTTTGGCGTAGGGGACTAAAACCAGAGACTGATATAAAGAGCAAGGCCCCACGCCCCACGCCCCACGCCCCGCGCTCCGCGCCCCACGCCGTCTGGGGACAACCAGGTCACTGAGTTAGGGACCTGTCGGACCCCGGTTCGCACGTGACACAAGGTCTGTTGTATTAACAATAAATGATTTACATAATCGTTTGAACGGAGAGCTGAAGATATCGCTAGATAGGTTGATTACCACCACCTGTATCCCAGCTTTAACACCATCGCACTCGTACTGTCTGGTTTAGGTGAGGTGAGGTGAAATGGGTGTTCACGCCGCTTTCTAGATTATAGCACTTACGAGGGGCGTTCAATAAGTTTTGCAACTTCAATATAAGACAAAGTCGCAGAATATATTTTGCACTTTTATTTTTCAATTTAATCTCCATTCACCTCAATACACTTATTCTATTTGTCCTTCAAGCTTTTAATACCACTTTTATAGAAATCCGCAGATTGGCCCTCTAACCACGCCTATGTGGCAGCCTTTATGTCCTCGTCATCCTGGAAGCGTCTTCCACGTTGGGCAGATTGAATTTGCCGGAACAGGAAACAGACACTGGGGGCTAAGTCTGGGTTCGAACAGTTAAATCACACACCCTACAGCCCAGGCTTAGCCCCCAGTGACTGGTTCCACAGAGGCGTGGTTAGGGGGCCAATGGTATGACGCGACCGGGGATCGAACCCCCGACATCCCGCTTTCCGGGCAGAGACTCTATCTTCCAGACCACAGAGACGGCCATGTGGTTTAGATTCTAGACAGTTCTTATATTGACATTACGATTATTTATTATGTCCTGTATTACGAGGTTCTGAGGCAAATTGAAAACTGTGTTTTGGAATCGACACCCAAACTTTAAGAAGAAAACATATCTTCGTTCTAGTTCAACTTACTGTTGGAGGGAAGATCAAGTGTTATGTTACAGGTCATACACATTTACCATTTTGTTGAACACATTTATGGACTGATCAAGGTTCATGAACTGTGGTTCGAACGCACGACCAGCAGATCCTGACACGAGTACAAGGGACGCAACTCTGCACAGCGACAGTAATGTTTTATGTAATTTAGATAAACTCTCAAATGGCTTAAACAAATTTAGTTCCATGATTGTAAATCATTTTAACATTCTATCATGTTGGTCTGCGTTCGTATTGAAAGAATATGTCATGTTTCAGGGAAGAAAGTGTCTGCCTAAGGTTTTAATCCATATCATGAAGCAGAGGCTTTTCTTTTGTTTTCTTTTCTTTTCCCTTCATTAATTTTGATGTGCAATGTAAACGTGTATCCAAATGAACATTACTTATGAGGACGTCTCTTTTCTATTTTCTAAACGATTTAGAAAAAAATATGTATAATACTTTCTGATTCTTATTACGTTAAGTCAATGTGTTGGGGCACAAATACCCCCTCTGTTTCCCCACGTCGCCCTTTAACGACAACACCACCATCACCATTACCAGTATTTTTTGTTGTGACATTAAATCTACATTGATGGGGGTCTTGCCTGTGGAGGTATACGATTATCCACTTGATATTTCACTTTTTCTATTGGTTCAACAAATCCAAATGTTATCGTGCTGTTTTCTCCGGTCACGTGGTGCAGGGCACGCATGTTTTTCATTAATTGTAAACCTGAACGTATTGTTTAAGGCGGACGTTTATAACACTGACTAAGATATATCCAAACCATGCATCACCCCACGACCGTTGTCTGTAGTTTTTAATCAGCCTTATCAAGGGGTGTACGTCCATCGGGATTAGTCAAACCAACAATACAGCCGGCATCGCTCGAATCTTTCCGTAAGGTTTCGACCTTACCGGTGTGTTCTGAGTGAGTCACACCTATACCATCAATAAAGCCGCGGACATTCAACATTCAGTATATACTAAATGCCAATCTTTGTTCGGAGATAACATTCGGGAGGGACCATGTTTATGAGCGTTCTTTGAGAAGACCAAAAAGATTACACGAAGTCAGTAGTCTTTCTATATGATAATAAGTCCATTTTTAACGCTCTGGTATCCTCACCTGGGTATGCTCAAAGCGCATGTTTTTTGTTTGATCGTCGTAATAAAGTAATCAACCAAGATGTGTTTCTTTTTGGTGGTGGGGGTGGGGGGTCTTAAAAGGAACATTCTTTCATGTAAAGCATTAACTGTCTCTAATAAAGTTCAAATTTATATTTTAATATTTTATAAAAACTAGAAGTGTGTCATTTTTTCATGGCAGTTGTGATAGATTTTGCGTCCCAACCCCAACCCTCCAACCTTTCCCTGTGTCAATTGCATGGACCGGGGTATTATTATTATTATTATTATTATTATTGTTGTTGTTGTTGTTGTTATCATCATTATTATTATTGTTGTTGTTATTATTATTACCTTTTCAGTGGTCAACCGTCCATTCTCTAACTTTAATGAAAACCCCGCATATGACTGCTGTTATCTAATTTGTTGCCTCAGGGAATATATAACATTGATAAAAACTCTCTGCTGAAGCCCATATCCATCCCGCCAAAGTGCCAACCATCCTTGCTTCATGAGGAACTGGTTATATGCCCTCTGCCTATACGGCGCCTTGCCTCCGACCCGAGACGGCATGCTAATCTTACAAGAAAGAAACCCTTGTGGATAGCGTACCTCAACCCCTGTCTCAGTCTCTCTGTCGCTTATTCCGTCACTCATTCCAAGGTAGGTCAGCACGTGGTCGCGATAGATCACAATGTGTTAATGTTATGGTATACAAGGCTATATGTGTTTCGTGTACATGGTATTTATACCTTTTTTTCAGAAAAAATAGGTTAGCACATCATAAAAAGGATTCGTGATGTATACAGATTGGGGAATTTGACCTCTGACAGAAGACGTCTTTTCTACAATTAACAACTCCGGATGTGACGAAGTCATTGAGACCTTAAAATTAATTGGTTATATCCAAAACTGTATTCATGTGAGTAATAGTGAGTGAGTGACTGAGTATGGTTTTACGCCGAATTTAGCCATATTCCAGCAATATCACGGCGGGGGACACCAGAAATGGGCTTCAATCGGGAATCGAACCCGGGTCTTCGGCGTGAAGAGCGAACGCTTTAACCACTAGGCTACCCGACCGCCCCTCATGTCAGTAATAACGTTGATCACCACTCCTGGTGATTGAGGATTTGGTTCGATATATCCGACTGTAATATGCAAACACCTTTTATAACCTTTTCAGTAGTTTGTTAATTCCGATTTGATACCTTCTCCCAGATCTCATTTAATTAGATTGAACAGAGAGGTGTCGAATCGGAGTGAAATATGTGATTTTAATGAGATAGTGCAAGACAGAGCCTTGTGTCACAAAGCGACGGTAGCGCTACATGTGTGTTTTACCTCCGTCATAAATTAACGCAGGCTAACACAAGGATCGCTTTGTGGAATGGTTACCATATCTAATCAAATAGTAAACACGCTCCCTGATTATATCCCTAACCTACAGACAACGTCGGATTTAACAAGTCGGATGTAAAGAATATTGATATGTGGCTGTAAATATTGTTGAAAGTTTGGAATTGTCCATGGCAGCAAGTGAGTGGAATTTAGAGTTACCTCCCCTGGTTGTTGACATACATGGAAAGCTTGATCGTTCGAGGAGTTTCGGGATTGGACGGCTGGCTGTACTTGTATATAAGAATGACTTCAAACCTTTTACGACATGTGTCTAGTCTATTTTCTAAGAGCGGATGTGGAAACCTTTATGAAAACAAATAGCTTCGAAGTCAAGAACCGAGACAGGACTGTTTGTAGTTACCCGACCGACTGTTGCAACATTCTACAGTGTGTGAGCGTGAATTGTGAAAATGGTGAAAATGCACGATAAAAGATGTGCATGGCAATACATAACAATCTTTAACGATGTTTTTTCGTGCATGGGGACCAACGTCTGTGAGCATATTAGATCGATGTGGATACAGGTTCGATGATGGTAAACGTTGGAGACCTGCATCACTCTGTGATTTTCTCCCACAAAAGCTGACACGCCGTGGTATAACTGTAATATTGTTCACTGCTGAGTTAACCCCAACTCACTCTCTATTTGTGCTGATACTGATAATAATCACGATAACAACGACGATAGGGTTAATGACGACGATCATTCTGATGACGATCGAGCAGGAAGACGACGAAAATAGATAGCGAGTGAATGAGTTGATTTTAGCGTCGCTTTCTGCAGTATTTCAGTTAATCACGACGTGCCACCTCGATGTGGAGTGATGCAGGTATTGACGTCTATTACTAATTTGGTGAAACCCACGGGCATGGGTATGGTGTGGTAAACCAAGAAACGTAATCAGGGCGGATCTGGAATTCGAACCAAGGACCATAAAGGTCTGACAAGCTGCGCATGACGATGATGATGTTGATGATGATGAGTGAGTGAGTGAGTTTCATTATACGCCGCTTTTAGCAATATTCCAGCAATATCACGGCGGAGGACACCAGAAATGGGCTTCACACATTGTACCCATGTCGGGAATCGAACCCGGGTCTTCGGCGTGACGAGCGAACGCTTTAACCACTAGGCTACCCGACCGCCCCTTGATGATGATGATGATGATGATGATGATGATGATGATGAAAATAATTTATTTACGTTTTTTTTTGTGTTGAGCTTTAGAGGTTGCATGATTAGAAAACATATTCCGCCAACAATGTAACATGACAATATGAATACTTCATTTTTACTTTTTTTTACGTGTTTGTATCTTTATCTATCGTGTAGTTGTCCGATTTTCGATCACGAATGTTGATACTACTTAATTTCTTTTATCCGACATACTCGTTAATCCATCATAATCATATGCAACCAACCATGTCGGATTAACGGGACTTGACTGTATTTACAATATTTTACAGCAGGATGATTTTTTCAGCAATGAGTTAACTTGTGGCCAGAAGCACCACTATTACTGCGCCACACAGGCGCGCCACCCACGTTAATAGAACATGACATTCATATAATTTTTGTAGCATGTAAATCCGAAACATTTTTCACAAAATCTAAAATATACATTAGAACTTATAGCATTAGGCACCGTATCGCGACCCAGTCGGAAATAACAATTATACGGGTTACGTTTCTGACAAGTGACGTGTGTGTGTCTAACACTGGATACGCCGGACATCGTGTTGTGAGATCGGACGCAGTTTGACACAATCAATGATCGGGATCGACACTCTCCTTGAAAACAATGTTAGAGGGTCATGTGCGCTGAAGCAGGCTCCCACACCGCTCCTTGTGTGACGAAGTTGAAAATTACGACCATGACGTTGGCAACAACTTGGCCAACCAACATGGAATGAAATACCAAGGGAGCCCGATTGAGCCTACTGACAACACAGTGTACCCGGATGTTGGATATTTGGTTGTCGGTAATTCTCACCACACGCACGTTCCTAGACTAACATTTAGTCACAGAAATAAAGTTATATTTGAAAATATGTATCTACAAACTAAAAAGGAAAATATAAATAGAGCCCAGAACAATGTTCTGAGCTGAGGCAATCTTAGACTTGCCAAATCATTCTAGACTTGAGTTGGATTCCTTTTTTAATTTATTCTCAAGGTTCTGGAAGACAAACTAGCACGTTCCACTGATCAATTTACCAGGGTTGGGATGTCCTAACTGATTTGTTAAAGAAACGCTTCAGTTTTAACTCAAATGATTTGGTTTGTCAGCACGTGGGTTTAACCAATGTGGTTAACGTCCGAGACCTGCATCACTTTGAGCTTTCCTACCACGTTACGCTGACAAGCTGTGATAACTGAATACTGTCAAGGGCTGATTCATCTGTAACGCATCTCAGGGCAACCTCTTAGACTTAGACTTAATATGTCTTGTTTAAGGACGTGTTCTCGTGTATAATGGACTGTGTTGAGGGTGAGATTTATAGGATAAATGAGTCATTTCAAAAGCTCAGGTTTCCACGTTAATGACGTCCGGTTTGTTGAGGTTGTGTATTACACAAAATAATCAACATGTATTATTGAACTTTGTTTATTGTTTAAACTACCGGGCCAACGAAAACATAGACACATGTTTACTTGTGTCTAATAATGAAACAAACAAGAAATGGTTATTCCATGGTGATGTATTTGATACGGGTAGCATAGTTGTTTTTTGGATATATACTCACCGCCAAAAGAAACGCGAACCATAAAAACAAATAGAGAAGTATTTGCCGTTAAGAGATGTTTCCAATGTCTACCACTTAATGAGTGAGTATGGTTTTACGCCGCTTTTAGCAATATTCCAGCAATATCACGGAAATTGGCTTCACACATTATACCCATGTCGAGAATCGAACCCGGGTCTTTGGCGTGACGACCAAACGCTTAAACCACCAATGCTACCCGACCGCCTCCTACCACTTAATGACAAAACTAACAATCAGTCACGTTATACCACAGTGTCTTTATTATTATCCCGAGATGCTGCACGTGATTTCCAATTTTTTGTGCGTAGAACCAATCTAATATCTCTTGAATATGAGTAATTCTTGTATTTTAACCAACATGTATGATATTCGCGTTTCATTTGTCGGTGAGTATATATCTGGCAATCGTGGTAAATATTATGATAATGATGTGGACTAGACTGATGCCGAAGGTGAATATAATGATGGTGATGATGACAATGGTGATTCGGATTATGACTATGACAGCTTGATGATGGTGACAGTGGTGATAATATTTTTGATGAATCTTTGATAGGCATTTCCAAGTTGTCGGATGACAAAGTAGACACAATTTATGGATAACAGCTTCCTTATTATATTCTACTAGCGACGTTTCGGTATAGAGCCTTATACTGTTGTCGGGTGATTAAGAGGTCGCCTTCTGCCTTAAACAATTTCGGCTGACCTGTCCCTCTTTGGGACACATGTGTGTGAGTAGGGTACACATATCTATTGCGAGTTTGGTATTCACAGAATTTCTGTTTTTGTGTTGACATGATTTCCATTTTCGTATTTTGATATAATTTCATTTTTATCCTTGGCTGCTCTGTTTATACGTTCGAGTAGCTGTAAACCTCTCAGAAATAGAGTTGGTTTGGCCTTCGCTATTGCATCTCTTGGCTTTAGGAGATCTATGACCGATAGCGAGTCTAACTGTAATTCTTGTTTTACCGAGCCCGGGCTGGGGCGTGGTCTTGACATTCCGGTAACAAGTGAGCAATGGATTCAAGTTGATTGCAAGATCGACAAACCTTATTGTGTATTTAAACAGTAATGGCGACGTATTGTCTTCAGATAACACCCGTTTTTGTGCAGGTGAATCGATCAAAATCATGTGCACAGCACTATAGTGGCAAAAGTGGTTTTTCACGTGCAACTGGTCACGTGGCCATAATACCGCACGTGTTTTCAGCCATACTTGTTAGCAGTCATTAACAAAAAAAAGTAAAACACAAGAAAACAAAAGTCTTTACGGCCATTTGTCATGCCACGCCTTTCAAATGTGCAACGTGAACGTGCCATCGGCATGTTGCAGACGGGAACGTCCGTAGCTGAAGTCGCAAGGACGATGGGTTGTAGTCGACGGACTGTTTATGATTTACAGACGCGTCTACAGCAAACGGGTACCACCGCTGATCACCCTCGGCCAGGTAGACTACGTGTGACGTCACATGCAGAGAATCGTCAGATTGTCTTACGTCACCTCCGTAACCATTTTTTGACGGCTACATCAACCAGAAAGGAACTGATTAGGGGTAGACTGAGTGCGCAAACTGTTCGAAACCGTCTGAGAACTGCTCACCTTCAAGCACGACGGCCTTGCTGCGGGCCGATTCTGACTCAATTACACAGACGTCAACGTCAATTCCGGGCACAGCGACACTTACGATGGACTCAGAGGAATTGGAATCAAGTCGTCTTCAGTGATGAATCCCGATTTAATCTTCGATTTGCTGATGGTAGGGCGAGGGTGTGGAGGCGCCGTCATGAACGTTACGCCCAGTGTTGTGTACAGGAAGTTGGTTACCACCGTTAATTAAAATCCTTCTTTGGACATTAATCATTAAAAATTACCTTCTCTGATTCATTTGTCCGTTGTATATCATATATGGGATTACTTTTAAAAAATGTGAAGTCATCTATCAACTACGTCGTAATTGATGATTGGGTCTGGTTCGTCAGTGGCGTCTGAGATGAAGGAGCTGATTTACCTGAGGGAGCAAGGATTCTGGTAAGATGTAAGGCCGTGTCATAGACGACAGTGTCTCTGGAACACACACGTAGCCTGGTTTATGAGGGTTCTCGTGGGTTTTGATGGCGGCTCTGGCATAGGGTGACTGGGGGTGATTGATGGAGAGTTTTTTGTGAAGTACATGGCTAATTTCAGAGTTGTCCTTAAGGTGTTTGAACCAGGCTTAATGTTGGCATAGGAGTTTAGCTTTTAGGTCTTCCTTGATCTTGGAGTATGAGGTTGGGGTCTTGCGGTGGATGTTGTTGACTTGGTCTTGGAAGTCTGTAGTGTTCATGATGTTTGTGGCCTTGCCCTTGTCAGCAGGGACGATCTTGAATAAACTTGTCAGTTGGAGTTCTTTGATCGCTTGTCTCTCAGCTCTGGTCAGGTTTAGAGCTTGTTGTTCGGCTTTAGAAAGAATAAAAATGGTAACGCAGGTAATCGATCTCCCCCCATGGTGCGAGTTATGATCGTCATGGCGATGCTGATGATAACGATGTTGATTATGACAAAGGTGATACAACGATTATGATAATGTTGGTTGTTGTAATGATGATGATGATGATGATAATGATGATGATGATGATGATGATGATGACGACGAAAACAATATAGCTATATCATTATGATCATCATCAATCGTGTTCCAGTATCATGGTCTTCAGAGTAGCCGCTGTTGTCTTAAATTCATTCAACAACAATCTATTCTCAATCTGCCCTGCAGCTACACAGCGTACAATGACAAATATAGATCATAGCGAAATCAATACCGTTGTATATATGTTAGAACTGTGGTTACAAAGCTCTGTCAATTTCGACGCTCACATATCTATACGTGACCTCGCCACAGCTGTGAATCAGTCACGGCTCAGCATCAGTGAATTGCAGCTGATCAATTATTATTTCAAACCGGTTTGTTCTTATCTTGACCCTTTTTTAATTCACTCAACGCACGTGTTGCAAATAACACCGACTGAATCATATATGGGCATCATCTACAACAAATCTGTGAGGTAAGCCTTTTCAAGTACATGATCACATGTTGGTAATGGACTGGGACTCGCCTCGCTTGTCCCGGAATGACACGAGTGGTTACGATCGCCACAAATAGTTAGTACTATTTGTCACATAACCAGTAAGGGACAAGGTTTATCAATACCAAAACATCTTTTATCTGGGAAGTAGGGCTGCTTCATGTTGGATCGACCCGTGAAGATCGATCCGGGGTAGACTATCTCTTTAGCAACCCATGCTTGCCGTAAAAGGAGAAAATGCTTGTCGTAAGAGGCGACTGAGAGTATCGGGTGGACACGTTGATGCTTGTCATCGTATCCCAATTACGTGGATCGATGCTCATGATGTCAATCACTGGATTGTCTGGTTCAGACTCGATTATTTACAGACCGCCGTCATATAGCTGGAATATTGCTGAGTGCGGCGTTAAACAACAAACAAACAAACAATCATTTCGTCGCCTCCTACGATTAGCGTGGGCTGGTGGGGATTATTAGATTAGTGGGGAAGATAACAGGTAAAAAAGATTAGTGATGGTACAAACACAGAAATGTGCATCGTATTGAATGTGTTAGTATGGATATTTATGCTTGCTTTCACGCTGAGTCTAACTCTGCAATGTAATGCTCCTAATTATTCTAGGAACCCAACCCAGCAGCCATAATACTTTCCAAATTACCTCAATTTCATATATAGATCAATAATGTAATAATCTTCATACCTGTAATTGTATATCTACAATGGATCTAGACAGATGTGCATTGTTAAAACATCCATAGGTCTCACCCCATTTGTCAGATACAGTAAACTACGGTTATAACGAACATGCTTATAACGAACTGACTGATATAACGAACCTATTTTTTATTCCCGGCCATTTGTTGTATATATGCTGTATATATGCTTATAACGAACTACGGTTATAACGAACTAAAATAAGTGGTCCCTTTGAGTTCGTTATAACCGTAGTTTACTGTACATTTAAACCCCCAAAAATGCCAAGGTTGAGTTCTTCCATTATCCGATGCGTGTTACCAAGTGGTAAAATGGATTAGTTCCGATCAAACCCAATTTGCCAGACACCTCGTGAGAATATAAGACTTATAATAAATAAGACTTATAATAAATAAATGAAACTACTTCAAGGGTGTTTCATGGGCATTAATAGCCACATAAAGAATCAACAAGGTGTATTTTATTACTATATCAAAGTACAGCATTTAGCACTTTGGAACCGATTACTTTTGTCGACTCAATTTCGGTGAACATATAATCTCATAATCAATTTATTCTACAGAAAATGGCAAAATGTTGTCACTGACTAAAACATGATATTCTCTTGTTTTTATAAAAATATATGCGACAAAATCCTTTCCATATCATAATAAAGAAGAAAACAAATTTCATTTCTAAGTTTCAACACTATCGACAGGGTATACTGTAAATCCTGAAATTAATGCGACTCAATATTAATGCGACTTACCCCCTTTTGCTAGTGGAATGATATATTTCCTTACCCTAATCCAACCTTATCTTAATCCAATATGTAATCCAGTATCTAATCATAAAAACACATTTTTTCATGTTAATTCGGCTTCTCATTTTGGATGTTATTAGTTAAAAGTTCATTTTTCTTGAAATACTTTTTATATTATGTAAAACAAAACATTTTAGAAATTTGTACATTATACAATTTGTGATGTATTCACCCTTTGGTATTGAGCGTATAATCAAGTTCTGTATTAGCATACTTTAAATAACCAGACTGCATCTTACCTTCTAACTGCTATTCTTACTAATTAAGATTTTTGTGGTAATGATATTTGATGTTGATATTCCATGTTCTTCACATTTTCATAAGCTTTCTGCAAACCTGCCATGTTTGTGAAATATTCTGATATCTCTGATAATACAATTTTGTAAAACATATAAATTGACAAAACTCAATATTCTCGTAAGAAGCTGAGGTGAGAACTTCCACATTAACGTTGCTTTCATGATCAGATGGTTCATTGGTTAAATATATACGGGTATTAAGTAAAACAATACATATTCCTATTGTATCCGAGCATTGACTTCAAACGTCTTCATTTATTTGATCCTAATGATAGAGAGGATCATTGGTTTTTATGGACTTGTCAATCTCCACAACAGGAAAATATAATATGTTTTGACTCCACTGTGTAGCAACTGGGGTGTCTGACAAATGGGGTATGACTTATCCTTACAACTCCTGGTATATACACATCCATGTTTGTTTGCACCTAAGATGAGGTGAGATGAAATTTGGGTTTGACGTCGCGTCCAAGATTATTGCACCTATATAGCGACATGCATGCACGTGCGTGTGTGTGGCTGCTTGAACTAGTCCGGACTGAAGCCGATTTATAGTGCTAGCCCACTGAGATACCATGCCGCAGTGAAAATACTGACTTCGATATAGCCGACCTGTCCTTGTTTTAGCCCCTTAATGCCGAGCGCCAGACAGGGTAACAACAAGTACCATCTTTAAGCGACTTTTGGTATAAATTTAAGGGAATAACATGCATTCCTCAGTTTGAACATTTCATGTCATGTTTGACATGAAGGTACTCTGCTTTTATTTGCCACGAAATGTAGACACAATACAGCAACAATTAAACGTTCGGTAGGAGAGGATTTATCTTGACTTTCCAATCCCTAATACGAATAGTTTATCATTGAAATTGTTATAGTGCAGCCCATTTCAATACTTTTAATTAAAGCTTCATTTATTTTAAATACCTGATTGGTTCAATATGTTTCCAAGTGCACCGAAATTCTATGCCCTTTGGCTGTTTAATATATTCAGCAAACATTCGGCGTATCCCCTTTTATCATAAGCAGGAACCCAAATCTCCAGCGCTATTTATAAATGTCAATCAACACCTCCTTAGGTCACCGGATCTTACGTATATACATACACGTGGGTCAATGACCTTGCCCCTTGCTATGTAATACCTCTATCTATAAAACCTGACTGACATTGTCAGTCAGAGAGACAGGCAGATCATCGACTGGTGTAAGTGACAGAGCGGATCTCCCCACCCGGGAATATTGGCCACCCGGTCCCGGTGTGCGTTCTGTCACGTTATTATTAACTAGACCCTTTCGACCTATTCCAACCCATCAACAATAAACATGGCTGCTGTCGTCTTTAACGTCAAACCTTGAGTTTTGTCTTCCGTCTCCACCCTGGGCTACCATCCGAAGGCCGAAATGTAGGCTCTTGGACAGATATTGTCATAGTTCTAAAATAACTATAATTAATCCATTATTATAGTGGTCATTTTTCAATAATACGTGTTGTATTTTTCTCAATATATTATCTTACAACTAGCCAAACCTAAATATATTTCTGCAGATAATGTTAGTCAGTTGCCGTCCACGTAACTGACCGTCACAAACCAGCGACTCTGCATTACCTGACGCAGTCAACTGGCACCGCTAGGGTTATGTCCTAGGCTGTAACGTGCTCTGTATGGTCGGACGCGCCATCATTTTAATATCAGATAGGTTGGAATATAAAGTATATTACGTGGTCAGTGCACTCCGTAACTAACGAATAATTGTAACTAATACACCAGGCATTTGGCAGATTTAGATCATAGCTTCAATATTAGGTAACTTGCGCATTGTAAAGAGTCTGAGTCCAAATGTACGGAGTCCAGTGGCAGATACTTCACTCTACCACGGATAAAGACTTCAAGGGACTCAGCAGCCTTTTCTCTGTTTTAAGATATGATAACATTACTTTCTTGTCAAATTCTCCTTGCCTTAAACTTAAATGATATCATATGTACGCCACTATATTTTACCATCGCTTGATATATTTAACAGTAAGTTATATTTCATTTACATGTTTCATGTATTCTACCGCAAAGCAACTTGAATGTTAATTTTATGTGTGTGTGTTTATTTCGATATTAGTAGATTTGTTCACTTGTACATTAACTGTTGATAGGCCAAGTGATAGATAAAGCCGTACATTACATAGCATGAGAAAGAGTACATAGTGGTAAATACCCGCGGGTAATCTCGCGTAAATACCGTCTCATGCGAATATTGGTCATGCTACGTCTATCATTTGGTTAAGCATTTACGGCATAGAAATTATGCAGTGTGTTAAATACATTTGTATGTAAATACATCAGTAACGCAAGAATGCCGTAAATGTAAATGTTAACTGTTCCTGTATGAAATGTCTTAGTTAGAATAAATTAAAATACTTCCAAGTCCTTTACTATACACAATCCGCTTTTTGTAACTGTATTAACATATTTATCAAAAGGGGCGGTCGGGTAGCCTAGTGGTTAAAGCATTCGCTCGTCACGTCGAACCCCGGGTTCGATTCTAGACATGGGTACAATGTGTGAAGCCCATTTCTGGTGTTCCCCGCCGTGATATTGCTGGAATATTGCTAAAAGCGGCGTAAAACCATACTCACTCACTATTTATCAAAACAATCATGTCACAAGCCATACACGTTCTACCACACTGCCATCTGAACAGTGGTGTATTATTGATGGTACTATTTACGAAACATATGAAATATAGAACCTTGAATAATGTAAATCACTATTATTTGGTTATTTAGAAGTTATATTACTCTGTTGTCAAATTGATATTTAATGTGATAAGTCATTAACTGCATCCATCTTGTTATGGAATACTGTTTGAATATCTCGCTCTATAATCTCTCAATTTTAAGGTGATAGCCGAGAAATCATCTCTACCAAGTTAATTCCCCCACTACCTTGGTCATTGTGACCTGGCAAACGGTACCACGCCAAGACAAGCCAAAACAGTCCCAAAACCAATCTACGTCAAAATTATGAAATTAATTCTTAACAAAGGGTTATCTGTAACTTGTAAAAGTGTTTCGGACATTAATGCAACAGCTTGTTTTCCTTGAATCTGAGCTCTTTGTTGTAGCAGACCCCTGAAGATGCGGGGTAGCATATGTCTTCAGCAACCCATTCTTGCCGTAAAATGCGGCTAACGGAGCGGGTGGTCACGCTCGCTGACATGGTTGATGCATGTCATCGTATCCCAATTGCTTGGATCGATGCTCATGATATGAATCACTGGATTGTCTCGTTCAGACTCGATTATTTACAGACCGCCGTCATATAGGTTGAATATTGCTGAGTGCGGCGTTAAACAACAAGCAATGTTTTCGTCATTTCAAGAACAGTCTCGTAGAACGTGTCCTTCGTTTGAGAATTGACATTGACTTTGTGTGAGTTCAATGTAGTATGAACCTTCAAAGAGTCGGTAACCGTGAAGATCCGGGGTAGAATAGGTCTTCAGCAACCCATGCTTGCCATAAAAGGCGTCTATGCTTGTCCTAAGAGGCGACTAACGGGATCGGGTGGTCAGGTTCGCTGACTTGGTTTGAAGCATGTCATCGCATCCCAGTTGCGTGGATCGATGATCGTGATGTCAACCACTGGATTGTCTAGTCCGGTCCAGACTCGATTATTTACAGACCGCCAGTAACTGGAATATTGCTGAGTGCGGCGTTAAACAACAAACAAAAAACAAACATTATCCATGAAAATCATGTTACCAAATCGAAGAGTCGGGGCCAGACTGACTTGTTACAGGTAGAGAGGGTGTACCCATGTTGTGCACGTGCAGGTCATGACTACGCTCCCGTGGATACACGTGTTGCTCATAAGACTACTGAGAGGTCGGGGTGACAAGCCGATGCCAGAATCTCTTAAAGTCGTTTGATAGAAATTAATTAATTAATTAATTAAAAACCCATAAACATGTCAAAGCTAGGTAAGCGTGGCCAAATCATACATTATCAGAATGGAGAGATGTCATATAATGTCATTAATAACATGGAAAAAGAATTTAACAATCAATCCAAGCGTTTTCATAAGCAAGCATTGCCACTGGCTAGTCTGTATCAACACTAAAGCGCATCGTTGTCAGCCAAAACAGGACACGCACATATCCATCGTACTACTTGTCGCGGACCCCCCGCTACCCCTTTCTTCATAATGGTACGCGGCAGTGTGCGGACCTCCTACACAGTCATACGGGGCTAATTGTCATGTCACGACTTATCCTGGCTTACAAGAAAGTTCACATTTGAGCATGGACAGCGGGTGTCTATATGAAGAGGATGTAAGGATCGATCAAATTATCGATGCATCGTAATTAACCACGCTAATGATGTTCAGTCAAGATATCAGTATCTGACATTGATGGAGCGGTACACATTCAATGGCATCAGTAGAGGTTACAAATATAAAGCATATTGTTAATCATAAATATGTGTATCAGCTTTGATAAAAACAGACACCCTGCTTGACGATGCATTTGGAAATGCATTGAGAACATTTTTCAAGGCTGACTTGGAGGATATGAAAGACGCGTTAAGCTGAGTCATCATGGAAACAAAAGGCGGCCATTTTGAACTTGGACGGTCATCTTATATTTTCTGAATTAAACGTTCATACGTGTATCACCATTTGAACAATTCGCCTATATTTTGTACTTCATCTGCCCCACTATATACACGGGGCGGTGTCATCGGCAGTGTAGGTACTCCAGTGAAACCCCGTCAATGTCCCAGGTTAAATTATCTCGAGTAACTCATCTCCGGAATAACAAAACATAATTGCCGTGTAATGTGATATAGAGATTCACACGGAATACCAACGGAATGATGATGATGATGATGATGATGATGATGATGATGATGATTATGATGACTCGATGACGATGATGATGATGATGATGATGATGATGATGATGATGATGTGAGGTGAGGTGAAATGGGGTCCCGGGCGGACACTCTACCACTCGACTACGGGGGTGGTCTGATGATGATGATGATGATGATGATGATGATGATTTGCTTCATTTTCAGTATGGGAGAGCAAAGCAAGACCGAAGAAGCAGATGACAAACAAGGTAAATATTTTCGATAATGAGAGACCAGTTATTCAGCACAGAACTCCCCACCATGGAAATATACGCTAGAAACACATTACACTTAAACTCCGGTCAACCGGCCAGTGTGCATAACGAATTTCATTCTCAGCTCCTTGAGAACACAATCCAAGCCAATCCCACCGGGTACCTCTTCGCTGCTTGATGAACTGAAGCAATTATTGATAAAAGTTACTTGTGTTTCAGTTCGGGCAAGGGCACAGACTCTAAAACTCCGAGCATTTAGCTTGCCGAGCGCTCACTCATCCATGGTTGTTTAATGGTTTTAAAGCGGTACTGGGTTCCGTTCAAGATCACTTAAAGAAAGATGGTTTCATTTCTTGATACCTCTTCCCCCGATGCTTTGGTTTTCTTCCGTCTAATGCTAAAAAAGACAGATCAGTCTTGATCGATGCTGACGCTATCGATTTGTCTGCATCACTGGTTTCAAGGCAACTTGATATAGGTGGAAGTTATATCTTTCCTTCAGCCCCGGTTTTGAGTTACGTGACTGCAGTACAAGTGGACTGAAATGGGGATCGGTTGATTACAATGGCGACTGACAGTGTGTAATACATAAATATTTCCCAGAAAGATTCTCAATGCTGATTTGTCAGTTAATCCATAAGTATGACGTCGCAACTTGCACCAATGGCTGCCTTATTATAAGGGTAACGCTATTTTTCAGGGCATTATCATTTGCAGAAGCCCGAGGTCTTCCATTATCCCCTATGATAATGGCCCGTCGTCAAGCAATATGAGGGCATTATCAAGTTACAGTGGCCCACCGATTTCTGATAACATGCGGGCGGTTTATTGATAATTCTATCCATTTTGGCTACAAGGTATGTCATCGAATCTCAGTGACGTGGGTCGTTAAACATTGCGGTTTATGTGATCCGGGTTCGATCACTATCATGTTGCTTACGATCGCTTATTCCGTTTAACCTCATTAGATCCATACGTTAACTGTCATCTGTCGAATAGGTATTCGATGTGTTGCCCATTTTTATTTTAAGAAAAGTAGGAAAGTAGGCAGTTGACTGCAGTCACGGAGGTGTTGTGGTAGACAATAGATGATGTAATGGTACGATTGTGACGTCATGAACAATGGATGATGTCATACTTTTTTGCAACCAACAATGCTTCAATGTGACGTCATACCGCTTCAACACAACAATGTATTTGCCTTATATTTAAGAAATATATGACTCGTGGTCGTTGTTTATCGTACAATAAAACACTGAAGGTAGAATAAACCACGAGGACACACAGTGGTTTATTCTCCCTGCTGTGTTTTATTGCACGATAAACAACGACCACGAGTCTTTTATGAGATATCAACATTTTGAACAGCCTCTTTAAGGATGGTAATAAAAAGTTTTTACAAAATATGTACCCCTATTTAAATAATGGTTACTCCATGAATACAATCCGATCTCGGCAATGTCGGTGACAAGTCTAGTTTATTAACAAGGGGCTTACGTTTGGTATTTCCCAGATATTCTTACATATTCTCAAGTCGATTATCTGTACCTTTCCTCCCAAAACCGATTGATCTGCGTTGCCCGGCTACATCTATGGGGAACAACTCACAAGACACTTCCCGCACAAACGGGGGCACGGGTGGCCCAGTCGTCTAAGGCGCCGCGATTCGCTGTGCAGAGTTGCGTCCCTTTTGGCGTCCCTTTTGGCACGCCAGAAACCTATAGTTGTAGGTTCGAATCTAATCGGTTCGCCCCGATTGTGTTTCTAGGTTTGCCAGCACCATACCCGTGCTCGTGAGTTTCACCGAAGTGGTAAACATCTGAGACCTGCATCACTTCGGGCTTTCCTCCCACATTAAGCTGACACGCCGTGATATAACTGGAATACTGTTAAAAGCGGCGTTAAACCCAACTCACTCACTCAGATTTTGTATATTCTTCCACTTTACTGTGGGTGTTATGTATGAATAGTACATGAATAAAATAACTTAAATTTAAACTCGTTTTATTTTATATAGCCTACACACATTTATGGGGGGCGGTCGGGTAGCCTAGTGGTTAAAGCGTTGGCTCGTCACGCTGAAGACCCGGGTTCGATTCCCGACATGGGTACAATGTGTGAAGCCCATTTCCGGTGTCCCCCGCCGTGATATTGCTGGAATATTGCTAAAAGCGGCGTAAAACCATACTCACTCACTCACTCACTCACACACATTTATGCAATGAAAGGGAAACGTGTTTTATAAAATTGCAGCATGCAATAAGTTTCAAAGTCGAAGAAACCTATTTGCAGCTGCACACAACGTACAAAAACATCATATCACGTTTTAACTGATTTTAGTTGAAATATGCACTTTGTTTAATTGTTGCATAAAATGAAAACATGTTTTTAAGGACATATTATACTCAATAATTCTTATCTTATCAATGTAGATCTATTTTAAATTGACTTAAGACAAAACTGTAATAGTTTCCCCTTCTCATTTGGGTCTCCTGCGTCGGACATTTACGAATCCGTAAATAAAGAAATATCATTTTGACATTTTGCACGAATCGCGCATAAAATTTCAAGCGAATCGTAATAACAGGCCCTAGTTTATACGGAAATCACCGAACATTAGCGAAGGATAACTTCATCCACACTTCCTGTACAGCTGTCAAACACGGACCACGCGCAGACTGTTTTCCTTCGTCTGTCACTTTGCTTGACTGCACACTGGGAAATGTCATTCTCCTGACTAGATTCATTATCTCATTCCATTTCTGTAAGAATACAACAATAAGCCTGGCATCATGTCGTCTGCTTCAGGGGATTCGGTGTCACTGTTCCAACGACTGTACTCTGCCGTATTTTATGGAGTCGCCTCTTTTCTCATCATCGTTGTAAACAAGATAGTGCTGACAACATACAGGTGGGTATTTGGTGCGATTGGGTGTGGCATCAGTCACTTATAAGGTAGTCTTTCTACATGTTCTAACTTTCTAGACATAGTCTTATATGATTCTTGGTTTGTCAGCGCCGTAATTTAGGTCTATAGCCCAGTGTAGCCAAGAGCTGTGAGCTGGTCCCAACCAGTCAAGACAAGGCTCTCAACGGAAGCAGGGTTCTGTCGGTGACAGTCGTTTCCCAGTAGTTTCGTGGTTAGGTCGTTTGATAAACCGGTTGTTTTAGTATAAGTTTTTTTCAAGGACAGGAATTACCGTTAACCCTAGCACCTGGCAATAAATATCGACCTGGCTAGTTACAGTGTTTGCAAAGACGTGAACTAGGCCTAGATGTCTTTAGTTTTAGCCTAGTAGACAAGCCTATTATAAAGCTACGTACCAAGTGTTTCACATGATAATAAAGCAGAACTTTAAACAGTGCATATCAAGCCAATGTTAAAGTACATACTTTTAGTAAAATCTTTTAACACTGAACTTGGCTCCAATCTAAAGAAATTCATATCACTTTTTTTGTAACCGCAAGCCACATTTTTAATTAGCCTCACCTATTTTCGAGCCCTTCCACAATATGTCACCACCTGCTTAATGATATAAGCAGGATAGAATTTTCAAAGCCCATTGGACACATCAAGGTGTTGGCCACTTGCCGCTGAAGTTATGTTACAAATTAAGCTACACAAGGTGAGATCTTCAGTAATTAATGAAAACATACCTATGCTCAAAACTTTCACCAACACACATTTTGATCAAACTTGATCTGATGATTATTTTGCTTCAGAACAATTGTATGCACTAATAATGTATTGGCTGTTGTTTGTTAACGTCCTGGGTTTAATGTCATTTGAGTGTTCATGTTGTGCATCCATTTCTAACTTGACTCAAATGGAGGGGTTCGAAGTCATGTGACGGCAACAAGATGGTGCCTGATCAACTCGTCTCACTCAACAATGCATTATCACAATAAGATAAGCAAGACAGTTATTTGACCTTCCAAGTGCTAACAAATATAAATGTTCTAAAAAAATTAGGAACTAATTTAAGTGTATTGGGATTTTGTTATAAGACGTAATCAGAAATACTTCCTAGGGTCTGGAAAACCCATAACACAAAGATAAACATATCTGCAATATTGTTAAGAACAAATACAGATGATGCAGTGACCTAAATAAAGGTATACACTGTATAATATATAAGCACTCCGGATAACATAACAACATTAGAGTAACAAAATTTACGGGATACAAAATGACACCTGGCCATTTTGCCTTGACTCACAAAAAGACTCGAGACTCCCTCATGGCTCACGGTTACCTAAAGTGGTAAGTTTGAACTTGTTACCTTCTACAGTGGGTTATATCCACAGGAACTCGATATTGCACTATGTAAAAATATACGCCCCCTATATAGGCCGTTTATGACACATAAGCTGACAATCTGATATGCCATGTTTCCTGTAATAAGCGCCGAGTCACTGATCATGCTGGTAGGCGCTGACACACTCACTGTCATTCCTTACCTAAATATTGGTACCTAACTAATAACTATTTCCTTCTTCTCCTTCTTTGAAGGAGCAGAGAATATCCAGCAAGTTATTTCACCTGAATAAAACAAAAATTGTTGATGCGTCTTAAAGTAATAATCACTTGCGCACCCACATATGTGTTTTCTTCACAAGTTTTACTATTTTAAAAATTATTTTCAGGTTCCCTTCATTCCAGATACTAGCTATTGGACAGGTAGGTGTACAAACTTTTGTGTAAGCTAATGATTTGTTTATGTTGTATTATCAATGGTTATAAAGGAATCAATTTGGGTTATCGTCAGCTTGTTCACATTCACGAATTGGCTGACTTGTACCTGATGTTAATTAAGTTCATTTACTCTTTGGCTGACCTGTTCACACATGTAGTACCAGATATTTTGGGGACATTTCACAATTTACCACTGGTTACATTAAACACGTATTTAGACCATGTAGACAGACGTAACCATAACAAAGTTTAGCCTTGTTTGAATTATCACCATTCCTCAATAGTCACCAGTATGCATTTAGACCCGTGAAGAATAGGCCTTCAGCAACCCATGCTTGCCGTAAAAGGCGACTATGCTTGTCGTAAAAAGGCGACTAACAGGATCGGGTGGTCAGGCTTGCTGACTTGGTTGATGCATGTCATTGGTCCCAATTGCGTGGATCGATGCTCATGATGTCAATCACTGGGTTGTCTGGTCCGGACTCGATTATTTATAGACCACCGTCATATAGCTGGAATTTTGCTGAGTGTTGCGTTAAACAACAAACCAACCAACAGTATGCATTTAATTGTGATAAAGATGCAAAGAAACCATATTAAAACATAGTAACGTTATGGTAAACTTTGACATTTGATTTGCAACTCATAGCACATGTACAAATGTCAAGACAAGAAGATTTTGTTTCTGTTTGTTTCTGATCGTCATGTATGGCTCAAGTGTGTGAAACAAGTGAACTCAGATTTACTATGGGGCTTCCCTTTATGGCGAGACTTATTTTGTTGCTCATTTTACAGATATGTTTTCCTGAAAGCTCCTGGTTGGTAGATAGGAAAATATGAAAGACACGGCTTAGCAAATGTTATGCATTATTTTTTGATGTGCTGAATAAGTAAGTTTGCAGTCAGTGTTATTAAAATAGGATAGTGATTTTCAGATTTTTGTGTTTTTGACCCGGTTTTCAGGTTTAGGGTTGTTGGATCCTTAATCTAATTTCTTTTTTAAAGCATTGATGGTATTTTGTATTTGAAGGTGAAATCCAATGAGTCTGTATTGTTCCTCTGTGTTTCAGATGGTCACTGGGATTGTTGTGCTGTTCCTTGCAAAGAGGGTGGGGCTGGTTCATTTTCCAGGCCTGTCAAAAGAAACTGTGTTAAAGGTAGCATTGATATTTCAGAGTTCAGATTTACTGGTGTTATTGAGTATTTGATGCCTGGAAATTCCATTTGAAAATTCAGATAATATAATTACCATGCACAAATTTTAAAATGCTAAAGTTATAGTTAATTTCCCCAGCACTCTTCTCTTATGTCTCTGTGGAATGCTATGATGTCATGTCACATGCTTCTGTGACAACAGATTGAGGTGAAAAATGAACTGAATTGAAGTTGTTCTGATAAATATTAATGACACTTAATTAATGATATAATAATTATTGCATTTTTTTGGTTAAATTTGGAATTTTTATTTAGAAAAATAAAGATAGCAAAAATATTCATAAGCGGTGGTTTCTTGGATCCAGTCCCATTCTACAATGCTTTCATCATGTTCATCAATCAGATTGCAGCACGCATTTTGCAAAAAAATGTGCACAGAAATTGAAGGACCTGTGGTGTTTGTGTAAAGGGTGGGTTTCGGTGGGGCAATCATTGGAGGCTTATGTAAAGCTGTGGTTCTGGTGGTGGTGTGAAAAGAATATACAGTTTGAACATGTTGAATGGGGGAAATGGAAAAAAACCATACAATTAGTTTGATGTTAAAAATTGATATCACACACTACATCACTGGCTTCATTGCGCAGTCAATCCCTCACCCCATCACTCTATTATCAATCCATTACTCCATTGCGTGTTCATCATTTACGCTGTTTCTCATTATCACTCTCCATCTATTATTCCATCCCTCAATCATACACTCCAACACCCTATCGGCCACTCCACTCAATCATTCAATTCTTAGTCATCACCTGTTCCCCCCACCCTGATCAATCCATCAGTCACTCTATCACCCGTTCCATCCCTCAATAGTTCCATCACTCACTTGATCACTTATTCCATCCCTCAATCATACACTCCAACACCCTATCGGCCACTCCACTCAATCATTCAATTCTTAGTCATCACCTGTTCCCCCCACCCTGATCAATCCATCAGTCACTCTATCACCCGTTCCATCCCTCAATAGTTCCATCACTCACTTGATCACTTATTCCATCCCTCAATCATACACTCCAACACCCTATCGGCCACTCCACTCAATCATTCAATTCTTAGTCATCACCTATTCCCCCCACCCTAATCAATCCATCAGTCACTCTATCACCTGTTCCATCCCTCAATAGTTCGATCACTCACTTGATCACTTATTCCATCCCTCAATCATACACTCCAACACCCTATCAGCCACTCCACTCAATCATTCAATTCTTAGTCATCACCTGTTCCCCCCACCCTGATCAATCCATCAGTCACTCTATCACCCGTTCCATCCCTCAATAGTTCCATCACTCACTTGATCACTTATTCCATCTCTCAATCATTCCATCACTCACTGTTCACCAGGTGATGTGTGGATTACATGCCTGTTGTATGTGTTGCAGGTTTGGCCGCTGCCTCTCATCTATGTGCTGAATCTTCTCACAGGACTTGGGGGAACACAGCGGCTCAAGTTAGTTTTACAACTACTGCTCAGTTTTAGTGGTGCTAACTTTTAGTCACCACTTTGATAATCACAAAAATGCATTAAACTATTTCAGTTATCAATTGATTGTTTAGTCCATTCATTCTATTCAGGAATTTTGTTAGTGTTTCTAAAGCCAGCTGTTTTCAGATCTTGTCTGCAAGGGGCCATGGGTGGACCTGTTGTCTAAGGCGCCGCAATTCGCTGTGCAGAGTTGCTTCCCTTGGGCATGCCAGAAACCTATGATTGTGGGTTCAGTGCCCGGTTTGCCACAATTATGTTTCTAGGTTTGTCAGCACTAACCCATGCTCCTTGATTTCACCAAAGCGGTAAATGTTTGAGACCTGCATCACTTCAGGCTTTCCTCCAACATTAAGCTGACATATGGTGATATAACTTGAATACTGTTCAGAGCGGCTTTAGACCCAACTCACTCACTCACTCTTGTCTTACAAGATGCCTGTGATTGGTGTAAATGAATACAGTAATTTAAACATAGATCTTTGTTGCAAATAATGTGAAACTTGTCCATGCAGACTCCATGTCTCTATGTTTACCGTTGTCGTTTCAGTTTGCCCATGTTTACAGTATTAAGAAGATTTTCTATTCTTTTCACAATGTTTGGAGAATACCTGATATTAGGGTAGGTATTGCTGTAAATAACAAAATGGAAGACAAGTTCATTTGTGAATTATATTGCATGTAAGCATTCATATTAGGATGTTTTTTTAAGTACTTTGCTTACAGATCTACTGACTTCTAATTATATGAATGTTGAGAACCATATATGTTTTTCTTTTCTTTCTGCTAAGTCTTGTTTCATGAATGCAAAACATCCTTCGAAGATCAATAGGCCAAGGGAGGTAACCCTGTGACTTGTCATTAAGAACAAATATGCTTTTTCAAGAGTATTGTTTCAAGAGTATTTTTTACAATTATATTTTATTTTGACCCTGATATCTTTTTTTCTTAAAATGTAATTTGTAAAACCAGTTATAAAACAAGAAGGTTCTCAGCACTGATCATTTGAAAAAAACTATAATCTATTTTCACTTCACAAGAAAAGTTTTTCTATATTCCTGTACCTTATTACATGTATAATTGGGAACATTGTGAGCACGATTATTTTCCCTGAATTTTGATGAATGTGTATGTATTATTTGACATGATAAAATTAGCATGTGAGGTATCCAGTTATTGATGTTTTGTAGAATGATGATGATGATGATGGTGATTTATTCTTCATGATAGATACAGTGTTGCCTTAACAACGAAGTTGACAGTGTTGCTGATGATACTGGGAGCTATTATAGCAGGAAGGTATATTCTACTTGTCATTGTACCCTGACATTATGAACTGTTGCTCATAATATCAACCACTGGTTTTATTTATGTGCATGTCAAGGCAACATAGCTGGAATATTGCTGACTTGGGTGTTAAACAACATTGAACCACTCACTAATTCAATATGGGCGGTTGGGTAGTCTAGTGGTTGAAGCATTCACCTGTCATTGAGAAGGCCTGGGTTTTATTCCCCTCATGGGTACAATGTGTGAAGCCTTTCTGACGTAATGTGCCATGGAATATTGCTACAAATAAAACCAGTTGACTCCAAAGGTTTTTCACTTAGCCAAATGGCTTTCAGGGAGAACAAATTAACCAGGAAGGCTGTTATTTATTTGTCAAGATGACATAACTGGTATATTGCTGCCCATGGTATTGTAACAACATTCACGCTGTCACTAATTCAATGAAGGCGATGGGGTAGACCAGTTGATGAAGCGTTTTCATGTCCTTCAGAATACCCAGGTTCGATTCCCCACATGGGTACAATGTGTGAAGCCCTTTCCTGGTGTCCCTTCCATGATATTGCTGGAATATTGATAAAAGTGGCGTAAAATCTTTCTTACTAATTCATTGTATTTTTTGCATGTGACAGTTGGTGTAAGTGTTCACAAATGTAGACAGACCATCTGTTTCCCGTCTGCTTTCTGTTCCCGGAGCAGAACTCCAAAAAAAAAAATTTCTTGACGAAACTTGCTTATAATAATATCAGTCTAGTGGTTACCTAATGCCTCTTGATGATTTGGGTTTTTTATTTTTTAAATTTTTTGTTTTTGTTTCATGGCAACAAGTTGAACTTTGACTTAAAATAAGGGTCGTGTTAATTTCTGGAGCAGAATATTTCTTCATGAAAATTGCTATACAGATCAGGGTGCTGTTGTACAAAGCGATCTTAGCGCTAAGGTTGTCATTACTCCCATACCTTAACCGGCTTACAACAGTCGTAGCGCTGAGGTTGTTTTGTACAACAGCACCCAGTCTAGTAGTGAACTGGTGCCTTTTGATGATTTGAGATATTGAAAAATACTGAACTGCTTTATATATTTCTTCATTGAACTCAAGGTATCCAATGGCAAGAACCAAAAGTGGGATATAAGTAACTCCATTTCTGAATTGCACAGATCGGGGAGATATGTCATATCTTGATGACTCTTGTTTCAATTGATGTATGTTTTGACCGAAGGGCTGCCCATATTTATCCACTTATTTTGCAAGCTAGCTTGAGTGTCTCTTTCATCACAGGTCCAGAGTGGCCCTGTCATCAAAAGTGCCACAGTGCTCATGCAAAGTTGTGTCCCTTGGATTTTCCAGTGTCACTGATAGGCATTCAAATCCCAGATTTTCCCTGAGTTTGATTCTTCGTTTGTCAGTACCATCACCACCCGTGAAGATCCGTGTTTGAAAGGGTCTTCAGCAACCCATACTTGTCATGAGAGGCGACTAACAGGATCGGGTGTGTGGCGTTAAACAACAACAAACAAACAGCAAATGTGGTAAATGTCAAAGACCTGTATGGTTTCTGTCATACTGTGATGACTGAAGAACACTTCAAAGCAGCGATGAACCCAACTCCCTTTTTCTTTCATCAACATGGTTGACCTATAAATTTAGGGGTAGGAGACCCCCAATAATTCATTTCAAGGGTCCTACAGGAAATATGAAGGTCCTGTAAAGTAATGAAATCATGTAGTGTAGTAATGGTAGTGTAAGATTTGATGATTACTTTAATTACAGGACGTTTATCAAGAATTTGGTATGATGAATATATTATGTGTGTCCCTCGAGATGCAATATTTATTTATTTTTCCGGCATCCATCTTGTGCGTCCTGGACCTGTAAAACTCTGTAACAATACACCCAGGATATGGCTTAGATTCACTCCATTTCCTCCTGCTTGCAGCACTGACCTGGCCTTTGACCTGATGGGCTATGTGATGATTCTACTCAATGATGTCTTTACAGCTGTCTATAATATTTACGTCAAGAAAAAACTGGATTCAAAGGTAGAGTATGTTTGTTACACTGGTGTCCATATTTGACTTGTGGTTGGGTGTTTTGTGCTGAGTAGTATATGCTATTTTGTAACAGTCAGTTTCTCCAATGTAGGAGCCAAACAGACAAGCAGTCAGGCTGCCTCGAGCCAAGTGATACATATTGCATCAGACAAGCAGGCAGGCAGCTAACTTAGGCCGGGTTATTGCAAAAGTTAAAAAAAAAATTATTATTTTTTAACAGTCAGGACAGCCTCAAAACAGGATTCAACATATGGGTAGACGTAGCAATAATTAAATTTTCGTTGTGTTCATTGAAATTCCTGCATTCTGGTTAGCTGAATTGGTCACGTGTTATTGCGGTCATTTGCCAATGAATGTAAAAATTAAGCCTAGTCCAATGAGGTGGACTACTGTTGTTACTACGGAATGTCGGGGAATCCCAATATTACAGTCGAGGGAAATCCCTTCTGCTCAAGAGTCTGGCCATGCACAGGTCATTTAGCGAAATTCATGCATATTCATTGTCCAAACAACCCTTTGAGACTTAAGGATGAGAAGGAATGAAACAGCAAATATGCAGGCTCGCTTGCCTGTTTTTCCCCGCTCACCTGATTCATGTCACACCACAGTATGTATTCTACACCTGGAATGTTTATCAATGTCATCATTTTTGTCTGCTTTGATATATACAATTGTTTTTCGTTAAACTATCGTGCATTGTGTAGTAAGTTTGTTGTGTATCGTGTATTGTGTAGTCAGGAGTAAGTTTGTGGGGTATCATGTATTGTGTAGTCAGGAGTAAGTTTGTGGGGTATCGTGTATTGTGTAGTCAGGAGTAAGTTTGTGGGGTATCGTGTATTGTGTAGTCAGGAGTAAGTTTGTGGGGTATCGTGTATTGTGTAGTTAGGAGTAAGTTTGTGGGGTATCGTGCATTGTGTAGTCAGGAGTAAATTTGTGGCGTATCGTGTATTGTGTAGTCAGGAGTAAATTTGTGGTGTATCGTGTATTGTGTAGTCAGGAGTAAGTTTGTGGCGTATCGTGTATTGTGTAGTCAGGAGTAAATTTGTGGCGTATCGTGTATTGTGTAGTCAGGAGTAAGTTTGTGGGGTATCATGTATTGTGTAGTCAGGAGTAAGTTTGTGGGGTATCGTGTATTGTGTAGTCAGGAGTAAGTTTGTGGGGTATCGTGTATTGTGTAGTCAGGAGTAAGTTTGTGGGGTATCGTGTATTGTGTAGTTAGGAGTAAGTTTGTGGGGTATCGTGCATTGTGTAGTCAGGAGTAAATTTGTGGCGTATCGTGTATTGTGTAGTCAGGAGTAAGTTTGTGGGGTATCGTGTATTGTGTAGTCAGGAGTAAGTTTGTGGGGTATCGTGTATTGTGTAGTCAGGAGTAAATTTGTGGGGTATCGTGTATTGTGTAGTCAGGAGTAAATTTGTGGCGTATCGTGTATTGTGTAGTCAGGAGTAAATTTGTGGCGTATCGTGTATTGTGTAGTCAGGAGTAAGTTTGTGGGGTATCATGTATTGTGTAGTTAGGAGTAAGTTTGTGGGGTATCGTGTATTGTGTAGTCAGGAGTAAGTTTGTGGGGTATCATGTATTGTGTAGTCAGGAGTAAGTTTGTGGGGTATCGGTGTATTGTGTAGTCAGGAGTAAGTTTGTGGGGTATCGTGTATTGTGTAGTAGGAGTAAGTTTGTGGGGTATCGTGCATTGTGTAGTCAGGAGTAAATTTGTGGGGTATCGTGTATTGTGTAGTCAGGAGTAAGTTTGTGGGGTATTGTGTATTGTGTAGTCAGGAGTAAGTTTGTGGCGTATCGTGTATTGTGTAGTCAGGAGTAAATTTGTGGTGTATCGTGAATTGTGTAGTCAGGAGTAAGTTTGTGGGGTATCGTGTATTGTGTAGTCAGGAGTAAGTTTGTGGGGTATCGTGTATTGTGTTGTCAGGAGTAAATTTGTGGGGTATCATGTATTGTGTAGTCAGGAGTAAATTTGTGGCGTATCGTGTATTGTGTAGTCAGGAGTAAATTTATGGCGTATCGTGTATTGTGTAGTCAGGAGTAAGTTTGTGGGTATCGTGCATTGTGTAGTCAGGAGTAAGTTTGTGGGGTATCATGTATTGTGTAGTTAGGAGTAAGTTTGTGGGGTATCATGTATTGTGTAGTTAGGAGTAAGTTTGTGGGGTATCGTGTATTGTGTAGTCAGGAGTAAGTTTGTGGGGTATCATGTATTGTGTAGTCAGGAGTAAGTTTGTGGGGTATCGTGCATTGTGTAGTCAGGAGTAAGTTTGTGGGGTATCTTGTATTGTGTAGTTAGGAGTAAGTTTGTGGAGTATCGTTTATTGTGTAGTCAGGAGTAAGTTTGTGGGGTATCGTGTATTGTGTAGTCAGGAGTAAGTTTGTGGGGTATTGTGAATTGTGTAGTCAGGAGTAAGTTTGTGGGGTATCGTGTATTGTGTAGAAAGCTTGTGGTGTATCGTGTATTGTGTAGTCACGAGTAAGTTTTTGTGGGTATTGTGTATTGTGTAGTCAGGAGTAAGTTTGTAGGGTATCGTGTATTGTGTAGTCAGGAGTAAGTTTGTAGGGTATCGTGTATTGTGTAGTCAGGAGTAAGTTTGTGGGGTATCATGAATTGTGTAGTCAGGAGTAAGTTTGTGGGGTATCGTGTATTGTGTAGTCAGGAGTAAGTTTGTGGGGTATCGTGTATTGTGTAGTAGGAGTAAGTTTGTGGAGTATTGTGCATTGTGTAGTCAGGAGTAAATTTGTGGTGTATCGTGTATTGTGTAGTCAGGAGTAAGTTTGTGGGGTATCGTGTATTGTGTAGTCAGGAGTAAGTTTGTGGGGTATCGTGTATTGTGTAGTCAGGAGTAAACTTGTGGGGTATCATGTATTGTGTAGTTAGGAGTAAATTTGTGGCGTATCGTGTATTGTGTAGTCAGGAGTAAATTTATGGCGTATCGTGTATTGTGTAGTCAGGAGTAAGTTTGTGGGTATCGTGCATTGTGTAGTCAGGAGTACGTTTGTGGGTATCGTGCATTGTGTAGTCAGGAGTAAGTTTGTGGGGTATCATGTATTGTGTAGTCAGGAGTAAGTTTGTGGGGTATCGTGTATTGTGTAGTCAGGAGTAAGTTTGTGGCGTATCGTGCATTGTGTAGTTAGGAGTAAGTTTGTGGGGTATCATGTATTGTGTAGTCAGGAGTAAGTTTGTGGGGTATCATGTATTGTGTAGTCAGGAGTAAGTTTGTGGGGTATCGTGCATTGTGTTGTCAGGAGTAAGTTTGTGGGGTATCTTGTATTGTGTAGTTAGGAGTAAGTTTGTGGGGTATCGTTTATTGTGTAGCCAGGAGTAAGTTTGTGGGGTATCGTGTATTGTGTAGTCAGGAGTAAGTTTGTGGGGTATTGTGTATTGTGTAGTCAGGAGTAAGTTTGTGAGGTATCGTGTATTGCGTAGAAAGCTTGTGGTGTATCGTGTATTGTGTAGTCACGAGTAAGTTTTTGTGGGTATCGTGTATTGTGTAGTCAGGAGTAAATTTGTGGCGTATCGTGTATTGTGTAGTCAGGAGTAAATTTGTGGTGTATCGTGTATTGTGTAGTCAGGAGTAAGTTTGTGGCGTATCGTGTATTGTGTAGTCAGGAGTAAATTTGTGGCGTATCGTGTATTGTGTAGTCAGGAGTAAGTTTGTGGGGTATCATGTATTGTGTAGTCAGGAGTAAGTTTGTGGGGTATCGTGTATTGTGTAGTCAGGAGTAAGTTTGTGGGGTATCGTGTATTGTGTAGTCAGGAGTAAGTTTGTGGGGTATCGTGTATTGTGTAGTCAGGAGTAAATTTGTGGGGTATCGTGTATTGTGTAGTCAGGAGTAAGTTTGTGGGGTATTGTGTATTGTGTAGTCAGGAGTAAGTTTGTGGCGTATCGTGTATTGTGTAGTCAGGAGTAAATTTGTGGTGTATCGTGAATTGTGTAGTCAGGAGTAAGTTTGTGGGGTATCGTGTATTGTGTAGTCAGGAGTAAGTTTGTGGGGTATCGTGTATTGTGTTGTCAGGAGTAAATTTGTGGGGTATCATGTATTGTGTAGTCAGGAGTAAATTTGTGGCGTATCGTGTATTGTGTAGTCAGGAGTAAATTTATGGCGTATCGTGTATTGTGTAGTCAGGAGTAAGTTTGTGGGTATCGTGCATTGTGTAGTCAGGAGTAAGTTTGTGGGGTATCATGTATTGTGTAGTTAGGAGTAAGTTTGTGGGGTATCATGTATTGTGTAGTTAGGAGTAAGTTTGTGGGGTATCGTGTATTGTGTAGTCAGGAGTAAGTTTGTGGGGTATCATGTATTGTGTAGTCAGGAGTAAGTTTGTGGGGTATCGTGCATTGTGTAGTCAGGAGTAAGTTTGTGGGGTATCTTGTATTGTGTAGTTAGGAGTAAGTTTGTGGAGTATCGTTTATTGTGTAGTCAGGAGTAAGTTTGTGGGGTATCGTGTATTGTGTAGTCAGGAGTAAGTTTGTGGGGTATTGTGTATTGTGTAGTCAGGAGTAAGTTTGTGGGGTATCGTGTATTGTGTAGAAAGCTTGTGGTGTATCGTGTATTGTGTAGTCACGAGTAAGTTTTTGTGGGTATTGTGTATTGTGTAGTCAGGAGTAAGTTTGTAGGGTATCGTGTATTGTGTAGTCAGGAGTAAGTTTGTAGGGTATCGTGTATTGTGTAGTCAGGAGTAAGTTTGTGGGGTATCATGAATTGTGTAGTCAGGAGTAAGTTTGTGGGGTATCGTGTATTGTGTAGTCAGGAGTAAGTTTGTGGGGTATCGTGTATTGTGTAGTAGGAGTAAGTTTGTGGAGTATTGTGCATTGTGTAGTCAGGAGTAAATTTGTGGTGTATCGTGTATTGTGTAGTCAGGAGTAAGTTTGTGGGGTATCGTGTATTGTGTAGTCAGGAGTAAGTTTGTGGGGTATCGTGTATTGTGTAGTCAGGAGTAAACTTGTGGGGTATCATGTATTGTGTAGTTAGGAGTAAATTTGTGGCGTATCGTGTATTGTGTAGTCAGGAGTAAATTTATGGCGTATCGTGTATTGTGTAGTCAGGAGTAAGTTTGTGGGTATCGTGCATTGTGTAGTCAGGAGTACGTTTGTGGGTATCGTGCATTGTGTAGTCAGGAGTAAGTTTGTGGGGTATCATGTATTGTGTAGTCAGGAGTAAGTTTGTGGGGTATCGTGTATTGTGTAGTCAGGAGTAAGTTTGTGGCGTATCGTGCATTGTGTAGTTAGGAGTAAGTTTGTGGGGTATCATGTATTGTGTAGTCAGGAGTAAGTTTGTGGGGTATCATGTATTGTGTAGTCAGGAGTAAGTTTGTGGGGTATCGTGCATTGTGTTGTCAGGAGTAAGTTTGTGGGGTATCTTGTATTGTGTAGTTAGGAGTAAGTTTGTGGGGTATCGTTTATTGTGTAGCCAGGAGTAAGTTTGTGGGGTATCGTGTATTGTGTAGTCAGGAGTAAGTTTGTGGGGTATTGTGTATTGTGTAGTCAGGAGTAAGTTTGTGAGGTATCGTGTATTGCGTAGAAAGCTTGTGGTGTATCGTGTATTGTGTAGTCACGAGTAAGTTTTTGTGGGTATCGTGTATTGTGTAGTCAGGAGTAAATTTGTGGCGTATCGTGTATTGTGTAGTCAGGAGTAAATTTGTGGTGTATCGTGTATTGTGTAGTCAGGAGTAAGTTTGTGGCGTATCGTGTATTGTGTAGTCAGGAGTAAATTTGTGGCGTATCGTGTATTGTGTAGTCAGGAGTAAGTTTGTGGGGTATCATGTATTGTGTAGTCAGGAGTAAGTTTGTGGGGTATCGTGTATTGTGTAGTCAGGAGTAAGTTTGTGGGGTATCGTGTATTGTGTAGTCAGGAGTAAGTTTGTGGGGTATCGTGTATTGTGTAGTTAGGAGTAAGTTTGTGGGGTATCGTGCATTGTGTAGTCAGGAGTAAATTTGTGGCGTATCGTGTATTGTGTAGTCAGGAGTAAGTTTGTGGGGTATCGTGTATTGTGTAGTCAGGAGTAAGTTTGTGGGGTATCGTGTATTGTGTAGTCAGGAGTAAATTTGTGGGGTATCGTGTATTGTGTAGTCAGGAGTAAATTTGTGGCGTATCGTGTATTGTGTAGTCAGGAGTAAATTTGTGGCGTATCGTGTATTGTGTAGTCAGGAGTAAGTTTGTGGGGTATCATGTATTGTGTAGTTAGGAGTAAGTTTGTGGGGTATCGTGTATTGTGTAGTCAGGAGTAAGTTTGTGGGGTATCATGTATTGTGTAGTCAGGAGTAAGTTTGTGGGGTATCGTGTATTGTGTAGTCAGGAGTAAGTTTGTGGGGTATCGTGTATTGTGTAGTAGGAGTAAGTTTGTGGGGTATCGTGCATTGTGTAGTCAGGAGTAAATTTGTGGGGTATCGTGTATTGTGTAGTCAGGAGTAAGTTTGTGGGGTATTGTGTATTGTGTAGTCAGGAGTAAGTTTGTGGCGTATCGTGTATTGTGTAGTCAGGAGTAAATTTGTGGTGTATCGTGAATTGTGTAGTCAGGAGTAAGTTTGTGGGGTATCGTGTATTGTGTAGTCAGGAGTAAGTTTGTGGGGTATCGTGTATTGTGTTGTCAGGAGTAAATTTGTGGGGTATCATGTATTGTGTAGTCAGGAGTAAATTTGTGGCGTATCGTGTATTGTGTAGTCAGGAGTAAATTTATGGCGTATCGTGTATTGTGTAGTCAGGAGTAAGTTTGTGGGTATCGTGCATTGTGTAGTCAGGAGTAAGTTTGTGGGGTATCATGTATTGTGTAGTTAGGAGTAAGTTTGTGGGGTATCATGTATTGTGTAGTTAGGAGTAAGTTTGTGGGGTATCGTGTATTGTGTAGTCAGGAGTAAGTTTGTGGGGTATCATGTATTGTGTAGTCAGGAGTAAGTTTGTGGGGTATCGTGCATTGTGTAGTCAGGAGTAAGTTTGTGGGGTATCTTGTATTGTGTAGTTAGGAGTAAGTTTGTGGAGTATCGTTTATTGTGTAGTCAGGAGTAAGTTTGTGGGGTATCGTGTATTGTGTAGTCAGGAGTAAGTTTGTGGGGTATTGTGTATTGTGTAGTCAGGAGTAAGTTTGTGGGGTATCGTGTATTGTGTAGAAAGCTTGTGGTGTATCGTGTATTGTGTAGTCACGAGTAAGTTTTTGTGGGTATTGTGTATTGTGTAGTCAGGAGTAAGTTTGTAGGGTATCGTGTATTGTGTAGTCAGGAGTAAGTTTGTAGGGTATCGTGTATTGTGTAGTCAGGAGTAAGTTTGTGGGGTATCATGAATTGTGTAGTCAGGAGTAAGTTTGTGGGGTATCGTGTATTGTGTAGTCAGGAGTAAGTTTGTGGGGTATCGTGTATTGTGTAGTAGGAGTAAGTTTGTGGAGTATCGTGCATTGTGTAGTCAGGAGTAAATTTGTGGTGTATCGTGTATCGTGTAGTCAGGAGTAAGTTTGTGGGGTATCGTGTATTGTGTAGTCAGGAGTAAGTTTGTGGGGTATCGTGTATTGTGTAGTCAGGAGTAAACTTGTGGGGTATCATGTATTGTGTAGTTAGGAGTAAATTTGTGGCGTATCGTGTATTGTGTAGTCAGGAGTAAATTTATGGCGTATCGTGTATTGTGTAGTCAGGAGTAAGTTTGTGGGTATCGTGCATTGTGTAGTCAGGAGTACGTTTGTGGGTATCGTGCATTGTGTAGTCAGGAGTAAGTTTGTGGGGTATCGTGTATTGTGTAGTCAGGAGTAAGTTTGTGGGGTATCGTGTATTGTGTAGTCAGGAGTAAGTTTGTGGGGTATCGTGCATTGTGTAGTTAGGAGTAAGTTTGTGGGGTATCATGTATTGTGTAGTCAGGAGTAAGTTTGTGGGGTATCGTGTATTGTGTAGTCAGGAGTAAGTTTGTGGGGTATCGTGCATTGTGTTGTCAGGAGTAAGTTTGTGGGGTATCTTGTATTGTGTAGTTAGGAGTAAGTTTGTGGGGTATCGTTTATTGTGTAGCCAGGAGTAAGTTTGTGGGGTATCGTGTATTGTGTAGTCAGGAGTAAGTTTGTGGGGTATTGTGTATTGTGTAGTCAGGAGTAAGTTTGTGGGGTATCGTGTATTGTGTAGAAAGCTTGTGGTGTATCGTGTATTGTGTAGTCACGAGTAAGTTTTTGTGGGTATCGTGTATTGTGTAGTCAGGAGTAAATTTGTGGCGTATCGTGTATTGTGTAGTCAGGAGTAAATTTGTGGTGTATCGTGTATTGTGTAGTCAGGAGTAAGTTTGTGGCGTATCGTGTATTGTGTAGTCAGGAGTAAATTTGTGGCGTATCGTGTATTGTGTAGTCAGGAGTAAGTTTGTGGGGTATCATGTATTGTGTAGTCAGGAGTTAGTTTGTGGGGTATCGTGTATTGTGTAGTCAGGAGTAAGTTTGTGGGGTATCGTGTATTGTGTAGTCAGGAGTAAGTTTGTGGGGTATCGTGTATTGTGTAGTTAGGAGTAAGTTTGTGGGGTATCGTGCATTGTGTAGTCAGGAGTAAATTTGTGGCGTATCGTGTATTGTGTAGTCAGGAGTAAGTTTGTGGGGTATCGTGTATTGTGTAGTCAGGAGTAAGTTTGTGGGGTATCGTGTATTGTGTAGTCAGGAGTAAATTTGTGGGGTATCGTGTATTGTGTAGTCAGGAGTAAATTTGTGGCGTATCGTGTATTGTGTAGTGAGGAGTAAATTTGTGGCGTATCGTGTATTGTGTAGTCAGGAGTAAGTTTGTGGGGTATCATGTATTGTGTAGTTAGGAGTAAGTTTGTGGGGTATCGTGTATTGTGTAGTCAGGAGTAAGTTTGTGGGGTATCATGTATTGTGTAGTCAGGAGTAAGTTTGTGGGGTATCGTGTATTGTGTAGTCAGGAGTAAGTTTGTGGGGTATCGTGTATTGTGTAGTAGGAGTAAGTTTGTGGGGTATCGTGCATTGTGTAGTCAGGAGTAAATTTGTGGGGTATCGTGTATTGTGTAGTCAGGAGTAAGTTTGTGGGGTATTGTGTATTGTGTAGTCAGGAGTAAGTTTGTGGCGTATCGTGTATTGTGTAGTCAGGAGTAAATTTGTGGTGTATCGTGAATTGTGTAGTCAGGAGTAAGTTTGTGGGGTATCGTGTATTGTGTAGTCAGGAGTAAGTTTGTGGGGTATCGTGTATTGTGTTGTCAGGAGTAAATTTGTGGGGTATCATGTATTGTGTAGTCAGGGGTAAATTTGTGGCGTATCGTGTATTGTGTAGTCAGGAGTAAATTTATGGCGTATCGTGTATTGTGTAGTCAGGAGTAAGTTTGTGGGTATCGTGCATTGTGTAGTCAGGAGTAAGTTTGTGGGGTATCATGTATTGTGTAGTTAGGAGTAAGTTTGTGGGGTATCATGTATTGTGTAGTTAGGAGTAAGTTTGTGGGGTATCGTGTATTGTGTAGTCAGGAGTAAGTTTGTGGGGTATCATGTATTGTGTAGTCAGGAGTAAGTTTGTGGGGTATCGTGCATTGTGTAGTCAGGAGTAAGTTTGTGGGGTATCTTGTATTGTGTAGTTAGGAGTAAGTTTGTGGAGTATCGTTTATTGTGTAGTCAGGAGTAAGTTTGTGGGGTATCGTGTATTGTGTAGTCAGGAGTAAGTTTGTGGGGTATTGTGTATTGTGTAGTCAGGAGTAAGTTTGTGGGGTATCGTGTATTGTGTAGAAAGCTTGTGGTGTATCGTGTATTGTGTAGTCACGAGTAAGTTTTTGTGGGTATTGTGTATTGTGTAGTCAGGAGTAAGTTTGTAGGGTATCGTGTATTGTGTAGTCAGGAGTAAGTTTGTAGGGTATCGTGTATTGTGTAGTCAGGAGTAAGTTTGTGGGGTATCATGAATTGTGTAGTCAGGAGTAAGTTTGTGGGGTATCGTGTATTGTGTAGTCAGGAGTAAGTTTGTGGGGTATCGTGTATTGTGTAGTAGGAGTAAGTTTGTGGAGTATCGTGCATTGTGTAGTCAGGAGTAAATTTGTGGTGTATCGTGTATTGTGTAGTCAGGAGTAAGTTTGTGGGGTATCGTGTATTGTGTAGTCAGGAGTAAGTTTGTGGGGTATCGTGTATTGTGTAGTCAGGAGTAAACTTGTGGGGTATCATGTATTGTGTAGTTAGGAGTAAATTTGTGGCGTATCGTGTATTGTGTAGTCAGGAGTAAATTTATGGCGTATCGTGTATTGTGTAGTCAGGAGTAAGTTTGTGGGTATCGTGCATTGTGTAGTCAGGAGTACGTTTGTGGGTATCGTGCATTGTGTAGTCAGGAGTAAGTTTGTGGGGTATCATGTATTGTGTAGTCAGGAGTAAGTTTGTGGGGTATCGTGTATTGTGTAGTCAGGAGTAAGTTTGTGGCGTATCGTGCATTGTGTAGTTAGGAGTAAGTTTGTGGGGTATCATGTATTGTGTAGTCAGGAGTAAGTTTGTGGGGTATCATGTATTGTGTAGTCAGGAGTAAGTTTGTGGGGTATCGTGCATTGTGTTGTCAGGAGTAAGTTTGTGGGGTATCTTGTATTGTGTAGTTAGGAGTAAGTTTGTGGGGTATCGTTTATTGTGTAGCCAGGAGTAAGTTTGTGGGGTATCGTGTATTGTGTAGTCAGGAGTAAGTTTGTGGGGTATTGTGTATTGTGTAGTCAGGAGTAAGTTTGTGGGGTATCGTGTATTGTGTAGAAAGCTTGTGGTGTATCGTGTATTGTGTAGTCACGAGTAAGTTTTTGTGGGTATCGTGTATTGTGTAGTCAGGAGTAAGTTTGTGGGGTATTGTGTATTGTATAGTCAGGAGTAAGTTTGTGGGGTATCGTGTATTGTGTAGTCAGGAGTAAGTTTGTGGGGTATTGTGTATTGTGTAGTCAGGAGTAAGTTTGTGGGCATCTTGCATTTTGTAGTCAGGAGTAAGTTTGTAGGGTATCGTGTATTGTGTAGTCAGGAGTAAGTTTGTAGGGTATCGTGTATTGTGTAGTCAGGAGTACGTTTGTGGGTATCGTGTATTGTGTAGTCAGGAGTAAGTTTGTGGCGTATCATGTATTGTGTAGTCAGGAGTAAGTTTGTGGGGTATCGTGTATTGTGTATTCAGGAGTAAGTTTGTGGGGTATCGTGTATTGTGTAGTCAGGAGTACGTTTGTGGGGTATCATGTATTGTGTAGTCAGGAGTAAGTTTGTGGCGTATCGTAAGGCCAGGTGTAAATCTGGTCATTGTGTTTGAATGTGACTAATCGCTAATTATTTTTTTTCCAGGAACTGGGTAAATATGGTGTGCTATACTACAACTCACTCTTCATGGTTTTTCCTGCATTATTATTAGCTGAGTATAATGGAGAAATTGAGAAGGTTGGTTGATTTTTATGTGCAATTATTTCTAATTTTTTACTTATCCTGCATTACTCGTTAATGCATTCACTGCTTACCTTACAACAACAAAAAGAAAGCGAAATGGCGATGGTCTTGGGTGAAGAAATAAAGTTGTTTCACATTCCACTCCCTTGCTTTTATATGGACTATCGCCGCTGTCATGTGACCTTGATGACAAGTCACCTTCCTCACATCACTGCCTGTCGGGCTACAGCAAGGAGGTATCTCAGCAGAGCCCTTTAAATTGGATAATTTTAGACCTTCAGCTTCGGATATAATTCTAAATTTTATCTGCGATGGGTGATGTGTTCTCTTCATATTACTTTCACTAAGTTGTGTATTTTTTGGGGTTATTTAGGCATAAAAAGGCTTTGTCTTTTTTTCCCTCCACATGCTCGTTGTTTCCCGCCATTTTGCATTTGTGTAACAATTGTTTGCCTTGCAAGGGTAGTCAAATTGTTTACAATTCTCAGCTACGTATGTATAATTTATTCATGTGTTTTTAAATAGTAGTAGCTTTGGCGTCACATAGAGTTTATGTGTATCAATATTTGTATACACTTTCAACTCGTAAAAAAATCTGCCGATAGAATATTGTTTAATTCTATGGCAATCTTCCAACTCTGTCTCATCAACAATTCTCTATTTTGCATAACTTATGCCAGCGCGTTGTACTTATTGTCGTGGAAAGAAATCTTCCAAGGAGCCTCATCCACATTGTTTGGCAAGTACGCAAGCAAGTGGCGAGGAAGATGTCACAATCGCTAGAGGATAGAGACGAACATTCTTCTGTCATTGGTGGGTAATATACCTTCTATCATTGTGACTGCAGACGTTCATCCTCCGCCGATATCAACAGTACCGGAGGCTATTGTGAGTATCGCACGTTCCTAATTTTCAGGCACCTAGGACAACCAGTACTACGATGCCAGTCCTGCTTCGCCAGCGCATGCATCACAGACACCTTTTTGGGGGGTAAGCAAAGGCGCAAGCCATGATCCAGTCATCACTGATCAGCATTGCGTCTATAGGCCTGCGCTGAGTACAGCGCCTGCCTACCACCCAAGCGCCTCTACAATTACTTCAACCCCAGGGCTTACAGCGTACCCTGTTACGCAGGCGACGCATGATCCGCTTAGCACTGTTCCAACACCTTATCCAGTGCAGCAGATGTACGCTCAGGCACAATGATTTCAGATGTTCCAGAACACTGATTGGATGCAAAACTTTATGCAGTCCATGTGTCAGCAGTCTATGCACACCTGTAACCTGCGCCTACACCTTTCCCCTATGTTCCAGGCGCCTGCGTCAGCTACAACTATGGCACAAGTGTAAGGGCCTACACCGGCGCCTAACATATACCAAACGCTTGATGTGCGTTCTAGTACAGCGCATGTATCGCTGGGCAGCGCTAGTATGCCAGCTACGTGGACATAGGCACATGTCTCCTTATCACCAGGCGGGTCATCAAAGTCTTCTGATAGAGGAGGCGCTACGCCTTGGAGCAGAAGCCGATCGTCGTCTAGGTGAGTGCGTGAACATCACTCTGACTCGTTGGAGGATGGGGATTCCTCTGTGGAATGGAATACGCATCTCAGCTAAGCGCAAGTACCCGATTGGACCGTCTTATGTCAGTGGCGCCCTCCCCTGGTAACAGGGTGGATGAAAGGGACACCATATGGTCACATCCTACATCAATTCCCATGGATCTGATGTTGACAGACATGATTAGGTCATTGGATGAGGACTTCTCCCAGCTCACACTTGCTCCGTCATTTAAGCCACCCAAGTTTAGGAAGGATGATCTTCCTATCCATGCGTTTGCAGTCGCAGACCAAGCTCATAGTTTTGATGAGGACATACAAAGGATGATAGGCTCTTCAAGGCCAACGACGCTCAAGGTACCAGATACCAGATTTGCCTTCATAGATTAGGAAATCCGACGTGTACTGAAACCTTTGTCAGCACTCGTTGCTTTTCCGCCACCTATTCTTCTTCCCAAGGTGATACAAAAGATCAAGGAGACAAGGAATCTTGCTCTGACTTTGGTCGCGCCCTGGCGGCCGGCAAGAGGGTGGTTCGTCCAGCACAGAAGTCTAGCAGAAGATGACCCAACATTGGTCCAGCCTACTCATCCACCCTCACAGCATATTGCCTCACCCAAAGCTAAACAGGTTTTGTCTGCACGCTTGGTTCGTCTTGAAAAGGCGTTAAGTGCAAAGGGCTATTCGGCACGGGCAACTAAAGCAATAGTTTTTGCTCATCGTCTCTCTACCAGAGGATAATACGATGACAAGTAGGGATCGTTTGAGAGTTTTGCAAGGCACTTAACTCAGTGTTTGTGGTTCCGGAAAATCGCAAAATGACCAAGGTCCCAGAACTACTGGCCCTACTACGCTCATTCAGACTTGAGGATCAGAAGGCCAAGGTCCATCCCCCTGCTTCGGACTTGAATATGGTACTTCAAGCTTTGCGAGGACCCCCCTTCGAGCCCCTCTATGCATCCTCATTTTATGACCTCACCAAGAAAACAATTTTTCTTTTGGCATTAGCCACAGTGGCACAGGCTAAGCAAGCTACATGCAATTGACATCCCCAGTGTCCGTTTTGAGCATGGTATGCACAGAGCGGTACATCTCTGGTTGTGCTTGGAGTTTATAGCAAAAAATCAATTACCAGGCCAACCTGATCGTTTCTTCACCATCCCACCAATATCGACTATTGTGGGAGTCGAAGATGCGGGTGAACTTCTCCTGTGCCCGGTGTGAGCACTTCGAGTTTACATCCGCCGTTCCAAAACTAGGCGTGGCTCGAGGAAACAGTTATTATACTCGTATCTCCTATGTCCATGACTGAAGTTAATTGCAGCACCATATCTCTATGGTTACGCGCAGTCATCATTCAGGCTTATGAGTTCGCCAAACTTGATTGGCCGAGAGCGAATAATCCTCTCGGGTTCAGTGCGTTACATAGTAACTGCTCTATTACAACGATCATGGAAGGATGTTTTTGGAGGTCCGACACAGTTTTCTCTAGTCATTATCTTCACAATGTGGCTCTCGAGGACTTCTCTGGCGTGTGAAGTTTTGGCCCTCTGGTAGTAGCCCAGCAGGCTGGACCAACCCTTGATGCAAATAATGAACTCACCCTACACAGAGCCAGTCTACTTCCTGCGCAAGTCGCTGAGACTCGGCCAGTGAAAGTAAATTAGACAAGCTTTTTAACCAGGCTTTGGCTCAATGACATAGCATGTAAAGAATTAGCTGTTTAGCTAGTATTTCTTTATAACTAAATATGTATAGGGATCTACCCTTTAATTCCAATGTTCCTTCTGTAAGAAGATTGAACGACCCTACCGTAATGACATTTTTTCTGAGCTTTTTCCGCCTCACAGATTATTGACAAACATGTGGCGTTGTTTTGGGGTGTCAATTATTGAGGTTTGGGACTTTCTGAAGGTTTCCCACCTCCAAACCGTCCAATACAGATGCATTAAGAAGTAATGCAGAATAAGTAAAAAATTTAGTAAAATTTAACTATTTTTTACATTTGTATACGTATCCTGCATTACTACGTTTAAGGATCAACCCGTCGCAGATTTGCCTCCTCACTTTGGCTTCAGAAACCTCAATAGTATGTTTTTAAGCTCAGGCGACAGGCAGTGATGTGAGGAAGGTGACTTGTCATCAAGGTCACATGACAAATAGCGATGGTCTGTATAAAAGCAAGGGAGTGGAATGTGAAACAACTTTATTTCTTCTCTGAAGACCATCGCCGTGCCCTGTCTTTTTGTTGTCGTAGGGTAAGCAGTGAATGCTGTAAGGAGTAATGCAGGATAAGTATACAAATGTAAAAAATAGTTAGATTTTACTAATTTTGCATTATGATGGAGGTCAAATAATAATATATGATATTGTTAGGCAGATAAAACAAGTTGTGGCATTAATTTTGATATCTTCCATAATTTTGTGTCTGGCTCAAAATTTTCTTGACTTTTCTTGAATTCATTCCCTTCTCAGACTTTGACGTGTTTGAAAGCATAGGTATTGCCATTTGCAGTAGTATTTGGTATGATATTGACAATAGTGAACACATGGTGAAAAAATGGAATTACTTTACTTAAGTAATTTGTTTTTTACAATCATAAGCTCCAAAGCTTCCGAGATTTTATTTTAAGAAATACAAATCATCTCAGCTTATCGTGTAAATGACAAATAGTGATGTGGCTCCACTGTTTGTACCGGTATGTAGCATCGTGTGTTTGTTGCTTGCAGGCTGTATTATTCAAGGAGTGGTTCAACCCCGTGTTCCTTGGCCAGTTCCTTTTGTCCTGCTTCATGGGCTTCATCCTCAACTATTCCATCATACTGTGTACTGCATGTAACTCAGCGCTCACGACCACCGTCGTTGGAGTTTTAAAGGTGAGTTGTATTTCTGTATACAGTCATTGGGCTAGTTGGGTTTTGTGCCGTTTTTAGCTATATTCCAGAACTATGGAAGAGGGTAAAATTTTTGTTTTATCCATGTTAGGAATGAAACATGAGAAACGAACCCCTTAACCTGAAGACTCCTCAAGACAACCAGAAGACTCGCTGCTGCTCTCAGCTTTATAATCCACTCCACGACCACAGCACAAACTATGAAGCCACACACTGCTCCACTCCACTCCACTCAACTCCCAATACGCTAAACCATGCCAAGCACCACTCCAGACCTCAACATAACACAGGGGCGGTCGGGTAGCCTAGTGGTTAAAGCGTTTGCTCGTCACGCCGAAGACCCGGGTTTGATTCCCGATATGGGTACAATGTGTGAAGCCCATTTGTGGTGTCCCCTGCCGTGATATTGCTGGAATATTGCTAAAAGTGGGGTAAAATTTCACTCACTCACTCACTCCACATAACACAATAGAACATCTCCACTCTAATCCGCCTCACTCCACTCTGCCACACCACACACCACGCCAAACTAAGCCACAAAACCTCCACTCCACTCCACTCCACTCCACTCCACTCCACTCCATGCACCACAACACAACATCTCGATCTGATTTGCCTCACTCCACCATGCAGCGTGCCACACCACGCCATGCCACGCCTTACTCCAACCCGCCATGCCGCTCACTGCTCCACTCCAATCTGCAACATTCCACTCCAATGATAACTGCATTATGATATATCATTCACTATATCTGTTTTGTTTCAGAATACAACAGTGACCTATGTTGGCATGTTTATTGGAGGAGATTATATATTTAGCTTATCAAACTTTGCTGGAATGAATATTAGGTGAGTATTCAAGATTACATATCAAGGTGTATAATATATATACGCTTTTATTATTTTTGTGTGGGTTGGGAGAGTGGGCTCGGTTAGCCAATGTCTCCATTGAAATTTAATTGTTTAAACAAAAAAACTCAAGAGATATTTGCGGTTGGTCCATGAAATGTGTTTGGCGGTTTGAGGACTTTCTGTTTCAAATTCTCGTATGAAATGTATCTTCTTTATTAAGGTAGCTGCTATATGAATAGGACTGTACCTTTACTGTAATTTTTACTGCTATGACATGTCTTTATACTAAAAGTGATGACATCTGACTCAAAAGTGATGTCATCAGACTGAAAGTGATGTCATTGGACTGGAAGTGGTGTGATTGGACTGGAAGGGATGTCATTAGACTGAAAGTGATGTCATTAGACTAAAAGTGATGTCATTAGACTAAAAGTGATGTCATTGAACTGGAAGTGATGTCATTAGACTGGAAGTGATGTCATTAGACAGAAGGTGATTTCATTAGACTGGAAGTGATGTCATTAGACTGGAAGTGATGTCATTGAACTGGAAGTGATGTCATTAGACAGAAGGTGATGTCATTAGACTGGAAGTGATGTCATTAGAGTTGAGCTTTATCACACTCTTCAATATGTTAGCTGGAGGCAAGGTACTTTTATCATGTTGAGGTTGCAGTAGGCATGTATTTCACCAACTGCAAATATTACACTGGAAGTGCGTTGTGAAATCAGCAGTAGAAACTAACAGTTTCAGTCCACTAGTCCTTATAGTGATAAGATATAGCAAAACCCTTAAAAAGGGCACAATTCTACTTGTCCTTATGATACCTCCCCTATTGGGCAATTTGGCAAGGACTTCAGGACTAGTGCCAGTATCTAACACTGGATATATAATGATATCGGGGACCTTCTAGAAATGGCAGTGAAGTGGCTGCTACAGTTTTTGCAATTGTTTTCATCTTTCTTAATTGAACCTGACCAACAATTTCTGAATGTTGTTACCAATGGAGAGTTACCATGTTATACAAAGACCATGTATAGGATCTTTTCTTTATTTGACCATACGTAAAGTCATGTGTTTATATTAAATAAGTTGTTTTGATCTTCATTTCAGTATACTTGGCAGTTTGCTGTACTCCTATGTGACCTTTGGCCAAAAACCTCCCCAATCCAGCAATAACGCAGCTGAACAGAAAACACAAACAAAAACTATTCAAGTTTGATCTTAGACATTACAGTCTCAATGAATAGTTTTGTTCTATGCTGAGGAGACTGACTAGATGTCGGCAATACTCTAGTGGATACACTATATTTGTGTTTGAAATCCATTCAAATTACCGGTTTCCATCTTATCATGAACTGTTTCATTATCATGAAAATTATCATTAGTAAGAGGGACAAAGATGAAGGTCCTGTTGATAACTTACATGACAGGCTGAAGCGAAGGGAAAGATCTCTGAAGCTAGATACTCGGACATACCAAGGGGATTCTTTTTATTCATTCAAGTTTTGTTTTTTTCTGGGCCATGTATATGAGTATACTTAAAGACAAAAGTAACTGTGATCATATGAATTCATCTATAAATGAAACCATCTCTTTTATTGTTTGTAACAGTGTTTCAGCCCTACTTCTTGCCCTTTCATCAGGTGTTTGTTTGTTGTTAAATAGCAATATTCCAGCAATATGACGGCGGTCTGTAAATCGAGCCTGGACCAGACAATCCAGTGATTGACATCATGAGCATCGATTCACACAATTGGGATCAGTGATATTCATCAACCAAGTCAGCGAGCCTGACCACACGATGCTGTTAGTCACCTCTTGCGGCAAGCATAGTCACCTTTTACGGCAAGCATCGGTTGCTGAAGACCTATTCTACCCCGGATCTTCACAGGTCCTTTCATCAGGTGTACACTGAGTACTTACATGGAGTTAATATATATACATTATGATATGTTTACACAATGTAGGATTAATGTACAAAGATGTCAATATAATGATGAAGACAATGAAATTAACAGAAGAGAAGCCTACCTTGTGTACATATGTTAACTGCATGTACCTGATAAAGGGACAAGAAGTAGCTCTGAAACATTGTACAATGAATAAAAGAAGTGTCATGTATTTAAAAATCATTACATTGACAACACTCACATTGAGTAGAAACATTAGTTTCGGGAAATGTATATTTTGGTCAGTCATCATTGTTCATAGAATTATTGATGTGATCTTGGGGGTGCATCGTACACTGTCTCATGTTGAACATTGTCAGTACATCGTGGGTTTGGTATACACATCACCAGTGAATACATACAACCGATTTGCTGTGTAGGTAGTAGTGACATGTGGCTCTCTTTTTTCAGCTACTCAAATAAGGCCATTTATCACTCAAATGAGACCTACTCTGTGCATGAACCTTGTGCAAACCAAACCATGTCATGATATACAACATGTAGAATAGATGGCTGCAACATTATGGGACGTATTGCATGTGAAATATTGCTGTTTTGTGGTGTAATCTGAGCGTTCATTTGTCTCAGCTCTTGTTCGTTACTCTCTCGGAAAAACTGGCAGTGTTTCAGCGATAATCCACTAGTCCTTATAATGACATGTAGCAAAACCCTTAAAATGGCAAAATTCTAATAGTCCTTATGATACATTAACTATTGGTCAGTTTGGTGAGGTCGACAGGACTTAGGGGTGCTTGATATAACAGGTATACCAATATGGCTGTCAGCAATGCATGTATTGCAATACAACCCTTGTGTTTTGAACCAGACTAGTGCCAATTTCTATTGCTTGCTTGAGATGTTGGTTAAAAATAGTGACTACATTGCAAGTCAGCTGTATGTATTCATGGGAGATTGAGGAACATAGTGTATACGAAACTTTACAGTATTCATGACGTTTGAATGTTGGTTTTGTAGAAACTAGATTTTGTAGAGAGCTGTTGCTGTATGACAATGTTGTTGATAGTTGTATAACATATTAAAATATATTTGATATCCATACAGAGATTTATCAGAAATATCAACTATTTTGAATTTGCTTTTGATGATTTTATTGGGTGTTTTTTACCTTATTTGACTGCCTCCATACACTTCATGCTCTGGGTTCTTATGAGTATGAGTCTTTTATTAGAAAGCATGTGTGTTTCTTTATCCATCTTGCTGAGGGTAATAATTCTTATAGAAGTGTACAAATCAATGCTGCAGAGGGACCGGTCATTAATTATAGGGGTAGGTTGGTCAGTGGGAATCAGGGGAGGGTCACCAAAATATATGACAGTCTATAGAGGAGGGTCCTAAAACATGATAGCCATATCTTGTGAGGGTATTAAAATAAATAAAAATAAATATAGTAGAAAATGGATATAACGAACTACAAGGGACCAGAAAAATCAGTTTGTTATATCTGTGGTTCGTTATACACGTTTTCGCTCGGCCGCCATCTTGGATAAAACAAAACACAATACACGTAATTGCAGCATTGACTTGTATTAGTAGTGATCACTTCATAGCATTCAATTAATAACATTTCATAACATTAATTTAAGTTGAACAAGGTTGATCCATCACCGCTGATTGCATACAGCCAGTTGTCAGTGACACTTCACACTGAGTGAGATTTCTTAGTTCACTATACACGTCACTAATTAGTGGTAGATGGGCTTGTCGGTGATCAGATATCAGTTCGTTGTATCCGTTAGTTCGCTGTAGAGAGTTCGTTATATACGTAAATTTTATATTACACTATATGGGAGATACATCGGGGATTGTTTAACAGTTCTTTGTATCCGTTTGTTCGCTATATCCGTGTTCTACTGTATTGATTTTTCTTTTGAAATATAACGTGCCTATGCATTTTGTCTTTTCAGGGAGGGTCATTGGTTAAATAGGACAAGAACATGGGGAGGGTCATCCCAAACTATGACAAGCATTAGGCAAGGGTCGTTATTTTCAGTATATTAGTGCATCAAAATACCTCTGACCCACCCATCATAAATGACCGGTCCCTTAATGACCGTTGATGGACAGTCGTTAGGTGATAAGTTTTCAAGGAGACAAGATAATGAACACATACCCAGGACTACTGCTGGGACGAGTCCAAATTTAATACCCTGGTACCCGATCCCCTATTGCTTGGCCCTACCCGGGTACCCACTGCAGTTGGGAACAAAATGTCTGATTGGAAATTGTTTTTTTCGCAGCTCTAGCCAAAACTATTTAGATACATGTATCAAACGATCAGTACACTGAAATTGACTGAAGCTTTATCTTTACACAGACATATTCAAGTCAAAAGGAATGTGTGCATCGTCAGAAAGAAATGCGAACATTAGCGACTTGTGGTGTAACCACTGAGCTATAGTGAGTTTTTGTCATCAAACAATATATCACGTGACTAACCACGGGTTCGGGTAGTCCTGTGGGTACCTGGGGCTTCTAAGGACCCACCTGACCCAAGCTTTGCCCAGAATTTCTGTAATGACTTTGAAATTATTTTGACCTTTCGAGTGCGGGGATACATTTGTGCTGGGACGTCATAAAGAAAGATATTTGAATTGAAGTATCCTTCGACGTGGTATTCAGTCACCTGATCACTGAAACAAACATTTAATTTGTGACTTATAATGCAGGCATTAATCAAAATTCTCTAGTGCAGACATATACACAGCAGGTCCAGCCTTATGAATGCACACATGTCTAATGTATGTTTAATATGCTCAAAATCGCCTCCAACGAGAACCAGTATTTGTTTATCAATCAATCCATATATTCCAAACATTTTTAACTTCATTGCAATGACGTATAATGGACAAGTTATGGGGTAGACTTTTCATCTATGAGTGTTCTAAAAATGCATTTTGGAGCAAGCTCAGCGTTCGAAATACCTGCCTGCCCGACCGTCCGAGACGGGTTGATTTCAACTCGGGCTGCCAGATTTTCAAATCCCCCTGCCCGACGGTCGGGTTATATTTCATAGGTGAAAATATTCTAAATATTTCCCGATGATAAGCATTAATTCACATGTAAAGATGAATGATAAAATGTAACCAAAAAGAAACCCTGTTAGCTTTTAGACAACCCACGGACGTATATACAAACATCTTTGGACAACCTAACATTTAGCGATGCGCTTATGCTACAAGCAATCAGTTTTCATATTTTTAATTAAATTATCCTGAGAAACATATGATTATAGTGGGCAGGCAGGTTTCGGTCAGGGCTGGCAAGTATTTCAGCTAGCCAGTCCTGTGGTCTGGCTGAAATTTTTGGGAGTTTCATACCCTGGCAAGCTTGTCGCTTTTTCATGTCACTCCTTTGGATGCCAAAGTAGTTTGTTACCATTAACAAAATAATAAGAATAAAGGAGAATATCAACATTTTAACAGTAAAATAACTCCATTTTTTCTATGGACTTAACATATCCACGTTAATATAATACTGCCAATTGTTTCCTTATACTATTTTTCCTCATTGACTAATGATGATTTGTAGCCATGCTTATTCTATGATCTTAGGAAATCTCATATCTGGTTTGTACATTCTTGTGAATGTGAATCTCACAGGTGGGTCATGTCTGGTTCAAGCGGCGTAGTCAGTTTGTAGAGGCAACTTGGGCCATGGAAAGGCAACTTGCCACAGTCGCTCTGTTTAGTGTTATCTCCCTTATACAGGGTTTGGGAGAATGGAAGGAAAGTTTATTTCCTTTTAGTGTTTGAAACGTGGCTTAGCCTCAATTTGGATGATGAGATAAGTGTTACCTCTATCATCTGTTGTCTTTTTGCTCAAAATAGGCAAAATTGCACTCTTTTTTCATTTCAACGTAAATCCATGGAAGTATACTTGTATACAGAAAAGTATTAATGAGACCTTGGCCCTTGCCAAAGTGATATTTATGTACATATATGTTTATGCTGTTGAGATTTGTTAGCATAGCGCAGGACTGCAAATAGTTCTGTTGAGCTAGAAACTTGGGAATATGCTACAAAACATGTAATCAAATCTTACCATGTGGATGTTTATGAGGGAATAAATTGTTGACAAAAAGTTTTCAGTTTTATTCATTTGGCACCCTTTGCTGACAAACCCAGAAACATATAGTCAGGGGTGTCATCAAGTGTGAATGGGTGAACATGGTTTATGCCGCTTTTAGCAAATATTCCAGCAATATCACGGCAGGGGACACCAGAAATGGGTTTCACACACTGTACACATGTGGGCAGTTAAACCTGTGCATTCAGTGTGAATGCTTTAACCACGAGGCTAGCCCATCGCTCTCATGGGGAAGAAGCTTCAGCTTCATTTGTCTGGTCCTTTCTGAGATGCTCACAGACTGACGGCCATGACATAAGCTAAAGCTTACACTGACTTCAGTCCAGGATGTGCATCACCCTCTGGATCCATCAGTGTATAGGGAATAACTCAAAAGACAACGTCCACACAAAATAAATGCAATAAAAATTTATTCTTCATTTGTTAACTACTTGTTTACAGTATGTACATAATAAATAGATTTTAAGAATTCGTTCATCTCTTGGCTTGTCTACTGTCACAAACAGAACAATAAACCTGACAACTTGCTGGGACCAGCTTATACAATCATACATTCAGTGTCAAAAATAAAACTATCAACAACATAATGATATTCCAGAAAGTGTGGACTGGAACATGGATTCCTACAGATGATATTGGCCACTACAGTTGATGATGATGCATGCTACAGGTTGCATCTTCTACAGTCAGGTATGGATTCTAAGCATGAAATCTAGATCATACTAACAGGTGTTTGTCTTATATGAAGACTGATAACATACCAGTTGCTGATGTAAGGATAACATTAAGAACATGACAGCCTTGCAGTGACAAATGTTGACTGACGGTGATGGAACTATATATGTAAAATGTTGGCATTATGAAACTGGTTATAAAATACAACTTAAGTTAACAAGTGTCCGGACAGATCTGAAACTCCAAACTTGTTCGCAAATGAGAATCGTCACATAAAACATGACTGTTGATGCAAAAGGTCGAGATGTAGTAGAGCCCTGCTACGTCACAATATATATCCAATCTGCCCACACACTGTCTCCTATAACAAGTAAGCCTGATGTCATTTAAGTACAAATTCAACAAGCTTGCATGAGTTTCACGTCACTAAATAGTACACTTTATTGAGGGGACTGTAAAACGCCTTAATATATTGTGACAATTTGGATATATTTGTTTTCTCAAATATATTACTTCATATTTTTGCCACTTACAGGTCAGGAACAAAAGTACAATAACACATTTAAGAATTGAAGACTTTTAAAGTTTTCTCTTTTCATTTTCCAAAGTAGTCAGCAGTTTTTAAAATGATGGGCTCTTGAAAAAACGTGTTCACTCTCCCCTCAAAGGGTTGATAGATCCATGTACCAAAGATTTGACCTTTATCTTGTGTGGAACACTTCACAAACTGTTGGGAAAATCTCCTCAATACAAGGACGAAGTTACAAGAGGCTGTAATAGATGACTAATTCCAATAGTGTTCATACATGCTCCAACTGCAAGGCTCCATGCCCAAGACCAGTGTTCAAAATAGCTGCCGACCGTTATCTCTAGGCAGCCTATTAATTAGGAGAATTTCAGTTTAGAATTCCTTATAAACAGTATTGCAAACCATTCTTTGTCATTTCCATCTTGCCTTGCAAGATTACAGTGAGACTATTTATACTGACTTCAATAGTTTTCTAGAAATCTTGGCTGCGGAGACTGTTGAGATACTCGTCCGTCTGGTACTATGTTTGAGTTATTTTGAACACTGGTATTAACTACACCCTGGATTAACATTTACAGATAGAAGATAGAATGAGTGAATGAATGATGATTTTTTTTTTTAAAGACATGATTATTTTTTTAAAATGACAATGTCTAGTTTTTGCACAGTTGTTAAAAGTAACTTAACATTTACTAATACTACTCAAACTTAATTCAACTTTTTACAAGTTCCATTTTTCCAGGACAAACAACTTAAGTACTGGTAGTAACTATTAACAAATTGCATTTTGACATCGACCGGAGTGTTGATGCACAGGCCAGGGGCTACATTCCTGTCAAAGCTTGAAATCTAGACAGAGAATACAACCAAGGAGAAGCTCTTGACTTATAGACCCCCAGTGACATCATCCTATTGTTCTCCAGTGGGATTAAATCTCAAACAGGGATGTTATAATATCCCCAGGATTTTATTTAATATTCCCAGCATTTTATTTAATATCCCTGGGATGTTATCAATACAACTTCCATTAAGATTATCACATATGAATGTTTCTCGCGATAAATTTATTCTGCATTTGAACACAATGTAATGAAATGTAAAATCAATGACAAATGTTTTCTTTATATTCCCGAGGATTAAACAGGCAACCATTGTATCTTGAGCCCAGTGAGTGAACCACGAGGCTACAGAGGCGGTGATAAATCTCAATGCTTTTAAGAACGTCTTTTCAAGTACCGTACGTCAGCAACAGATATTTTACGCCTGTTTCCTAAGGTTCATGGAAAGTATCTTGAAACATAAAAATGTTGATAAATGTTGTTTTAAGTTCCTTTTTTCAGTTAATAAGTTAGATAAAACACTTCCCCTCAGGTTTTTATGATATTTAAAACCTTTATCCTGTGGATGCGGGTTTTAAATATCATAAAAACCCTCAGACTTCCTTTATCCTACACATATAGGTCCAGATGCAGTCATGATGGCCAACCGGATGCTGACACATGAACCATGTAAAATTTTATGAATGATTTTCCTACTACTTTGAACAGTTTTTCAGTCATATAACAGCGTGTCAGCTTAATGAGGGATGATACCCACAGACATGCTGATAGTAGATGTTTACCACTTTGGTGAAACATGCGTACATGGTGCTGACAAACCAAGGATCATCATAATAAGGGCGAAATGTGATTTGTGAATTGTGATTTGGACCCATGACCAGCAGATCCTGGTGGCTAAGGGCGTCACTCTGCACAACGAAATGCAGTGTCTTAGAACACTGGCTACCTGCACTACCATTAATAGACATACAACTACGAGTATAATGAGAGATATTGAGAAGAGGATGAAATCGGAGGATTACAAATACATTCACAGTGGAATATTGACACAATGCATATACAGCACATTAGACATTGGAAGGTATATCCAATAACCGGTATGTAGAATTGTCTTAACATTCACAAACATACCCTTTGGGCACATCAGTGATACTGGTCTGCAAGAAATATGAACACAAATATGTTTAGTATTTCTAAAGTACCCAAATATATTTAGTAGTTCTGAAGGAGTGAGTGAGTTGGGTTTAACGCCGCTTCTAACAGTATTCCAGTTATATCACGGCGTGTCAGCTTAATTTGGGGGAAAGCTCAAAGTGATGCATGTCTAAGACGTTTACCACTTTGGTGAAACCCACGAACACGGGTATGGTGCTGACAAACCAAAAAACATAATCAAGCGAAACGGGATTCAAACCAACAGTCATAGGTTCCTGGTGTGCCCAAGGGACGCAACTCTGCACAGCAAATCGCCTTAGACGACTGGGCCACCCATGCCCCAGTTCTGTAGGAACAACTGAGCCTAATCTTCTCAACTCTGGGAAGAGAAAACACTTAAGCTCTAAAAATGCGTTTGAATATCAAACTTGAGCCAGTCTATATACTCATAGTCAGAATGTGCATATCAATAATTATGAGGTCATACCATACATACATTTCTTTCCATTCACTGAATAAGTATAATCAACTTTCAGAACGAAAGCTTATATCTGACATTAATATGACAAATATTTGACAGGTGTCAAAAGCAAGAGTAGCACTTTTCAAGCTGTGTAGAGAAAATTCACAAAAGTAAGTCAATACTTCATGAAAAACAACAATCGATTTTCATAAACTTAAAAGCAGCTGAAAACAAACATCCATTTACCATCATTCATATACATTTCTCATAAATCGGATTTCCTGATCACATAATTGGATAATTAATAAACATGGTTTTATAAACTAAACAATACAGGTTAAACTAGGCTCAGAATAGTTGGCAGTACCCACATATTTAATACAAAGAGACTACTACACAAGTGGTTGCCAGATACCATTTAACTTAATGCTCTTGCTTTCATTTGATAAGTCAAAATTTAGATGCAACCCTTTAAATTAAAACATATATTCAAAATGATAATATAAAACATTTCCTATAAGCCATATAAAATGCAATGATACTGAAAATTATAAAAAAAATCTCTTAAAGACATGTTATAAATGTTTTTAACGCTTATGTTCCAAAGTATATAATAAACTGAACATCAAGCATTGATTCAGATGAGCAGACATCAGGAATATCATACTTTCACCCTTGTCTTCAATTTTAAATTATTCCTGATTTTGTATTTTTGTGTGAAATGTTTTCAATCATTCTGACATTCAAACAAAACTTCTGTATTTCACATGATTAATTTCTTGGAGCATTTGATGGGTAACAAGATAACATTGAAACTGCACATTCATATGATCCCTTACATGTGATAAACTATATTTTAACAAAGACTTAGGATATTCTATGATTCCCTTTTAAAATGGGGCCAATATCCTGAGTGAACATTTCACCCTTCAAGGCTCAATCCGATATAATGATTGTGAAATACAATAGGTTCTTCGTCAGTATGCAGCTTAATGCTTAAATTGCGAGTGACAGGGGAGATAACTGAGAAGTTAGGATTAATACCAATTTGGACAGTACAGAAATAACACAGACTGTACATTTTGGCAGTTCTGTCGCTTCCCTTGGGCAATTGTTTGGTCCAGAGAAACAGTTATTGACAAAGAACACATTTGTCACAGGGTACAAAAAAACAAAAAAAAACAAGGGAGGATTCAAAAGTGTTTAGGTTGATTTCTATTTTGTAACTTTCACATGACGACCATAGATTCCTTATAAACACAGATCCATTGTCAACATAGTTGTCAGTGTCAGAGAGGACGCCAGAGTCGATGGTATGACATCACCAATAGTATTGCAGTACAGTGACTTAATCCACAAATTTCTTGCTAAAATGTCAACATACTTGATCTTATCAACAGGTTTGAGAATATGATATGTAAATCACAAAATCCAGTCACATGACCAAACAAAGCCATTTAACATGGACTAAACTGTACATAGACAGTTAGTTTCAACATCTAGCTTCAACTCTGTACCGTATGTATTATGCATTCAGACAAGCACAGGCCATGAAAAGTTCAAATGTTTCTCATCATCCATCTTCAAACTGCTGTGTGAAAATTTGTTATCAGGGCGTTTTTTGTTGTTGTTGTTGTTGTTTTGTCCAGGGGAAATTGGTTTTATAACAGGTTTGGAGAAGACTGCCCTAATTTTGACATTATCTCTCCTTGGAATATTGCTAAGCGTGACAAAAATTTAATTTAAAAAATACATAATAATTCATTGCCCAAACATTGCCTTCATTTGGCTGACATGTTGGAATTATTAGCTTTCTGCCTACTGAGGAGAAAACAAGTCCTGGTGACTTTGAATGAGCTGACAAGAAACATACTTTTTTCATGGCCTGCATATTTTGATTTTCTCAAAATTGCCGAGGGAAGATATCATAATGCTACACATCTTCAAGCTGTCACACATTTACGGTTTCTTTGTCATTAAATTTTAATATTGACTGGTATAAATACTAGCAATACAAATGATGGTATACCAGCCTATTTTGAGAGAATTTACTGTAAATGTAAGAATGAAGCATGACTTATACAGAAAAGGTTACTGACTGATTAGTATTCTACTTCCTAGTACTGTATTAGGATTTAACATTGATTTCCTAAAGACTCTTGTTACTGACAAAGCTACCATTCCTAAAACATTGCTAACGGTTCAGAATTAGGACAGGCAAGAATATCTATGTTTGACCTACCTGACAACAGTTACCGTATATCGCTGTGTATAAGGCGAGTTTTTCGTACCTAAAATGAGGGGGCTAAGAAGGGGGGTCGTCTTATACACGGAGTCAAAGATCTCACATTTTTTTCCACTGGCGATGTCAACCGGCGTCCGATAGCCAGCCCAGCATTTGACAATAAAACTTCGCATTTCGTCCTAAATAACTGTTCCAATAACTATTTCCATACATAAACATGATTTGTATCTCTTTTCCTTGAATAAAGTTTAATAATTTCTGCTAATAAAGTTGAAATGACCCTCGCCTCGATGCAGATTGTCAAACCACCTGACACGGTAAAACAATCAACATCCGTGAGCAGAGAGCCGGAAGTACCGGTAAGCATTTGCATATTGCACATGTGACCTAACATGTGATAACCGGTGAAGCTGAAATCAATTCCCGCTGTTTTTACAGTTGTATTAACAAGTGTTGGAGACGGTGTGTACAAGTGATTGTGGAATAAACACGCTGAATGTGAAGCAAACATAAGCCTAGTTAGTTACAACATAGTTAATTGGCGATTAAATTACTCACCATTGTCTCTTATATGTTATTACTTCATAAATGAATTTTATTTTACGGGCACCAATTTGGTGTCGTACCGTGTAAACACAAAATGGCGACGTGTGCTGGAGTTACACACGCGACCTATCATTGTAGAAAAAAAAACAACGCAAGATAAAAATATTTTTATTGCATATATAAGGTTTGTGTGCGCACTTGTGATGTGTGCGAAATACGCATCAGTCGGAAAGCGCACGTTAAATCTCCAAAGTAACTAACTAACTTGTGATGTCCGTGTGCGAAATACGCTACAGTCGGAAAGCGCACGTTAAATCTTCTATATCAGTCAGACTTGTGATGTGTTTCATTCCCGGTCGCCTTATACACGGAGTATAGGATTTTGGGTTGATTTTTAAGGCGTGTACAGGGGGGTCGTCTTATACGTGGGGTCGCCTTATACACAGCGATATACGGTATGCCTACTGACAAAAATGACTGAAAATGCTTCAAATTTCTCAATCTCTGAGGAATTCAAAATTGCATATATGTTGAAGCCTCTGACAGAGATTAAGTTATGGATAACCATAAACTCACACACATAATATCGGACAAAGGAATTATGAATCCCAGTCAAGAAAACTGACATAAGTGCATACAACTCAGAGACAAACAGGACAGAATGACTCATGGGTAGAAATCTCTCACAACCATTTACAAACGGAAATTGAACAAGAATACCTGAATAAACACAATAAGAATGTTGTACAGAGAAAACTTAACTTCACAAAAGACTGAGAAACTGAAGACAGAATTCTCTGGATAGTACAAAATTATGGACAACTATGATTGAGATGAAAGTCTATGAAATAATGACAGGGTGGTCACGATTTAGAATTTTGTTTTCTTCTGGCTATAGGTGAAAATAATCATTAAATTAGAGAGTATACAACATAAAATTTTAAATGCACTTTTATGAAAGAAATAAAATGTACAAATGCAGCGTCTTTTGGAAAATCTTATCTCCAAAACTTATGATCTACGGTAGAAATAATTAAAAAATATCAAAACAGTCTAGATCTCAATAAAAGTTGGCAAGAGAAGCGTTATCAGTTAACTTACTGCAAAAACACTCTCAATAAATTCTTTCAAAACGACAGATTATGAGTACTAGCAAAATCAGCTACAATTATTCTGCGAAGTGTTCAGTACCTCCAATTGATCAAATACTCCTACATAAATAAACTGTCGGTGACAGTGAAGGTTATACACAGTTTAGAAAAAGACAATGGACATTCGCTGTACAAATCGGCATAATAGTACAACTGCTAGTACAACTTGTAACCATGGTAACACGACCTATACACGTCTCTGTACATCATAATGCTTGCACATTCTCCATCCACGGTGCAGCTGTAGACTTGTTTCAGCACCAAGCGATCACATAGAAAATTCTGTACAATATGCAAAATATTATCTGATACAATGATAATGTCACATAATATATTAATGTATGTTCGCATACTGACCATAAATTGATACAAGCTTCACCAAAATGGTGGCCTTGTGAGCTTCAACATCAGCAGGATGCTGAACGTTTAATTATGCCTGTGGTATTACTTATGCATACCAATAATACATGTACTGGTATTTTTGTACAGGTCTTGTTATAAATATTTGTAGACTTGGAAATCAAGCACCTGGAACATACAGGGTTTCCAGTAAGCTAGTTTTAGAAATATTGCCACTGGATAATGGGACATGGAAGAGCCCATTTTTGAAGGAGGGGAGGGGAGGGGGAGGTGGAGGTGGAAGAGGAGGGGAGGGAATGAGGAAGGCTCAGTGATTGAGCAAAATACAGCACCTCTCTCACCTTTATATACTGATAAACAAATGAAGGTATTCCTCTGTAAACACTTACAATTTTGAATAAATAGAATTCTCACGAGTGAGCCAGTAATATAGTTTGACCCTACCTTCAACAGTATTTACATGATGATAGTGGTCAGTTTGCTTAGTGGTCAACAAGCAAGTGATGATTACTATTCCCTGTCTGGAATAACAAATGGCATCATGTTATTTTCATGATTCCATGATTCCATTACCATTTGAGAGATTCTTCGGCATCATTACCAAATTTGAAAAATATCTTTGGACATTTCATACAGTGTCCCTGAAAATGAACTGATCTGAAATCCTGAAACATTTCGATAAGATATAGTTAGCTAAAACAGTGCAACAGCAGCTATTCTCAGATAACAACAGTGACTGAAAGCGATCCTAACCATGTGAGATTCACATACATCATCATGACAAAAGATAAAATACTATCACTAAGTATTGTGCATCGTTGGTATGTGAATCGTGGAAATGAGATAGTGAGTATGGTTTCAGGCCACTTTTAGCAATATTCCATCAACATCATGGTGTGGAAACTAAATATGGGCTTCACACATTGTACCAATGTGGCAAATCTAAAATGGGTCTTTGGCCTTACGTGCATACGCTTTAACCACCAGGCTATTCCACTGCCCCCCGATGGAAATAAGTGAGTGAGTGAGTGAGTATGGTTTGACGCTGCTTTTAGCAATATTCCAGCAATATCACGGCGGGGGACACCAGAAATGGGCTTCACACATTGTACCCATGTTGGGAATCGAACCCGGGTCTTCGGTGTGACAAGCGAACGCTTTAACCACTAGGCTACCCAACCGCCCCTCCGATGGAAATGAAAGCCTTGGTATAGCCCAGTGGTTAAGTATGTTCAATCTAAATTCACATGCGAAGGGCAAATAATAAACAATAATGTGCTTCTGCAAGGCGTGGGTGTTAGTGCCTAGATCACATTGTTGGCGTTAGTAAAATACGAGAACACATTTTCTTCATATGACAGCGAAACCATCACACCCTCAGAGTAATTGGACACATCCTGATATGGGAATGGCAATAATTTCTAAAACTAGCCCCCAAGATGAATGTACCCTTTCTCCTTGCTTCCATCTTCAGGGAAGCTCAATACTTAACACAACAACCATCACTGTACATTTCAACAGTCTTCAACTTACTAACAACAACAGCTCATGGTGCAACCAGCAACTTTTTCATCTCAAGTCTATTTAACCAGTCACAAATTTTCAAGTTAAGTTTGTAATTTTATCCGACCTGGATTGACTCGTATAAGGACTTAACATGTTACAAAGTGATCCATGAATTCAACAACTTTATCACCATGCATTGTATTCCCAATGCAAAAGGCACAAATATCATTTTCAAGATATTAACTTCAATCATATCTTTCTTATATCGTTACCATATTAGACTTATTTAATGCCCTTGTATTCTGTGTGCCATCAGATTCTTAACATGCAACCTAGATAATTAATTTAATGTCTTATGGTACCACAATGTGGCTGCTCTAAATTCATCAGAGGGACTGTCCTAACATGACCGTTTTCTTTAACATGTTTAAACATTTCAGACAAGAAATACCATCTCAGAATCATCCAGTTACCATTTAAACCCAGTAATTTTGTTAAAAATTAAAACATTTTCATGATAACTTTTGATAATACATTCTTAGATATGATTACCAAATTTGAAAAAAATCTTTAAGACATTTTTTTAAAAAAAGACAGAAAATGTCAAAGAAAATGAACAGATATGAAACCCTGAAAAACATGGTGTCAAAATGACATCCTGTATTCCGATATCATGTATATAAAGGAGTATCAAACGATCACATTTTTGACTGTTGAGGGTGTTAAATAGGTCCAATATGGTTTTTGAAGCAAGCTGGAAACAATACAAATCTTCAGTGCAAATGCAACAAAAAGCTAAGCTTTAGATTAGCAGTGAAGGTGACTTCTGTTTGTTGTGAAGGTCTGGCCCTTTCCAATATGGAAGAGCACTATTAGCTTTTGTGCTGAAATGATTAGAATGGTAAGACATGTACTTGTACATTTAACACTGTAATGAGGTAACCAGAGTGCATGCCTTGATCTCGACAAGACTTGGACGCATGTTGGTAATTCTCTATAATATTCAGGTTGCTGTTTCATAATGGTTGGAAACAAACAAAACCAACGACAAATTTCAGTTATCTTCTCATTCAGGTTGCTGTCGTCTGTAACAAAACACATACCAGCACATTCCAAATTGTGATACTTGATTTTGAGGTACACATCCGCCTGGAACAACTTGACGGAGAAAGCCTTGTTTATTGCACGTTATCATGTGATTGTGATTGTAACGGAATGTGTGGTGATGTCACTGAACGTGATTCATTTCACTTGACTCTATTGTTTGCGGACTGATGACATGTGACTGCAACACTGGCTCTCCACTTCCTGCGAGTTCATGTGCACTAACTGGGCTAACGGCTACTATACTGTTAACAGTGGTGTTCAACGGGAAGGTTTGTAAACTGTCTATATGGTTGCCAGAGACACATTTTAAAGGTTCAGAAATACTTTTTTCCTTGTTTTCAGACTTCAGCCTTTTGGAAGGGGGCTCGTGTAAGTCTTCAGCACTGCCGTTTAAATTAGTGTCAATTTTCACTGAGACAGACTCTGATTTGGACTGTGAGCCCTTGCGATCTGGACTAAGGGCTACAGCTGTCGTTGAAGCTGTACATACTTCGGACACTTTCTCCTTGGACTCTGGCGGACATGAGGCTTGTTCTTCAAGTTCTTGTTTAATGTGTGTTCGTTTAGGATCACCATAAATTAATGAATTAAGGTTGGGGCTGGCTGATCTGTCCCTTTGTGGATTCACAGCTTCTTGGTCATCAAGAAACCGATCCATGTAGTCACTGAAATGAAATAGAAAGCATCAAATTAGTGGATTTATTAAGATGAGTGAGTGAGTAAGTGAATTGAGTTTAACACCGCTTTGAACAGAATTCCAATTATATCACAGTTTGTCTGCTTAATGTGGGGAGAAAGACCAAAGTGATGCAAGTCATGCATGTTCCCCACTTTGGTGAAACCCATGAGCATGGGTGTGGTGCTGGCAAACAAAGAGACAGAATCAGTGCTAACATGGGATTCAAAACCTAGCCTACAGTTATTAGTGTGTGAGGTACAGCCTACTCTTCATTCAATGGCTCTAGCCTACAGTTATTAGTGTGTGAGGTACAGCCTACTCTTCATTCAATGGCTCTAGCCTACAGTTATTAGTGTGTGAGGTACAGCCTACTCTTCATTCAATGGCTCTAGCCTGCAGTTATTAGTGTGTGAGGTACAGCCTACTCTTCATTCAATGGCTCTAGCCTGCAGTTATTAGTGTGTGAGGTACAGCCTACTCTTCATTCAATGGCTCTAGCCTGCAGTTATTAGTGTGTGAGGTACAGCCTACTCTTCATTCAATGGCTCTAGGCTGCAGTTCTTAGTGTGAGGTACAGCCTACTCTTCATTCAATGGCTCTAGCCTGCAGTTATTAGTGTGTGAGGTACAGCCTACTCTTCATTCAATGGCTCTAGTCTACAGTTATTAGTGTGAGAGGTACAGCCTACTCTTCATTCAATGGCTCTAGCCTGCAGTTATTAGTGTGTGAGGTACAGCCTACTCTTCATTCAATGGCTCTAGCCTGCAGTTATTAGTGTGTGAGGTACAGCCTACTCTTCATTCAATGGCTCTAGCCTACAGTTATTAGTGTGAGAGGTACAGCCTACTCTTCATTCAATGGCTCTGTGTTTTGATTGATTCTGAATCACTCACAGATTCTCTGTACCTTTCTGTAATATTTACTTTTAGTAAGATCTACCTTCTGTTTGTGACATATTTTGATCACACTACCATACACTGTCGGCAAAACAGTGGAATGATACCAAATATTTACAACTGTTTGGTGTGTGGTTTTAAACTTTTGCCTTCCTTTCATTCATACAGAATACACTCATTGCCTATTTTGGTCAGTTAGTGAATTCTCTAAGAATACACCGAAACAAGCAGTGCTTCACTTGAAAACCATGAAAACTAAGAGCAAGAAATGTTCAGTGGTGCTGCATAGAAAGAACTCTGATTAACACATTGAATTATCAGAACCTACTAGATGTGCTCAACATTTCAATCCAGGGCTCCAGATAACTTTTGAGCAATTGAGTTTTTACGCGAAAGTTTCTATTTTAATTGGGTTATTACATTCCTCATTGAGTAACCAATATTTTGTCACTTATCTATTCATCACTCTATTGGGTTTTTCCCAAAATGAGCTTACATTCTGAGATTTAAAAAATAATAATAATGTTTTATTATAAGGGTTCTAACTAAAGGCTTGACTTGGAAAGTAAATTAGCTTGTTATTGTGCTTCGGAACTTAGCTCCATTGTACGCATGCTGAAAAAGCTTCATTGGGTAGTTACATATGCTGTTTTTATACATTTGAGTTTTTCATTTAAAGCATGGGTTTCTGTACACTAGTTAATTAAAAGTAATTGGGTTTTGAATATTTTTGGGGGTATTTTACGCAAATACGCAGCTTATCTGTAGCTCTGCAATCTCATCAAAATGAGATCTTACTGCTAACTACAGCTACACAAAAATCTGAGGACATCCCATTACAGGTCACATCAGAACAACCTTTCTTCCAACTAATCAGAGCGTCCCTTACGAGATTGTGAATGTGAAAGTCTTAATGTGTTCTAAATAATGCAACATCGAAACGGTTAACAAGGGGCATTCTGAACAAGTCACGATCTCTACAACTGATTCCAAATGCTATACATCATCTATCTCTTACTTCAATAGGATAAACATTTGATAAGGTAGGGACTTTCCATAGCCCATGGGAAGTACTGCCATATAATCTTGGCCATCTATGAAGACATTACTGAATTTTCTTTTGTTCACTTTACAATTTTGAATCAAGAACTTTGTCAAAATATTTTTCAAGGCTTAGTCTTGAATGTTGTTAACTAGTGCTGGAAAGCTTGAGAAAGCTACTTTCTGGTTGGTTAATGTTAACTTCCTAGTAGTCATTTCATTGGTTGGTCAAACTTCACAAAAGATTGTCCGACATCACCTGTAAAGGGACAATGCTCCGATTTTTGGTGTAGTGATCTCTAAAATCTGATTTCAATGAGATTGCATAAATTTTAAGTTGACTTTAAACATGTTAACGTGCTTCCTTACAATTAATGTAAGAAAGTTATTCACAGGTTGAGAGTAAATTATGGAAAATGCAAGGCTGATGATCATGATAAAAACCTAAAATGCAGACCCTGGCGAATTTATCCATCTCTGGTGCTTCACTTCAAACAGGAAACAAGTACTCACGTGACTCCTGGATGTAAGGCATATTTCCTCTTTTCTAGTCTGTTTTTGTGGGCAAATATATCATGCCGTTCTGTTTTCTTCCATAAGTAATAAAACTGGATTAATTCTCCTACAGACCTTGTCCGTACCTGAAACAAGGATATGTATAGATTTCTAACTTGATTGAAGTGAGTGTATTCATGTTGACAGCATTAGTAATAGACAAAAGGTTCAGAGCTCCATGAATCTCTAACATTATCAACTACCATCTTTAAGAATTGGCTGATGTCATTTTCCTCTTGTATGCCTGGTCTGCCTATACTCATAAATCCTCAGATTTGTTTGTTGTTCAACACCTCACTCAGCAACATATTTCAGCTGCAAGACGTCTCACGTCTCACAATCAAACAAGTCCAACGACAAGCACAGGTTGTTGGCGACTTATTCTAACCCATGCTGACTGGGATGATTCACATTCACTCAAAAGATTCTGTCTAGTTATTACCGGTAATAAATAAACACAGCTTAGATGATTGTTCAAATATCTTACCTTGTTTTGTTGTATAAGATAAAAGTTTTTGCCATATGTTCGAAGTCCATTTTCAAAGTTTCGACATTCCTCCTCTGACCACAAACTCATTGGATCTGCAATGTAAATGCATGTGCATCTTAACCATACGTGAAATGAGGTTATCTATTCACTTATTTAACTAAACCCGCTAAACAATGCTAAATGATAAAGCCTGAATGTTTAGAATGGTGCGAATATGTATTAAATTCTATTAGATGAAAAGAAACCCTATCATACTCATATCCTCACCATGATCACTTCATATAATTTGAAGCAATCACAAAAGTAAGAATGAGTGCCTATCAAATAAAACATGTGGTAAATTTGCATCAGGTATTTGGTCACGTTATTATCTAGAAATCTAAAAAATATATAGATGACAGACATCACACCTTTGTTAAAGTTGTATGTATCTATGGCCAGCTGAGCTTATATAACTTATGTAACTGTCAAGGCTGCAAAAAATCAATTCTATGAATTTCATCCAAAGTGAACCACAGATTTTAACTATCTAATTCTTGCATGCAAGACAGTTCAAATAAATGGTCAGCCATTATGGTTATGGCTGTTTGTGATGAATGTCTTATAAGTCCTCAGAACAATACTGATATTGCATCTATAAACATGACAAATACAGAACATCAACTAAGTGGAGCAGCTCACTCACCTGACGTTGGAACAGCTTGCATTTTCCGCCGTCGGAGGGCTTCCTCCACATTGTGCCCACATTGCAGTAGTAGATACAGAGCCTGGATTACAATGGGTTGGTTAGAACAATAAAGAATTTGACATTATATAAAGTTGAGTGAGTGAGTTGGATTTAACACTGCTTTTAACGTTATTCCAGTAATATTGCAGCATGTCAGCTTAATTCGGGAGGAAAGCCCAAAGTGATGCATGTCTTAGACATTTACCACTTCGGTGAAACCCACAAGCACGGGTATGGTGCTGACAAACCTAGAAACATAATCGGGGCGAACCTGGATTCGAACCCACAATCATAGGTTTTTGCCCAAGGACCGCAACTCTGCACAGCGAATCACGGCGCCTTACACGACTGTGCCACCTGTGCCCCCCATATAAATGTTGAGAAAAGGCGGTGATTCAAATATATCTTGCAAGATTTCAATAAATAGAAACAAGACAGTTTACATTGCTATAAAATAAAATCTTTGTATGAAGATCAGCATTGGAAGGTAAATGGGGTTCTGGCGTCCCATTCCACAAAGCATGTTTAACACTGAAACAGACGTACTTCCTATACTTTCCTTTTGACTTCCAATAGTCATAGCGCTACGCTTGCTTTGTGGAATAGGGTCCTGGGGTCTTCAAAGTTTGCTGCTGTAGCAAAGAATCTGGGGACCCCTAAATCTTTCATTTTTAACTTTAGGGTCATGGCAAGGACACCTTGACTTTCATCCTCAATTGTGGACACTGGACACATTTACAGGGGGGGTGAGAGAGAAGAGATGGGGGGGCTAAGAAAGAGAGAGGAGGGAAAGAGGAACCATGTGGGAAATCCAGCAATATCATAAGGGGGAGTGGGGTGGGGTGGTAACAGAAATGAGCTTCACACATTGTACCTATGTGGGGAATCAAACCTGGGTCTTTGGAATGACGAGCGAACGCTTTACCACTCGACTACCCCACCGCCCCTCTCTGAAATATATATTTTTTTCATAATAACTTTGAGACACCCATCACACCCAGATTACAGCAGCCTTTTGTCTAACTTTTCATAAGATTACAACACTACAGCTTGGTGTTCAGACAGCTGGGTCACATGCTCACCTGTTCATCGTCTCTGACATGTGTCCCTGTTGGGATGCAGTTTACACCCTGGGCATTCTGGAGGTTCTGTTCGTGTACATCCTTTAAATACTTCTCCACTACAATATGCAAAAATCAACATGTCATTGGTGTTCTAGCAATAAGATTACTGACAGATTCATTTAGGGATGAGTGAGTGAGTTGGGTTTAACACTGCTTTGAACAGTATTCCTGTTACAACACTGTCAGCTTAATCTGTTAGGAAAAGCCTGAAGGGATGCAGGTCTAGACATATACCACTTTGGTGAAACCCATGGGCACCAGTATGGTGCTGCCAAAAATAAAAAGCTAATAGGGGCAAACAAGGATTCAAACCCACAAACAGAGGTGTCTTGAGTGCTCAAGGGACACAAATTTATGGTTGACTGAGAATGTGTTTCCGCTGCTTTAAAAATATTCAAGCAACATCATGTTGGGAATCTAACCCAGGTCTTCAGTGTGACAAGCAAACCACTAGACTACACTACTTACCAATGTCCCTCCCCATATAACACAAAATCACAAAGATAGTTGGCTATCAGTTGAGAAATTAAACATGAAAATTACTTGTTAGTGTTAAAGGGGAAGTGTACACGCAAAAATCACTTTCTTTCTTTTTCTAAACAAAACGCAATTTTAGAATTAATTAGTATCTGTGTTTGAAAATATACTCATTTTTTTCACAGTGAAAGTAGGAAGCTCACAATAGTGTGAAAATGATATGCCGTTATGAGGCCTTCGTTTTTCGAGCTAAACAGGCCTGAGTTATCCCCCTTAGATTATGACGTAATTGGTGCCATTTCAACTGGGTCCCTGTCTATTCCCAACGCAAAAGATATCAAGTACCAGTTTGAGGTAAAACAACAGGGCCTACGACACACTCCGGCGCAGTGGTGACTCAGCATAACACTATCCTGGCTGGCATCTGAGACGCTAGAATCACACACCTGGACCTACACCACGTGAAGCGGCTCTAACAAAGCATAATGACGTCATAATGTTTATCAATTGGCACCAATGATGTCATATTGCAAGGGGCATAAGCCATGGTGTTTTTGTTGTGGAAATAGAACACCTGGTAAATGTGTAAAAATATAAATCGTTTTAATGGGAAAAATATGTTAATTAATTGTGATATTTTTATATTTTTGTCTATGACACTTCTAGGTTAACACTTTTAATGTGGAAAAAGTACAAGAAAAATAGGTTCATTTCCGTGTGAACTTGCCCTTTAAACTGACAAACTTACCTGTATCATTTTCTGTCTTGCTTGGATTCCACAACAATCTATCTTCATTTTCATATGCTGCCAAAGAAAACCCATCATCAATGTCTTACGAAGTTGGGTTTTTTAAAACAAAAACTAATAAACAATCCTCATGTATCTAGTAACCCAGTCCCAAGTCTTAAGCCTGAGTCTATTAAAATTCTCTTCAGTCTGTTAACCTCAACTAAAAGTTCACATTAAAACACTGAATTCTACGGAAAACAATGCTTAGGGCCAAGTATGTGCTAGTATTCTCAAAGATTTTGCCCTTTACTGGCATAACAGTCTGACAATTCATGACGCAATATTATAAGGAAGTAAATTGACAGGATGTACAGACAAAAATAGTGCTTATATCCCTGGTATATATACTGATAGATTGACTCACCTGGAGCATCCCCATACTTGCTGAGGCCTTCCGGCACCACGGCTTGGTAATCATGACCCACTTGTATAACCTGCACAAAAAACGTGAACATCAGCATGATAACAGCCTTATTTTTATCTTTCTCTGACAGTGTTTCCAGAGGTTTTTAAACTGTTGGTTGGACAGACCAGCACTAATGAAACATTTGGTTCTGGCAACTTTTCAACTTTTCTGTGCAACCGTGCCCTACACAGCTGATTGAAGAGAGATGGAATGGCACTCCCCACAAACAATACTGAATATAGTAGTATTGGAAATTTTGTATAAATTGTATATTTATATACTTATCCTATCTCACACTTGGCATATCTTCTTCTTCTTCGATCCTACGTGGAAACGTGCTTGAACCATGTTTCCAGCATTTTAAACAAAAACATTCACCTGGACACACCCTAGCATATCCATGGTTACGACAACAACTGGGTCAATTACTACCTTCCATGCACGGTAGGCTGGACAGACATTGATTCTTCAAAGACAACACATCACTTTCACCCACGGACAATAGATGTGACAGGTTTGGCTAACCAAAGAGAGAATCGGAGAGATCAACAATATTCCATAGCATAGACCTTCGAACCAAAATACCCATGGCAGAGGTGAGTGGAATAAAGGTTTGGGACACCATTCTTAGTTTATGAACGGCTGCGCCTAGTGGTGACTTCGCAGGTAATGAGCTAATCCATCCTCCAAAAAGAATTAAAAAGCACATAACACCAAAGTAAATGTTCAATGATTTAATCTGTTAACAATTGTAAAACATGCAAGGATCATGTGTGTATAACAGTTTATCTGCGTGAATCTGGGGCGAAACAGTTGTTGCGCCAACACCAACGGACCGAAATTGTGGAGCCCATGGACGCCCGGGAATGAGGTGTCGCGAGGTAGTGAGAGGTGAAAACTGTATCAGACTTGCAGTTAGTGTGTAGAGCCATGGTATAAGCAACCGCTCGAGTCTCATGAGGACTGGACGTAGTAGGTGGAGGTAGCCCAGTGAAAATATACCCGCAAAAGATGATGGAATGAAGCCAAGAGGAGAGCATAGTAGATGCAATTGACAGCGGAAAAGTCTTTTTTGGGAGCGTCTGCAGTCAAAGCGTTCAGACTGGGCACTGGAAGAGGTCTTCATGGTCATCCAATTCCAAGATCGACAAAAGTGGGGGAATCGTAAATAACTGATCAGGTTGGCCGGGAAATTGATTCTTTGCCATGAAATCCCAATGAAGGCCAAGGAACGCCCGACCACTTCAAACTGGGCCCTGGTGACATCCAAAGCATGAATTTTATTGAATGCGAGCTGCAGTAGCCAGAGACAACAGGAAAATGATTTTCAGTGTGACAGTCTCAAAGTCCTTCGCCGGTGGCTCTAATCACAAGAAACCAGATGTTGCAGAATAACGTTCAGGTTCCACGAAGGGGGCTGAAAACGAGAAGCTTGGTCTGCTAGTTTGTAGGAGCGGATGAGCAATTGTAGTTCCGCAACCAAGGAAACCTTTGCCTCTAAAGTGGTGACAATGAGTTAATAGCCGCGAGGTAGGTGGCTAACAGAGGTGATCTTAATACTTAGCGATATGCTGAGGTGAAGCTGAGGTAGGAGTTGAACAAAGGGTCTCGAAGGCTGTCCACTGATCACAAAGGCGCATGATAGATGAACGATGAGCAGCAGTTATGGTCTTCGCTACCTGCTGGTAGTAGTCTTTGGCAAAAAGACTTCTGCAGATAAGCCAGACGCAGAGATGGAGCGTTGCAAGGAACAGATGGAGCCACTGAGGGTGAGACTGAAGGAGTAGGTCATCGCAGAGTGGACGACAATGGAATCATTCATCATTCTAGCCTTGGATATCGGCATCTGCTTGAACTTGAATGCAGTTGTCGAAATAAGAATGGCTTCAATGTTCCTGATCCACGTGCAGTGATGAACTATGTTCCTTAGGTTTAGAAGAGGGTTGAGGGTTGCTGTTGTACAAGGCACATTTAGTGGGAGGATGGTGAAGTGGAAAGTGAACATAGCCAGTAGTACAGCGGATGTTCTTCATTCAGTGGAGCCCAGAACGTAGGAAGGGTGTTGGAAATGATCATTGAACCCGCATAGTCTCATGCCTCCGATCTTGAGAGTGACGATCAGGAGCGTCCAAGGTGGTAGTCTGGGCACGAACAGTCAAGCTATTGTCCTTTGCGCGATTGGCTGTAGGAGCAGAACATGTAGTGGATCTTGAAGGAGGGAGAGCGATCGACAGCTCGTACGGAAGCGGGATCAGAACAAAACACTCTTAAGTTGTCAAAACAAGTAAACACACAGTGGCGAGGAGAAAGAGTGTGAGTTGGCAGAGGTACACACATGGTCAGTTCGAGCAAGCTTACTGTGGACAGGAGCACATAACTGACCCAATTGATGGTCGTAACCATGGAGATGCTGGGGTGTGTTTGGGTGAACGTTTTTGTTTTAAAAGCTGGAAACATGGTTCAAGCACGTTTCCACATATGGTTGAAGAAGACATGGAAGGATTGAGATAGGATAAGTTTAAAAATTGGTCTTATCATGCTTGTAGCAATATCACAGCAAGATAATACTCAGGGATTTTCTAGAACTAAGTTCCCCTTGCAGGCAAATTGGAAAAATTATTTCGTTCAGTTCTTATTTTCCTGAATTCAGAGGTATTCTAAAAAAATAATGAATGTTAACATTATATTCAATGCAACAATGTTAAAGTAAGCATTAAAGCTTACTCCTCTATATTGGTTTTGTGATTAGTGAAATAATAGTCAATTCTACAAAGCCAAACATTAGCTTTGACTATATATAAAAGCATGAATTGGGAAATGTTTAATTTCAAGCTGGGAATCCTAAGTTTCAAAGAAATTTTTCCCCAGGATGCCTGCCAAGGGCACTTTGCTTGGAATTTGAGATAAATCCCTGGACTTTCACTGGGTGTGACGCCCCTGGTACATGATAGTTCACAATGCCTCACCTTCTTCCAGTCTTCATCATGTTCTGGTTTGTAGTCGACATCTTCTTCTGAGTCTTCGGAGTCATCTTCACTCCCTGGCCTGCTGCTTGCTGCAGTGGACAAAGCATGAGTCTTGTAATGTAGTATACACTACTCTTTTAAACACAAGTCAGGTTTTCAAAATAAACATTAAAGATAAAGCGGTTCTTCTCACTGCATGTGCCAATTGAATTCCAAATTTTTGTTAGGCCGTTATCCCGAGATGCATATATTGTGCTGAGGACAAGTAAAATTCCAATGATGGCGTGTCAGCTTGATGTGGGATGAAAGCCTGAAGATATACATGTCTCAAACGTTTACCACTTTGGTGAAACTCGCGAGCATGCGTATGGTGCAGACAAACCTGGGAACATAATAGTGGCGAACCAGGATTCGAGCCTATGATCATAACTGTCTTAGCATACCTTTGTGGCATACTTTCGCAAATTAACATAGTTAAAATCAATGTAAATAGAGGAAACAGATGCTTTCATCACTCAGACTCGACCAAACAGAGTATGAGCATTTCAAATTAAAAACAAATTTTCAAAAACTTACATCTCAAAAGCCTAGCTGTGTGTGACGTGGCAACTGTTTCAAACAGGTCTGTGACGCTGGTTTCTTTGTCATCAGCTTCACTGTTGTTCTTGAGCAAATCTCGGGCAATCTCATCTTTATCAAGTGTAAGGTCATGGTTACTTAGAATCTCCTCCTCGCTGCTGGACCGTGTGTTGTCGTGTGCATCATCCTCATTGGGCTGACCGCATCCATACATGGCTAGCAGGTCCTCAATGGGCATGTCCCCTTCCTAAATAGAAGACGACATTTTGTTGTTGTTTCTAATGTTTCAGATAATTCTTGGCCCTTCATCACATTCATGTTCTACAACTTATCAAAGACTTCAAGTGAGTGAGTGAGTTTTGTTTAACGCTGCTTTTAACAGTATTCCAGTTATATTATGGCATGTCAGCTTAATGTTGGAGGAAAGCCCGAGGTGATGCAGGTCTCAGATGTTTACCACTTTGGTGAAACCCACGAGTACGGGTATGGTGCTGACAAACCTAGAAACATAATTGGGGCGAACCAAAGTCTTCAAGGAATAGTATTATCATTACATACTATTCAGGGTTAAACAAACCCACTCGTCCAGTAGTCCAAAGACTTCTATTCCGGAAATCTAGGAATAGGTTTCAAAAGGGATGGACAGTCAATACTATTCTGTTAGTCTGAGACTGAAAATCTAGATGGACTTATTGTTTTCTCCCAATTTCTATTTATTCTACATAAACCACCAGTCCAAAATGTGCTGTTGACAACTGGTAAATATCAATGAATGGTGTCTAGTTATGTGAGTAGGTATGCTTTTACACCACTTTTAGCAATATTCCAGTGATATCACGTTGGGGAACATGAAAATTGGGCTTCACAAGTGAACACTTTAACTACACGACTTCCCCACTGCTCCTTATGTTACATAGGCCATAGGTCAAGAATGAGATCTGGACTATTTGACTATGATCTCTTTAAAACATGCACAACTCTTAAAAGTTTGAGAAAAACAAAATGAACATGAGGAAGCATATGTCTTCTGTCACAGTAGCGCAATAAATAGACAAAAGACAATCAAGTGACATGACACATGAACCCAAGAGTGATTGAGTTTTATTTAATGCCACTTTCAAAATTTAATTATTTCGGTTTTTCATGGTGTGTCGGTTTGGATGTTGGAGGAAAGCCAGAAGTGATGCAAGTCTTAGATGTTTAGCTGAAATTACCAAAATGGTGAAACCCATGAGCATGGGTATGGTGCTGACAAACCTGGAAACATAATCTGGGCAAATTTGGATTCAAACCTACAATCATCAGTTTCTGGCACCTCAAAGGGACGAAACTCTTTACAGCAATTCGTGGCACCTTAGACAAATAAAAAAGTTGGGATGTCCTTGTAACTCACTTGCATCACACAAATGAGTGAGTGAGTGGTTGTCGATGACTGTGCCACCCATGACCTACACAACACACATACGTAACTAGGAATGCTAGATTGCATCAATAATAGCTTTACCTTTGCTAGATCATCCAGTTCATTAGAACAGCTTTCCCCACTAAGGGCTTCTTCCTCGTCTAGTGTGTGCTCATCATCATAGTCATGAACTAGCATGTCTGCCGATGGATCGAAGTCTTTGTCAGTCTCTACAAATGCATGAAAGAAAGTACATTAATCATTTCCTGTTTATTTCTGAAAAAAAAACTAACCATGTTAACTTAAAATATCACTGTTATGAGCTGGGGTTGCCACTTATTTAGCATTTCAGTGAAGACAATGAACTTGACTTGAAATCACAAGTGGTTTCCGGCAGCAAAAAGGGACAACTTTTAATGGTAAAATGTTGGTACTATATTTATCACAATGCAAATATTGTATCATAAGGTCAAATAACTGAAAAAGGTAGGGTTACAAAACAAACCAGTTTTCAGGTTTAAGCACGAAAGTTCTTGTCATTATCATTGCTCAACGGTTAAAAGCTAAAGACCAAGGGTGTCTGATTCAAATACCAAGTACTATAATACAAATGACATTCAAAGTTAATAAGAGTAACACTGAGTGTCAATATTACGAGTTCAGCATTGAAGAAGAATTTGATGCTTCTCACACTTTGAGTCGAGACAAATGCAATTTTATGTTTTCAAAATCATGTCAAGACAAAATCTTTGAGTTTGGTAGTGGAACTATGCTCCAAGGCTTCATGGTCTGTTTAGTGCTTAACATTGCAAGGAGTGCCAACTGAGTCTGCTGGGGACCCAGAATCTCCACTGCTGTCCATGTATGAAACCGAGACAAGGTATTTATGCAATTCAGAAAATCATTAACAACAAAATTTACACATACACCAAAAAATTGATCTAGCAGTCAAAGAGTTGTGTTCAAAGGGCTTGAATCCAATTTGCTGGAACTGTCAATTATGGCCCAAGCATTCATTACTACACATCCATCCAGCATTCATTACTATATATGCCAAAGCAAACACAGCGTACAATGAAATCAATACTCATTCTGAAAAGTCCCTATTTCTGTTACCTGGCTCAATTCAAAACTTTAAATGATGACAGTCATAAAAAATTGTAAAGATACACATTTCAATTGTTTAGTTACTGTCTCATTACTTGCACTTGGGAAATGTGTCAATTATTTCAGTGTCATATTAATATTCTATGCTGAATAGTCATTACAATCATAATAAAAATAATAAAAGGTGAAACTAGTAAAGCATCCAAAGTCCCACTCATGTGATAGCTTTGATATAACATTAACAGTAGGAAAGAGGAAGTTTGAACATTGAAAAAATAATATAGTTGTGATCAAGAGACATGTTGATGAAAACTATCGGTAAAAGGATGTTGATAATCTATCATCTTCTATCATCATACAATTTGTTGAAATTGGAACTGGATTTTTTTTTATCTTTATTCAGTAGATCTCGTCTAAAGTTGACAAGTCATACATGACACCTCCTAAGAGAGAGACCAGGTGGGCTAGCTGTCAAATTTTGTACCGCGGAGTTTTTATCCTGAGTATTGCTACCTCATGAAAGTTCTCAACTTAAAACATAAGTAGTTTAACTAAAACATCTTTGATAATTTACTTATAAAACCTGACGTAAGTAATTCCGACAAAGGGGGAAACCCTGACGTGCACCAATCACACACGTCAGAGGGGGCTATCCCCGTCAATGTCCCGAAGCTAATTTGCATAAGCTGTTGCACGCGGGAGATCCCAGTCATGAAAATTTCACAGTGCACTTACCAGGGCTGCTAGATTCGCTCCCTGCCGGCTGAAAAAGATATAAAAATCAAAATTAATTGGTGCAAATTAAAAATACATGTCATCGAGGTCATCTTAAGCGTTGTCAATGCAAAACAAATCCCGGCAAGTGATGTCAAATCTTTCCCGCGATTTGACGGATCAGAAACATCAGTAAACTCGACCAGTTCATCTTATGTCGGGCCGAGTAGCCAGCGATAAAATAATAAGTCACTAATCAAGCAAAAAACAGTAATCGCGAAGCTGATAAAATCTGTCGAGACGAGATCAAAAGGAAATTCCATCAAATGTACATATTATGAAGCCACAAACCTCCGCCATTTTCCCACAATTATGGGATAGATTCAAATCGAGGCCAAATCGGGCACTGACGTGCGTATTTATTTTGTAAGAGATCATTTGATTGGCTTTATTGACTTCCCAATAAAAATTATAAAATGGCAAAATACTTTCAAATACTACTTTATTTTGGACATATTTATGCTATAATTTAGTTTGTTTCCTAGTTTACATAATGTTATGAGGCATATTTGTGTTATCATTGAATTGTTTAATATTTTGCGTTGTTTAATGAAGCGAACTCATTTTCTTTCTGGCCAATGAAAATCGTCGTAGCGTTTGACCGCCCGTTTCTCATAGCAACATATCCACAATGGCGTATCTTGCCTGTGATGCATAGTTTGAACGTAGAATTCTAAAAGAGAGCTCGTAGTTTTGGGAAGATGTCTACCGGGAAGCCCAAAAAACATCTCGGACCTGGGTAATTCTGATTATGTCATTCTCCCCGGTTAACATTTTCCTTTTGAAGGTGTTATTTCTTCTATGTAAACTTATGACTAGAGTTCTGACAATATTTTGTATTTTTTGTTCACCTTTGAAGGCGATGGTAACGAATGTTAGGGGGTACTGTCGGGGTACTGGGGGTATAAACATCAAATGACGTTCAAAATTTTGGTTAACTTCGAAAGTGTTTTCTTTATGGTTAAATATGAACGAAGTATTCTCTGTGAACTGTGTAAAATGAACAAATCTTGAAATATGTTTAGCAGTATCGATACAGGAATAATATTTGTAATTTTGCTGTTGATTTCCACACAGTGGAAATGTTTTGTTTAACGGTCAGTTACACGAACAAAATGAAAAGTAACTTGAAATGAAATAGAATTAAATACCACAACAGTACTGAAATGACTAGATTTATTTGGCTGATGTAGCATGATATGCTATATTATCACTGTAGTTAATTTAAGATGTATCGTAATGTTGCACGCTTACTACCTTATTAACTATGTCATACCAAAAATGTTTCTTGTTCTTTGTTCAACTTTCATGGCACAACAATTAGGATTGATCGATGCTGATTTTCTTTACCCAGTTTGGTAAACAAAGTGCCTGCCATTATCAACTCAAAGGCAGGCAACTGTATATATATGGCTATTTTGTGGTATGATGCGTGTGAATATGAGCTTTACATCACTTCCTGTTTTGGATTATGCATATTCGCTATGCATACAACCTAGGTTGAGTCATGGGACTTTGTACAAACAAATTTACTCTTTTAAATCAATTTCCAAAATGGAGGTAGGGGTAATTCCACTTTAAAAACATTTCAAATCAGAAACTATCATAAAAAAGTTAACGTGTATGCTTACAAGTAGCTGTGACATAAAGCAACGAGTCTTGTATTTAATCAACAGATGATATATCATGCTTAAATTTGCATAAGTAAACATTCGACAGGGGGTGTGATTACGAGATTTACCAATACTGCGATAATATAGAGCCCGTGATAATATAGTCATACTATAGTATAGATAGATAAATAGCCTGCGATAATATAGAGTCATACTATAGATAATAGATAAATAGTATGGCACAAATGCTACAGTAAGAATAATACAGTTGAGCACAAATAATACATGTAAGTACTTGCAAAGTAAAATGATAATTAGTTATATGCAATATAAGAAATGCCAGTGATGATAAATTATTTAATCATGTAAAAATGTATCAAGTTAAAGTTTTATGTGATAAAATAATAGGTTTGAATATATTGAAAAGTTTGCCTGATAAATTGATAAAGTGTAATACATAAGTATATTGCTAAGTTACAGATAAGTAGTAATACGATTTATTGGTAGTTTGACGATACACTGATGCATCGGTGGATCATGACTTTTTTACTCCTCGATACAAGTATCATTCACAGTCGCACACTAAGTAAAAAATATTGATTCTTACCTTAAACGTTTGCTTTAGTGACTGTTACATTAAACACTAATTAGTTAATACTTGTATATTGCAATTTTCAAAATCCTGCATATTTTTGTCTTGTTGGAAAGGTTTACATAAGAGACCAATGTAAATCATCAGTGTCAAAGTCGAGATTTGGTTGACAACAAATGCATAATGGGTGAGAACGCATACATGAGTATCCTTGTGCCAGATAAAACGAGTTTGCGACTTTAGCCACTAGTTCTGTTCTGCCTTGTAAGCTCTGTTTATTTATGTATCCATATGATAACACTAAAGTGAACAAAGAAATGATGGTAAGAGCCAAGTTTGGGCTATTTGACTCAAAACTGTTTATGGCACAGCCTGTAAGACTGTATGAAACATGAAACTATAGACATGATATCAGGGGCGGTTGGGTAGCTGGGTGGTTAAAGCGTTCGCTCGTCACGCCGAAGACACGAGTTCAATTCCCGACATGGGTACAATGTGTGAAGCCCATTTCTGGTGTCCCCTGCCATGATATGGCTGGAATATTGCTAAAAGCGAGGTAAAACCAAAACTCACTCACTCACTCACGACATGATATCAAGAAGGAAATACACTAAGCGTAGAGACAAAAATAGTAGACTGCACCATAAAAGGTTAGTAGCATAACAACACTAGTTGTGGCTTTTAATTATTCATTTTCAATCTAAAGTAAAATGTGAAAATAATTGTTTTTGTGTTATGGCATAGATGATGGTGTTACAAGACAAGAGCATGTGTAGCATGGTTCCAGTTAATCAATTTCATCAATTATTGATTGATTGATTTTAGCTTTCAACCAAGGAATTAATCATGATATCTGCAATCCATTTCCTTCCAATTATACAAGTTAATTTTGATGAATTTGTGAGTGAAATATATAAGCACTGTTGCAATGTTGCCTAGATGTGATTATGTTGCAGAGTTTAGTAAAAGTCAAGACATTTGCTATTTTATTGATATTTACATGACAAAAACAGATATTATTATTTTTCAATTCTCATTAATGATTGATCAGGAATTGAATTTGGATTTCTTTTTCAAACAAGATTATCAGTCTCCTTCTCAACACCTTAGCAGAGGCAATTTATGCAGGCTTTTAATTTGTAAACGTTCAGTGTTGGAGCCCAAACATCATATGCAGTTGCATTCATCAGCAGGAATGTATGGAGGCTTCCAAACTAAGTGCCCTTGGAAGTCAAATTGGGAAAAACGTGTTTTACCTTCTTTTGTCTTGAATTCAAAGGTATTGTAACATTGAATTCAATGCCATAATGTAAAACTGAACATTAAAACTCTCTTGTTCTTTATCAGTCTTAGGGGCGGTCAGGTAGCCAAGTGGTTAAAGCGTTCGCTCGTCATGCCGAAGAGATGGGTTCGATTCCCGACATGGGTACAATATGTGAAGCCCATTTCTGGTGTCCCCTGCCGTGATATTGCGGGAATATTGCGGGAATATTGCTAAAAGCGGCGCTAAACCATACTCACTCACTCACTCACTCACTTATCAGTCATGTTATCAGTGATATATGGGCCATCTCTACAAAGCCATAACATTAGTTTTAACTAAGGTGATTTTTTTAATACGTGTCACAGTACGTTTGGAAAATACTTGTATATTGCAATTTTCAAAATCATGCATATTTTTGTCTTGTTGGAAAAGTTTACATAAGAGACCAATCGATTTGAAATTTTGATATTCAGAAATTAGCAACTGTTTTCAGTGATTGAAGAAGCGAAACTATTCGTGACCAACTTCCTGAATATAATGGGTCTATACCACATGCTTTGTGACCATAGCAACATCCACCAAAAAAATGAACAATTACAAAGTTGTCAAAAATGTGAGATGGAAGGTTATCTTTCATTCAGGTGTCTTATGCAACAGATGAAAGAACACATGCGATATATTGTGGTTCATATCGCAATACAATTATGAATCGTTATTACAATAAATTAGAATATGAAGGTCAGGCCACTACCCATCACTGGTAACAATATTAACATATAAATATCACGGCCTGATAGAGAGAGAGAATTTGTAATTCATATTTCGGAATTTATGCTGAATCTGTTGTAGACCTAAATATCAGCCTCTGATAATAAGTAGATCAGTCCTGAAGCAATGTTAAATGTTCCTCTTTTCCGACTATCATACAGCCACTTTTGAATGTATCCATACGCAGCTTGCTACACTGAGTATTGGTGAGTGAATTAAGATTTAACTTTGCTTCAGTGTTAATACTGAGTATGCAGTTGCTTAGAACATACATGCGTTTCAAATTCTAACCTGGATTTGATTATAGGAAATGACCTGTAAAGTTGCGAGTGACCGGAAGCTGAATCCTTTAGTTTCACTAATATCTTCTCCAAATTCTGATAGGATTTCAAAATGGCTGCTATGATGAGAACAGTAAGAATGTGACTTTGTGAGGGCCAGTGGTTAAAAATAGGAACTGTCAGTTGATCAAATTAAATATGTTTTAAGTGTTTACAATTTATTGCATTTGAGTGCCGAAGGCACTGTTTAAATCATAATGGTTTAGTTAAATTAAGCTCCAGGTGCCTGAAGAACATAGGGACAGTCTAGTCCGAAGACTGAGACCAGTAAAATTTCTTCTGGTCTAGTAAGATATGAAAAGATACTAGTCCATATCTACTCAGACTAGTGCCAAGAGACAAGTTCGGGCTAATAGACTCACCCAGACTGCATTTAGAATCATATTTTTATCCTGACATTATTCGTTACATGTAGCCGGAGGTAACTGAAATTTTGAACAACTAAACACAACAAATGATGACTGAATGAACAGTAAGATTAACAGAATAAAATTTGAAGATTCAGAAATGGAAAGAGGTCTATCTATCTCAGTGAAAAGGAAGGGTGAAACATTCTGAATAACAACTGCTTGTTATCTGGCTCATGGTAAAATGATGTACACTCAACTTCACTGAGGTCAAGATGGATCTTCCTGTTCAACTGTTACTGGCACACTCATATTCCAGAAGCCACTCCTAAACATTTCTATGAGTGGTAGATTCTCTGTTGTTTTGTCTTTATAGACTTGAATAAAGTTGTTTATTAATATGTTTTAAGAAAAAATATGGAGTTGATCTTGTAGTCTTTATCATTATGCAAGAGCGGTCACAATGTGATTGGGGCAATGTTCACCATTGCAATTGTATTGCAACAATACCCCCCACTATTATAATAGTTTTACGATAGTATTAAACCAACTTTAAGGCTTGATAATTATATTAATCTATGTGATAATAATGAATATGAAGTATTGCTGACAATGTCAAAGTTAGCCATTTTACTCCCTATTGCTTCCCAAACCAAAGGGAAGTAACTCTAATCTGAAGTTGTACTGTAATCCTTGCTAATCAGCATGGCAGGTTTGAAATTAAACGTAAAGACTTAGTTTACTGATGCATAATTTAATTTACTTATAACTAATAGTGACTATTGAAACTATAGATTGTCATGATTACTTTCGACAATATTTTAAAATTCCTATCTGTATAGTACAATCATAGGAAAAACTATTGCAATACATTGACAGTTTGGTATATCATTACACTCCCATTATTCAATGTTTAAGCATGCAGCAAAACCCAGGGCAGAGCACAACATCTAAGAAGAGCAATGCCACTCATTCCATGACCAGAAGCAAGTATGGGGGTGGAACGCGGAACACAGTCTTCGGGAGCTCCAGAAGCAACCTGGTGTCTTCTGCCAGTCGAAAGAGTGTCGGAGTGGCAGCCAGCGAGAAGTCAGTCAATGTAAAGATACCTATTCAGGTGAGATTTTAATGGCATATCTCTTTACATTCATGCCAAATAATCAGTTCTTTGTATTATGTTATTGTTTTCCATTAAATGAGATATGAATAATGCACTTATAATTTCATTATTTAGTAGATTATTATCCTGTTTCTTCTTTTGAAAAGTATGGACTTTTTTCAGAATTCGATGAAAATTGTCATATCAGCACAAATTGAATCTGACAAGTCTGAAAAAAAATGACGTGATAGGTTTCTTCATCCTATAGAGTACATACGAGATTATTTAGCTGAATCATGATCTGAGAGATAAAAATACATGCATTCTCTCCTTCAGTGCAACTTTAGTCATGTATTTCAATGAACATCACATATTTGTTCAGGAGGGGCATGGGTTGCCCAGTCTAAGGCACCACAATTTGCTGTGCAGAGTTATGTCCCTTACTCATGCCAGAATCAGGGGTTCAAATCCATGATTCACCCTCATGTGTCAAGATTTGTCAGCACCATACCCATGCTCGTTGGCTTCATTAAAGTGGTAAGCGTCTTGGACCTTTTATATTTTATAGAGTTTTTTATTTTTCAGGATTCATTATCTGTATCCCCTGGCAAGATGAAGAAGTACTGTAGATGACGTGTTTGTATAATTTCAGGTGGTTGATGAGTCTGGGAATGATGTAACACCTATCTCGCTTCTGCACCTCGACCCTAGTGTGGTCAAGAAAAATCAGAGTAACCTTCTTGGTGACAGCTCAGGCGGAACAGTGAGTTAGCAACTGACATTTTTGTCTGAATTTTCTATAAATCTGTGATTTTACTATAATAACTTGTTTTATATGTCTTGCAAAGGAAGCATCAGTCTGCGCTCCTAAACAATTATTTTTTCCTTATCCCTCCACAACAGTATGCAATATTGCTTCTTGCTTCGATTATATAACAGTGTAGAACATTGGGAAAACATCAATCACAGGAACACACCCTCCGACCACTTCACTTCCAGCATGCTCCTGTACTACTCATCATGTTTTCCCAAGATCGCCCGTAGTGAACAGACGTGTTTGCTTCCACTTCACTTTATGATTGGATTTGTTTGTCATTTCGGTTTGAATTGAATATGTTCCTATTTACATTTAGCTACAGGTCCCTAGCCGTTCCTTATCAATAGATATATGAAATAACGGCTACTTACCTTCCGCACACATTCGCTGACTTGGTTGATGCATGTCATCGGTCCCAATTGTGTGGATCAATGCTCATGATGTCAATCATTGGATTGGCTGGTCCAGACTCAATTATTTACAGACCATAATAGCTGGATCATATAGCTGGAATATTGCTGTGTGCGGCGTAAAACAACAAACCAACCCACCTGCCATTGTTAACATAATTTTCGGCACGTGAATGCTTCATTTTGGTTTCCGTTTCTCGTGTTTTTATACCTCCCTAGTATAAACGCGAACAGCTGCCTTTCAGTTAATGTTCGGGATATTTACCATTTTATTTTATATTTGTTGTTGTTTATGAGATATTATGGATGATGTGGTCATTTAGGAGATGGTGTCTGGGGTAGACGAGAACCCTGGCCATCTTCGAAAGTGTTTGTTGAGAGCCATTGGAAGAAATCGGCTCATGATCCCCACAGACTTTGCCCTGACTGCAGGGTCACCTGCTCCTTGGACTAGCGGTGCTCTGAGTGTGCCTACTTGTCCTCCGACCTTTACAATGTTTACCTAGCTAAACTTCGGAAAAGGGCTAGCCAACAACTACAGTGCCAGACTTTGAACCCCTCATATCTGTTTGCTCCAGAACTTGTCCCACGGATACTACGATGGCACCTGTCATAACTACTTCTGGTGTGATGTCACCTTGCCTTCTGTCGTCTGCCACTGATGTCTCTTGGCAAGTCCCACCTAGCATCCCATCGTGTCAGTCAATCTGGAGCCATCAGGTGCATGCACCTAGCCAGGTGCCACCTACCTTTCCGGCTCCTCTCCTAGCCCATCCTCACTTGGAGCAGGTGCCTCCTCAAGCGCTTCTCCACGTGCCTCACTAGACATTGTATACAGGTGCGGCTACAGGATTATCAGCCTTAGATGTTTTGTTATCACCCTGCTTGTCCACAGCCATTCCAGGTGCCCCCACCTGGCCTACCCCGTTTTATTCACATCAAGTTCTTCTGCCACATTGCCGTCTCCTCGGGCTACCCCCCTACTTCAGTCGTCACCTGTCACACCTGATCAGGCATCTCGGGATGCTTGGGCTTCTGGCTCTCCTGCTCGTCATTCCCGATCCCTTTCGCCATCTCCTGACAGGGTTTCCAAGCATGTGTGTTCTTTGCTGAGGGCGTCTTCTTATTTTTCGGCGCCTAGCGTGGCTGCCTCTAAAGCTGAGGAGCATCCACTCTACACCTCTAAGGATCAGATCGTTTGGATCATGGATGTTCTTGAACTTGAGGAGCCTGTCTCACTGACTTGTGCAAAATGCTCTTTCGATCCCAGAGCACTACGCCATCTTACATAGTCCATGGTCATCATTTGGTCGACGGTATTCCTGCGCAGCAGGCTTTGGATAAGGTAGCCCTTAAGGGTTCGCTTCCCCAACCCCCATCACGTCGTCCCGCTTTAAATTACATGGGATTTTATATTTCCAACTTCCGCACCTCACTTTGATGCAGATGATGCTAAAACTTTGGGTCGTTCCACATCCTCGCACCTCAAGACAGATGATAGATCCCTTATGTCCATTGATTCTGACATTCATTTGTCCCTCCTACCATTGCCGCTACTACCTTCACCCAGGCTCTGGTTCATAAAGAGAATGTTTTGAGAGAATTGCTCTCATTTTTGGATGAAATCATTTGTCTTGGAGGACTTAGTTCAGCTCCTTATGCAGGCCACAGGCTCCCTCTGTCTTATGTGTCACCAGGCCTATATTGAGGAGGTTGGTTGGCGCCCGTCTCTCTTGTTTGCGTTATGACGTCAACCCTGGTCATCCGAGAAGCTCTTCAATAACAAGGTTCAGGAATTCTCTCTTCCCTGTTGTCAAGGGGTCGCACTCAGCCCTCCTCGGGTGCTGGTTACAGGGGCGTTGGACGACTCTCCGGCACCCGGCGCTATCTGACACTCTTTACCAGTTGCCCCTCCTCATGACTCTCCTGTCAGCGGTCGCCTCCAGTTGTTCTGGAAAAATAATACTCTTAATTGCACAACCACCTCTGTTCCCCCTACAACTACCATACCCGGATGCGCACTTGGAGCCTTTACAGGACAACATTCGGATCCTTTAAGGACAAGGGGGCTTTAGAACTCCTATCTCCAACGGATCTTACTCCGGGATTTTACCATCCAACCTGTCGACTTTCTGGCCTCACTCGGCCTCCAGGATGCCTACTTTCATGTCCCCATTTTTCTGGCACACCTTACCTCCATTGATGGACACTCATGTCGAAAGTCTCTGTCTTCGTTCCTACGTACCACCTGTTTCTGGATGCATCAAATGAAGGGTTTGGGCCCATCTCTGAGGCCTCTGGGCGTCAGGATTTTGGACTGCCCTCTTTTTTTTCACAGGCACATCAAATGTCTGGCGTTCCAAGCAGCCATATTGGCCATTCAGACCAACGATGGACAACGTCTCGGCCGCTCATTATATCAACCGACAGGGATCCACTCACGCACAGACTCTCCTGGACCTCATGTTGGCGTTCTATCATCTCATAGTCGAAATCCCGTTGGAGGTGAGAGCTCCTCACATTCTGGGCTTTTCTCGCCCCAGTCAGTCAGCTCCCATGGAGCAGCAGTTATACCCGGATGTTTTCCAGATGATTTGCCTGACCTTCCGCAACCCAAACGTTGACTTGTTCGCCACACGTTACAACCACCAGCTTCAGACATTTGTATCATCATGACCGCTCTTGCTTGGGATCTCGACGCACTCAACATCGAGTGGAACGGCCTACATGCGTTTGCATTTCCACCTCTGGCGCTCCTTCCCCATGTTCTCAAAAAACTGGCATCTACAGTAAACAACCAGATTCTTTTGGTCGCGCCTTATTGGCCCAGTCGGACATGGGACTTTAAACTCCCCACCTTTCCCAGTCTGATCGGAAAACCACACACTCATCAACCACACCCGTGCCTGGAGTCGTGGTATCTACGAGTGTGGTCCATTTGCAGAACGCATTAACAGCTACGCACTGCCCTTCTACAGCCTCCTTATATGACCAGAAAAGGTTATCTTTCGAGGCTTATTTCGTCAACATGATATGGATACTACTGTGGATTCTACCCTGTTCATGGCTGATTTCTTTCTTGAAACATTTGACAGGCGGTACCGATGCCAGTTATGTCTCGGACATTAACTCATAGGGCACAAACGATACATCGGTGCACCATCTGACGATCAGATTCATGATACATTTTTTCTGTATTGATACAGGACGATACACTTGCTGAAGTAAATTACTTACAACTCGTTTAATGACCCCTGGCTTTTTTTTTTCAGTCTAGTCTAGTCTAGTCTGTATTCTGGCCCTCCCACTCAAATGCAAATACGGATGTGCAGTTGATCCAACCCGCTGTCCTACTGTGGGATAATTGCATACTGGAGTGGAGGGATAAGTTAAAAAATATCCGAATGACTGACCACCCATCCATCCCCTCAACGTTTGGATCCTCTTGTCACCTGTCGTTAATGGGAAAAAGGGATGAGTAGTTCAGGAGCGAGGTGGTCGGAGGGTGTGTTTAGTTTATTATTGTTTTCACAATGTTCTACACTGTTATAAAATCGAAGCAAGAAGGAATATTGCATACTGTCTTCGAGGGATAAGTATATAAATAAGGGGAGTGCTCTTATTCTCTGTATTATGTCTACAGTTGCCATTTCACTCCTGTGATAAGTTCTGTAGGAAGGACTCCAATTTCCAGTGTCTGTTTCTTGTATGAGGTAAATACGTTAGGCCTCAGTTGACCACATTGGCTTGGAGAGGTCAGTATTTAGAAGGGTGACCTTGTTGTGAGGTGAGGTGAAATGGGGTTTAACATCGTGTCAAGATTATTGTGCAAAGTCTATTACCGTGGGCGTCGGTCGGTGGTTCTATATCTGGCCTCACCATACCAAAAAACATTAAAAGATGGTATGTTTGGCTACCCTGCCTCACACACTCACACTCATTCACAGACACACACTATTTACAGTAACTTTTAGTGAAAATCTGTGGTCTATTATTAGCTGAGTACACTAGACCAAATGAAATGTTTTCTGACATTTCAGCCCACCGACCTGTCACAGGCATCACAGTCAATCTATGGGTTTGGTGGTACGATAAACCAAAGTGCCTATGGTGGAGGCCCCTTCACAAGGTATGTCCAGTGTCAAAGGGGAACTAGTCCAGGAACATAAACCTGGATTAGTTCCCCTTTATTCACCTACTATGAAGTTTTTTTCATTACTAAAATTTGTAACAAGATTCTGAGAGGAGCTGAACAAACTGTCCTCAAAATTTCAAATTGTATACCTCATTTGTGAAGTTTTAGCAAGTTTAGTTCTTGAAAAATGTCTGCGATTACTCAATGATTTTTCACATTTTAATCATTTTGATTGTTATAAATAGTCAAAAATGTATATTTTTTACTTATCCTGCATTACTCCTTAATGCATTCACTGCTTACTTACGACAACTAGAAGGACAGCGCTGCGAAGGTCCTGGGTGAAGAAATAAAGTTGTTGTTCTCAAGTCCCAATCAGTGGCCTTCCGTCGCTGTCCTGTGACCTTGATGACACCTAAGGTCATCTTCACATCACTGCTTGTCGCAGCACAGCTAGGACGTGTCCAAGCGGAGCTCTCCTTTTGGATTAATTTTAGACCTTCAGTTTGTCTACAATCTTAAAAATTGATCTGCGATGGGTGATGTATTCTTTTCATATTACTTTCACCATGTTGTGTAGTTTTATGTGAATTAATTAGGCGTGAAAAGACTCTTGTCTTTTTTCCCGCCAAAATATTGTTGTTCGCCGCCATTTTGAATTGTGTTACAATCGTTTGCCTGCCAAGGTAGTCATATTGTTTACAATTCTCAGCTACGTATGTATAACATATTCTTATGTTTTTAAATACTACTAGCTTTGGCGTAACAGTGAGTTGCGTATACTAAAATTATTGTATACTTTTTCAACTGGTTAAAAATATGGTTGCCGATAGATTAATATCAAATCTACGGCCTTCTTCCAGTCCCGCTTCATCAACAATTCTTTTATTGCGTACCTATGTTTATGCGATTAAATAGTTTTTTGTTGGTATTTTTGGTTTTACATTGAGTTGCGTATATGAACTTTGTATACTCTTGCAACTCGTAGTTTTTGCCGATAGATTATTGTTCAATTCTATGGCATTCTTCCAGTACCGCCTCATCAACAATGGTGTAATTGTGTAACTTATGATTGAGCGTGGTACTAATTGTCGTGGGAAAAATCTTACAAAGATTATCATCCACGTTGTTTGGTTTGCGCGCAGATGTGCTCTCCAAACCCTTAATGAAAATATAAAAACCCTTGGTTTACATTGAGTTGCGCATACAAAAATATTGTATACCCTTGCAACTCATAAATTTGCCGATAGATTAGTGTTCAAATTCTTCGGCACTCTTCCAGTATTGTCTCATCAACAAGGGTTTAATTGCGTAACATACCTTTGAGCATTGTACTAATTGTCGTGGAAAAAACCTTACAAAGATTATCATCCACGTTGGTTGGTTTGCGCGCGGATGTGCTCTCCAATCTCTAAATGTAAATAGCCTTGGTTTACATTGAATTGCGTATATAAAAATATTGTATACCCTTGCAATTCGTATTTTTGCCGATAGACTACTGTTCAATTCTACGGCATTCTTTCAGTACCATTTCTTCAATGGGTTAATTGCGTAACTTATGTTTGCGTGGTGTACATATTGTCGTGGAATAATCGCCCAAAGCTCTTTATCCACGGTCATAGGCATGCACGTAGATGTGCTCGCCAAAATTCAAAATGTAATTTTTGTGTAAATCTCTAATCCAACGAGTTTACTATATAAAAGCAGATTACTCACAATTATATTTTGCAGTTATTCCATCGTGAGACGAGAGGAATGTCACTATCGCAGAATAGCGAATGACATATGGTTCTGTCATTACCACCCAACCGTTATTATCGGCAGGTATTATGACGCTTGTGATTGCAGATGTACACCATCCACCGAAATCAACAATACCGGAGGATTTTGTGAGTATCGTAACTGCTCCTATTTTTTCAGCCGCCGGACACTTCCAGATACATGTATGATAAAGAAATCTGTGACGTCGGCGACAGCACCAGCACCAGCGTATCGAGATGCTATGATGGGGGTAGATTAGACGCAAGCCTTGATCCATGCAATACTTTTGAGCTTTGTGTCTGATTTATCTGCGCCGAGCGCAGCACTTGACTACAACCCAAGCACTTCTATTACGCAAGCGGCGCACGATCAGCTTAGCGCTGTTCAAACATATCCAGCATAGACCTGCGCCGAGCGCAGCGTCTGACTGATACCCAAGCGCTCCTATCACGCAAGTGACACACGATCAGCTTAGCGCTGTTCCAACATATCCAGCATAGACCTGCGCCGAGCGCAGCGTCTGACTGATACCCAAGCGCTCCTATCACGCAAGTGACGCACGATCAGCTTAGCGCTGTTCCAACATATCCAGCAAAGTCCTTCGCTGAGCGCAGCGTCTGCGTACCAATCAAGGTCTCTATAATGACGTTAGCCCAAGGCTTACAGTGTACTCGGTTACGTAACCGGCACATGATCAGCTTAGCACATGTACCCGATTGGGAAGCAGACCATCTCGTGTCAGTAACGCCTTCCCCTGATAACAGGGTAAATAAGAGGGACACCACGAGGTCATTGGAGGAAGACTTCTCCAAAACTCACATTTGCTCCGTGATTTAAGCGACCAATATCGTCAATGTTTGCAGTGGATCAGAATCTATTAGAGGATAACCCTATCTGATTAGATCACTTCCAAACTTTGGTGTTTTTCCTTCAGCGTCAGTTTGACCACAGGAAAATTCATCTTGAGACCGTTCTGACGGAGATTACCGTTACACCCAAGACTTTATAGCGTTTCCAACTGAGATGCTGGTTTCAAGGGCAGTCTATTACGTCAACCTTGATCATCTACTCCCCTGTTCAACGAACAGATCGCAGACACGCACGTCAAGTTCCCAAAAAGCTTAGAAAGTCCAAGCGGGCTTGCAAGTCAGGGAATTATAAGCCTAGACGCGCGTTTCTCAGGGAAGACCAGCATTCCCTTACTGAGAAGGGGAGTGGCAGAGACAAGTCTCAAGGACGATTTCGTACTTATCGCACTATATCATGGTGTCCGTATAAGGGTAGAGATAACCCCACCGTTGACCACAGTTTGATTTGGAAAATCCAACATAGACATACTGTTGGTAAGAAGAGCTGTAGAGTGGGTTCACAGCCCAGTCTTTACTCCGGGGTTTTATCCTCACACGTACCTGGTACTCATGAAGGACCCAGACAAGATGAGAATGATCCACAATCTCTGTGTTCAACGATCGTTTGATTCTTCATCAGTCTCGACTATCCATCCCAACCGTAGACTTTTCAGGTCCAGTTCATTGGGGTTCACTACCAATGGTAGTATTTCCCATTTGACATGTCAGTGACACTTATGGCTATTTACAGGAGTAATGAAGCCAATAACTATCTACACGTGACGAACACTTGGTTCGAGTCGTAGATGGAGGGCGATCTACTGTATCATCAACACATGTCAATAACTGGGATAGACAATCAACGAGGCGAAGTCGGGAGTATTCTCCTTCCTATTGACTTCAGTTCATAGGAGACCTGTTTAAGACAGACCAGGATATCCTATCTGTACCGAGGGACAGATGGCACAAGTTCTACTTCTTTTGTCATCTACTCTACACCAACCACACACACTTCGCCAGTGGCAAGTGTTGCTAGGGTTAATCACCTCGGCACAGGAGTTAACTAGCATGGGCCGCTTACAACTGCGACCAATTCAATTTTTTCCCGAACCCTTACATCAGGAGTCAGGATCCACTCAAGGCCATCACTCTACTGACTAAGCTAGAGCCTTGCCTCAATTTGTGGCGCTGAATGTCTGCGCACAATGGAAGTGGCACATAAACAACTTGGAGTTGGAAGCTTTAATTCTGGCTATATCACATTGGCAGAATCAACTACAGTTAGCCCGACTCGCTATATCCACAGACAACAGCACTGCGGTGTGGTGCCTGTGCAATCGGGGAACAACACACTCCCACTCTCCACTTCTAAGGACATTCAGATTTCTTCCATCTAGTGGATCGGCTGTGACTAAGGTTCATAGTTCAGCACATCCCCGGATGTAGAAACATACTGGCCGATACTTTATCACGTCCAGACAGGGTGGCTCCCACCGAGTGAAAATTTCTCACAGAAGCATTCCAGTTACTGCTTCAGGAATTCAGGCAACCAAACATTGACTTGTTTATTACTTGCCTAGGCCACCAACTCATGACGTATATCTCCCCATTGCCGGATCCGCAGACTTGGGCGGTGGACGAGTTCAGTATCACTTGGGAAGGGCAAAGAACTAACACTCTTCTGCCACCACTTTTACTTCCCAAGGTGCTACAGGGGATCAAGGAGACAAGGGATCTCGATCTCTCCTTTGGTCGCACCCTGGTAACCGGCGAGAGGGTAGTTCGTCAAGCTCGGAAAAATCTAAAACGATTCACTTCCCCTCTCACAGTGGTCCAACCTACTCATCCACCCTCAACAGAAAATTGCCTCACCCAACGTCTGCACGCATGGTTCGTCTTTAAAAGGCGTTTAAGTGCGAAGGGTTATTTCGACACGGGCAGCAAAGCTATAGCTTCAGTTCATCGTTACTCTCCCAGAGACGACGATGACAAGTGGGGATCACTTGAGACTTTTTACAGGGAAGAAAAGAATCAAGACCCTACGATTGCGTCACAATTCCTAGAGGAATACCTCCTACATTGCGTACCCAAAAACACTTGGAAGGTAGCACCATTACTACGTAATTGGCTGCAATTATCTTAGTGTTGGCCGTTTCCGGAAAATCACAGTGTGATTAAGGTCACGGAACTACAGGCCATATTATGCTCATTCAGGTTTGAGGATCAGAAGGCCAAGTTCCAGCCACCTGATAGGGACTTGAACGTGGTACTTCGAGGTTTGCGAGGACCCCCTTCGAGCCCCTCATTGCATCCTCATTTTCAAGCTCCTTCCCAGCGCGTGACACCTTCGTTACACTCTCGGTATAGTATAGAAAGCTCCGCGAACGGGCTAACGCTGTGAGGAGCTTGGACATCACCAAGGAAACAATGGTTTCTCTTGGCATTAGCAATGGCGGTACGGGTGAGCGAACTACATGTGATCGACTCAACCCGGATCCGTTTTGAGCATGGGACGCACGGAACGGGACATCTAGGGTTATGCTGGGATTTTATTGCTAAAATCTACTACCAGGCCAACCCGACCGTTCCTTCACCATCCCACCGATATTGACTATTGTGGGAATCGTACATGGTGAAGTTCTCCTGGGCTTGGTGCGAGCAGTTCGAGTTTTCATTCGACGCTCCAAGACTAGGCGTGGTTCGTCCATGACAGAAGTTAGTCGCATAATCGCAAACACCATATCTCTATGGTTACGCGCAGTAATCCTTCAGGCCTACGAGATCATCAAACGGAACTCGCCGAGAGCGAATTACCCTCAAGATCTCAAGGTGTCAGCCTTACCAGGGCTCAACACGGCAATTGTGGTTTTGGAATAATCACGGAAGGATATTTCTGGAGATTCGACACATATTTTCGTTAGTCATTACCTTTGCGTTGGGGCTCTCGAGGATGTCGAAGACGTTCGAAGTTTGGCCCTCTGGTTGTTATCCTGCAGATTGCCAACCCCTGACGCAAATAATGAATTCACCCTATACAGAGCCAGTCAACTTCCATGTGCAGTCACTCAGTCGCCACCAGTGGAAGAATATTAGACAATCTTGTTTGTCAGCGACGGCTCTATGACGCAGTAAGTAAAGAATTAGCTGAATAGCTATTATTTTCTTTATTACTAAGCGTGTATAGGGAATTTCTCTTTAATTCCTATGTTCAATCTTTTTGATTTTTGAACAACCCTACCGTAATGGCGTTTTTGTCTGAACTTTTCCGCTTCACGGTTTATCGACCAACTGGTGTCGTATTGCAGGGTGTGAATTATTGAGGTTTCTGTATTCTGAAGGTTTACCCACCTCCAAACCGTCCGATACAGATGCATTAAGGAGTAATGCAGGATAAGTAAAAAATTTAGTAAAATCTAAATATTTTTTACATTTGTATACTTATCCTGCATTACTACGCTTAAGGCCCACCCGTCGTTAGACTTGCCTCCCCACTTTGGCTTCAGAAACCTCAAAAGTATGTTTTTCTAAGAACTTGGGCAACAGGCAGTGATGTGAAGATGACCTTAGGTGTCATCAAGGTCACAGGACAGCGACGGAAGGCCACTGATTGGGACTTGAGAACAACAACTTTATTTCTTCACCCAGGACCTTCGCAGCGCTGTCCTTCTAGTTGTCGTAAGTAAGCAGTGAATGCATTAAGGAGTAATGCAGGATGAGTATACAAATGTAAAAAATATTTAGATTTTACTAAAATGTTTATTTACCTTTTTCTTTTCACATGTTAACAGGTCTGTAAACAGAAACATATATATACTTGTTTTGCAGGTCTGTATTCAGCCAGTCCTATGACACAGGGACAGAGTCGGTAGCTGATGACGAACACGCTGATCTGTCAGCACCATGGGCAGGTGAGTCTTGCTCCTCACTACAGATAGCTGAAAGTAAAGTTAGGAGATAGTAGTTTGATTGATTACTGCAACAATTGATTGAACTCTCGATGCGTTGTAATTGACCATGCTCTGATGGCAAGACATCAATGACCAATCATATTGATCACGTTGATACAGTTAGAATAATGTAAAGATGGTCTCAATAAAAAGTTTTGATTTACTGACAGATATCCGTCATCGTCGAGAGGAGGTGAAAGAAATACTGACAGATATGGACCTGGAGAAGATGGTGGACCTGACACTGACGGAGACGGAGACAATATGGCTGCTAGACATGCCAGCTGTGTGCATCTCACTGGAGTCAGATGAGGCCGATCAGGTCAAGACGAGGAATGAGAAGTACCAGGAGGTGAAATGTTGTTTATAGGAAAGGGGCAGTGGGATAGCCAGGTGGTTAAAGTGTTCACTCATCACATTGAAGACTTGTGTTTTGTTCCACATGGGTACAATTTGTAAAACACGTTCTTACCCTTTCATTTTCTATTACAAATCAAAATATTCAATATTCAGGCAAACTGATTTGATCCTGTCTCAGAGATTCAGTTGACTATTTCCTAAATGCACATTGATGTATTTTGTGATGTCTATTAATGTCTGTGTTCCAGCTGGTGAAGAGTCGTGTTGGCAATGACAGATATGCAGAGAGAGGCATGAACACTTTCAACGAGCCGCCAAAGACCAAGAATATTCAGACAACGAAGATTGTATACAATGTAAGAAATCACATCAATACATGACTGAAACAAAATTTCATAAAGTTGGTACTGTAATGAATCATGATGAAGATGACTGAGGTTCATTGGCACAGTCCTATGTCCTGTAGCTCCATTACCCAAGAATATATGGGGCCTCTTTTTCATGTGTATCACTATTATTAACTAACCAATGAGCAGAGGTCTGATTCCTGTGAGAGGGAAGGCTTGAAGATCCGGGATAGAATAGGTCTCAACAACCCATGCTTGAGGTAAAAGGCGACCATGCTTGTCGTAAGAGGTGACGAATGGGATTAGGTGGTCAGACTCGCTGACTTGGTTGATGCATGTCATTGTATCCCAATTGCGTGGATCGATGCCCATGATGTCAATCACTGGATTATCTGTTCCAGACTCAATCATTTACAGATCGCCGTCATATGGCTTGAATATTGTTGATTGAGGCATTAAACAACAAACAAACATCACCCAGCCACCAATGTTTCTTCCTTGAAAACGTGTACAGCATGTTCCATAGTCCTGCGACCATCTGCACTACACATTGCCTCAAAGTCAGGCAATGGTAGAGTTTGCACTGAGAGGGCTCATTTGATGTACATGGGTTCCTAAAGGCTGCATTTCATAAGTTAACTGAAGGTACACATGCATGACTACAACACTGCACTGTATGTATTCACGGGTGATGGAGGAACATTGTCAGTACTGCTGAGCATCAGGGTTATAAATTACATCATCATCACTCCTGATCATCTCCACAATCATCAGGGGCACAGGTGGCCCAGTCGTTTAAGGCACCCAGCAATTCGCTGTGCAGAGTTGCGTCCCTTGGGCACGCCAGAAACCTATGATTGTGGGTTCGAATCCAGGTTCACCCAAGTTATGTTGCTAGGTTTGTCTGCACCATACCCGTGCTCGTGGGTTTCACCGAAGTGGTAAATGTCTGAGACCTGCATCACTTCGGGCTTTCCTCCCACATTAAGCTGACACACCGCGATATAGCTGGAATATTGTTAAAAGCGGCGTTAAACCCAACTCACTCACTCACTCACTTCAGGTCATAGACAGGATTCATTTATAACAACTGCGGGGCAGTCGGGTAGCCTAGTGGTTAAAGAGTTCGCTCATCACGACGAAGACCTGGGTTTGATTCCATAGGTACAATGTGTGAAGCCCATTTCTGGTGTCCCCCGACGTGATATTGCTGGAATATTGCTTAAAGCGGCATAAAACCGTACTCACTCACTCACTATAACAGCTGCAAACAATAATGTTGGTTATTTTTGGCATTATCAAAATACATGCAACAGAGAATGTTTGTTATTGTTTAAGTGTTTCCTGGTACTATCTCTAGTTTGAACCAAGTCAGCTACATTTGTCATTGAATCACAACTTAAGAAATCTTAGAATGACATTTACTTTAAGAAAATGTGTACCCTGTATTTATTGTCGAGTCTGGTCCTGACTGATATTCTAATGACGTTTTGGATATATTTGACAGGAGTCCAACTGTCTCAGGATATAGTTACATGATGTAATTTCTAATGTTACCTTTGAAATATTGGCTTCTCATGCTATCTTGTGGATTTGTCAACTGTTCAAGAACTTTGATGCATGTGATTTGTTTGAACAGGATGTGGGCATCTTGTCAACAACTTGGGACATGTATGACACATACGAGGCCATAGAGAAAGAAGCAAGAGGTGAGTACTAATCATTACTTTCTGATGATACATATTACCGGAAAATTCTCTGAAATGACTCATGAGTCCTTCTACTCAGAATAGGCAGACATCTGTGAATGTTATTTTTATGAAATTTTATTTGTTATTACTTGGTCTATGGATCCACTGATCCTAAAAATCAGGAATGTGGAATTTTGTTTGATAGTTTTACGTTTTTTTTTATTAACTTCAGACATAATAAATATGAAATACAAAAAAATGCTTTGCTGCCTGAGACAGATGTTACATGATCAGTGCTGTAATTGTAATTGTGAAAATACTATTCATGGCTTAACCATTTCTCCTAACAGTGTGGATTTGTTCCAATGTAAGTGCTATATAATAAAATATTTAAATTCCTGTTACATTTTATTAATGGGGTGGCCCAGTCGTCTTAGGCCCAGCAATACGCCGTGCAGAGTTGCGTCCCTTGGACACTCCAGAAACCTATGATATTGGGTTTGAATCCCGGTTCACCCCGATTATGTTTCTAGGTTTGTCATGACCATACCCTTGCGCGTCAGTTTTCACCAAAGTGGTAAACATCTGGAACCTGCATCACTTTAAGCTGACTTTAAGCTGACGTGCAGTGACATAACTGGAATACTGTTCAAAGCGGTGTTAAACACAACTAACTCATTTCATAAATGTGCAAAAAGGAAGCAAGAGAATTTGTGAGTTTACTGTTTTCCCATCCTTCTGACCAACTACAAAATAAAATAATTGATTTGTCTCATGATGTTTTATTTTCGACCACCGAACAAAGGTTTTGAGAGAAAAAAATATGTGAACCAACTATTGAAAAATAAAAGGTCCAACAAACCCTCAAGGCAGTCTGCAACATAACCTACAAGACCAAAGACTGAGGCTTGTGTTTTGGTGGTCGATTCAGTGATACACTGTTCATGATGTTGATTATTTCACCATGGGAGGGCACGGGGGGCCCAGTAGTCTTAAGGCGCCGCAATTTGCTGTGCAGCACCAATTTGCTGTGCAGCACCATACCCGTGCTCATGGGTTTCACCGAAGTGGTAAATGTCTGAGACCTGCATCACTTTGGCCTTTCCTCCCACATTAAGCTGGCACGCCGTGATATAACTGTAATACTGTTAAAAGCTGTGTTAAACCCAACTCAATCGCTCACAATTTCACAATAATGCTTTGTCAAGATCGAGCTTTAGAATTGTCCTTCACATTAAAATAGCATAACATTCTGCAAACAAGTTTATTCAATTTATACAGAGTTGGTAAGTTCAAAGAAACTCAAAGAAATATCAACAGAATGAAACATCTGATGCTCACTACAGCATTCACCAATATCAAAAGTACAGTGTAGAGCAGAGCTGAGAGTTTTAATTGATGTGAACCTGTTACATAGTTGAATATTGTGTATTTTATATATGTGTGTTTATTTGTATGTTCTCTAGATAGATTGAGTGTTCACATAAATTAATTGATGTTGTGAAATAGCTGAACCACAGCAGATGTCATATGTTAGAAGCTGTCACTGTTTTGACAAGAATGCTCTTATTCAATTATTTGACAAGTGTGCACACATTTTGAAATCAATTGAGGATAAAATTCATGTTAATTTTCAGCATTTTTTGTTTTCATATTAGTTTACATGGTATGTTTCACAGATAATAAATCACCAGGTTAAACTTACAAAACACCATTTCAAAGAGTATTTTGTTATCCACAAAAACGGGTCACAAGTACCCCTTGAATTTGTGTTCCATCCCTTAAATGTGCCATGATCTTAAACTGTCAGCATAATACCTCTGCTCGTGGGTTTCACAATTGTGGTAAACGTCTTAGACGTGCATCACTTTGGTCTTTCTCCAAAATTAAATTGGCATGCTGTAATATAACTGAAATACTGTTCAAAGCAGCCTCTTTCTTCAAAACCCATTGGGTTTACAGATCAGAAAAGGTCCACAGCAACCAATACTGGTCTTAATGGATGAATGGATCTGGAGGTCAGACTCGGTGATCCCCTGATGGATGGATCATTGGTCCTAAAATCAATCACTGGTTTGTCTGGTCCAGACTTCATTATTTATGGCCTGTCAACACATAGCTGGAATATTCCTGAGATTTGTGTTAAAAAACCAAACCAAACACGCAAATCAAAGCAGCTTCAAACACAAGTCACATTCACACACTTATCAATGAAAGATGATTTGACATAGATGTTTGACATTTTCCCCAACAGCCAAAGAGGAAGCTGAAGAAGAAGAGGAAGGGACAATTAGTCGCCCCACAAGTCCCAAGACCACCGATGAGCAGGGTGAGGGTGACCCCGCCCCAGTTTCAAGGGAGACTACTCTCGTCAGAGGGGGCAGTGCCCGGCCAGGTGTGTACACAGTATTGTGGTCAGCTCAGTGTCATGGGTTCTGCAGGGGTCTAGTTTCAGCAAACACTTTTAATAAATCTCTCTGCTTTAGATAAGTACAAACTGATTTTTTTAATAATGCAGATAATTTGTAATTATAGTTTAGTTAATTAGTTTTACCAGTAAGTCTTTTTCATTTCTAATTATTGTCCCCCTGGTCTGAAAAAAAAAAGTTGGACTTAACTGAAAATGAGGGTAGTGCTCATCTTTGGAGCGGAACTCCAGAACCATGGAATATTTCATGTATAAACTTGCTATATAGATCAGTCTAGTGGTTAATTGGTGCCTCTTGAAATTTGGGATTTTCCTTTTTTTAATTTTTTTTTGTCCACACTTACTAGTTGGACGTATTGGTTTTCGGAGCAGACCTCCAGAACTGTTGAATGTTTCTGGATGAAACTTGCTATACAGATCAGTCTAGTGCTGAACTGGTGCCTTTTGATGATTTGGTATTTTGAAAAATACTGAACAGTATTTTGTTCTTCACTGAACTGAAGTTATCAGGTGGCAATGAACCAAAACTAAAAACTCCATTTCTGAATTGCACCAGACCGGGGGGATATGTCATCTCCAGATATCTCTTGTTTTCTATTTGTAGATAATTCTAGCCATTTCTATTAGCGAGGATAATAAATTGTGAGACAAAATTACTGTCTATTAGTCAGTGCTGATTTTGATGTTGAATTTTCTACATAGATTTTTGTGTATATAGGCAGAAACATACAGAGATGACAACCATTACAATTTGGGCAGATTCAGTTCGATATTTTGCTCCCAATTCCACGAATACAAAACAGTGGATCATATTATGAGTTTTGTCTAAAACAGTGCCTGTAATTTTGCCCAGTTAACAGCTGCCATCTTTTAAAAACTTTTGGTATGACGAGGCAGGGGATCAAATTCCGGTCTCCAAGCAGATGCTCTCTCCACTAGACCACAGAGATTATTTATTTTTGTCAAAACCATAGTCAAACATCCTTCTGGTGATCACTGTTATTTTTTTAAACTTACTGATTTTAGACCCAAGTTTCCTTGATATTTCCAATAGCCTCAGTGTTGGGTTGGCACAATATGTTTTATCCATCCTCAATTATCCACTGTATTATAAATCTCCAGCATACTTTGATAAATACCCTGGACCCATGGCAACCAAAGTTTTGTTTTGCGTCTGTTTCCGATGACACGATGCTAAATATAGTGCCAGTAATCGACTTGTCTTTTTGCATGCCACCTCCAATACCACTGGGGATGTCTTGCAGTTTAAAGATTTCCATTCCCGTCTTAATACTTATGGAACCATTTTTTACATCTGTTAATTTGTAACAGTTTATTTTGTTTGATTTTAATATATCATGGACTTGCTAGTAATCAATCCCAATTGTGAATGTACAGATATATGCCAAAAGATTAGTTTTTGATTTCCAGCTCACATGAGCATTAGACATTTTGTGTTTGGTTGGAGATGAGAGCGATTGACTTCCGAAACAAAGGTTTGGGTACAGAAGGGTCCGGGGTATTTGTCATCAAAGAGGGAAGATTTGATACTCTGGAAAAGACAAGAGGGTTATGTCATGTATTGGAGGCTGTGTAGCCCTGTATCTGTCTGTATAACCTGAGTGAGCTTGTACCAAGCTTGTATTTAGCTAACCTTTTTGCTGTGTGTGTCTAACCCAAGGTTCCATCATTGTGAGATCAGTCGCAAGTCGACTGACAGGTAAGCTGCTTATGTATTGCATGACATGCTTATATAATAGCTAGCTTAGCTGTGCTTATGCCCTTAGCTATCACATTTGTAGGAAGGTATTTTCTTCCTTTCACATACAGGATTCTGTGTCTACATGTCAGATGCATGGCTCATCACTTCGGGGACTCCACGCATAGAAATAAGAAATATTGTTCTTCATGTGATGTAAAAGTTTTACTTTGTCTTTACCGGTACATAATATACATCTATATTGTGGTTAGAATAGGTTCCCATTTGGCCTGGGATGGGTAACTCGGGTACTTGGGTCGGGTGGGTCCTGAGTAGGTTCAACGTCATTGTATACATGATCAGATCATTTTATACGTGTATCTAAATAGTTTTTGCCAGGGCTGCAGTAAAACAATTCCCATTCGGACATTTTGCACCCATTTTGAGACCTATAGCGGGTATCTGGGTAGGGCCGATTAATAGGGTGTCGGGTACCCGGGTAGTTAATTTGGACTCGTTCGAGGCCTAGTTCCCATTACTATTGCTTGTCGAGAGGTGCTTATTGTGTGTCATCATGTCCAACGCCGTGGGACATTGATCATCATATCAGCCACTGATTTGTTGCCCCAGATTCTGTTATCTACCAGCTGCTGTGATATAGCTGGTACATTGCGGACTGTGATGTATAAAAGCAAACATACTCTACATCAGCAAAATTATGTTTTTTTGTAATGAACATATAGTAAAGTTCCAATATTCACGTACAAATTATGTGTAAGACTGTAAGGGTACCATCTGTATTTAACTTTGTTTTATATTGTCAATTCCTCACTGAAAACTTTGTTCCACGTAATGATAGTACCACTTGCATGTCTCTTTATGTGTTTTCCCAAAGACGGATATCGTCTTTGGTTTTCCTTTTATGTCAATTGGGGTTTTCCCTTGTCCCTTGGAGTTGTCTCCCTTAGCCTTCCAAGCTTGCCCTCTTTCTCAGAGGCAGTATTTGCCCAAGTTCTCCAACAATGTTGATAAATTCACAAAATTTGATTTCCGCATTCAGTTTATAATAATCATAACCTATATTTAAACTTTGCAAAGGTCATTTCTATTGAACTGATAATAGGACTATAATGAGAAGTGTTTTGATATTAACTTTTACATTATATCATTGAATCAAATGTGTAATATATGTCTTAATTAGGGACTGCCCAATTAATACCCTGTTAGTGGTGTTTGGGGGGCCTGAGATTTTGGTTTGTGGCAATATTCTTTTCAAGAAATAAAAAAGATCTTCAAAATGGGGAGCCAAGCACTTTTTTCCCCACATGTCCAAAGTCCTTAAGCCTTTCATTTCTCCCCACCAGACTATCTAATAGAAACACCCCTGCATTGTCAATCTCTGATCCTATCTACTTCACTTGTCTATTGGTAAACTATTCACTATCAACACACTGGCTCTCTTCTGTTGAAACGGCATTTATGCCTGTATAGAGCAGCGTTGGTAATTCTTTGCTCAGTTGCATCTTGTGTTCATAATATTGAAAGATTGATAAATTACCTTCTATTTGTTTTATCATCAACCTCAAGAGTCTTGATACTCCATCAAAGAAATAAATTAGGCAAAGATTTTAAATAATTTTATATCAGCTTTTGTAAAAATAGTGTTGCTGTTTAGTTGTTTTTTCTCTGATTCAGATTGCAGAAAAAGTTGTGATATAGCTGTCACTTCACTCAACTTTATTACTTCAGTTTGATATCATTGCATTCACTTTCACTATTCTTTGAAATAAACAATACTGTATCAGCAGTGTTTGTAGGACATGTATACATTTACTAGTCAGTTTCTTGTACATTAAGGGGGCAGTCGGGTAGCCTAGTGGTTAAAGCGTTGGCTCGTCACGCCGAAGACCCGGGTTCGATTCCCGACATGGGTACAATGTGTGAAGCCCATTTTCCGGTGTCCCCCGCCGTGATATTGCTGGAATATTGCTAAAAGCGGCGTAAAACTTGTACATTAAGACCCAATACAAAGTGTCAGTGTTGTGTATCATTTCAGAAAGTCGAGCAACTGTGGCCTCGTCTGTGGCTGGGTCAGAGAGTGTATTTGCCAGCAGGGAGACGGGAGTATCATCCATGCCGACTGATACACAGGCTCATGACGAGGAGAAGATACTGAAGGTAGGGTAGTTGGTCATGCTGGAGTATATGAACATAAACACAGCCATATCATGTATTATGTGTTCAGAGAAATGGGGTTAAAACTCAAAACAAACATGGAAATGGCATATATGATGAACATTTGTCCTCACTGGTTTGAATTATATACTGTCATACCAAATTCTCGCATGTAATGAATTCGGGATAACAAAATTAACAGATATTGCAAACGGATTATGTCGCCTCAGATGGACTTAAAATTATTTTGTTATGTGAGAAATGAAGTGGTTAAACTCAGTGTCAGCTCCCCTCATTCGGGGGGAATCAAACAAATATCCCCTTTGAAATTCACGCTTGTCTGAGACTACTAAATTGTGCCCAGGACAAGTAAACTCCAATGATGGTAGTCTTCATTGACTAGAAGCATTTGAGGTCTATAAAATCTGAACAAGTTGTCAATGATTCAGTTTGGCTACAAATTGGAACTCAATAAAACTGACAGGAAATGTAAACATTGTGAACATTTTTGTCTTGTTCAAGCAGGACTAGCTACAAACTCTGACAGCTTTAGAAATTGGCACTAGTCCTTTAGTCCTTGCCAAACTGCCCAATAGTTAAGGTACCACAAGGATGAGAAATTTGCCCATTTTAAGGGGTTTGCTATATGCTGTAATTATAAGGACTAGTGGTCTAAAACTGTCTGAGGACTGGTGAAGTAAGATTTGCGTTAATCCTTTGGACGAGTCTTTAAAAGGGACTTCTATGGCCGATCCCATTATCACCACAGTACACAGCAGGTTATTGATATGAATTCACTGAGAACCAGGGTTCCATGTCCTCCACTTGGGTACACTGCCGCTTTTAACAGTATTCCAGTTACATCACGGCGTGTCAGCTTAATGTGTGAGGAAACCCCGAAGTAATGCAGGTCTCAGACGTTAACCACTTCGGTGAAACCCACGAGCACGGGTATGGTGCTGACAAACCTAGAAACATATTCGGGGGGAACCAGGATTTGAACCCACGATCATTGGTTTCTGGTATGCCCAAGGGACGCAACTCTGCACAGTGAACAATCTCATTAAAATCAGATCTTAGTTTTCGCTACCCCTAAACAAAGATCTGAGGACATCCCATTACTGGCCATGTCAGAACGACCTTTCATCTGACCAATCAGAGCATCACTTAGCAGATCATGAAAGTGACAGTTGGAATGTGATTTTTTATCGTGCAACCTCGAAAAATAACCACACAGGGTATTCCTAACAACATTTATGGGCTTTATATCTGTATTCACACAATATAGACCATTTATTAGCCATTCCAGAATGTTCTTTTGTTCAGTTTTTAATTTTTTAACCGAGTATATGTCAAAATATGTTTCGAAGCTTAGTCGCCAGTTTGAAACTCGTACCATAAAGCTCGATTAAGCTGCTTTCTGATTGGCTATTGCCTACTTCTTGTTTGTTATTCCATTGGTCGGTCAAAGTTTGCATAAGTTCCGTCTGACATGACCCGTAATGGGATGACCTCAGATCTTTGTTTAGCGGTAGCAAGAACTATGATCTAATTTTAATAAGATTGCACAGCGAATTGCGGCGCCTTAGACAACTGGGTCGCCCGTGCCCCCGTACTCTGTTTGCATGTATGGCCACTGCAATATTATAACAGGAGTATTGCTAGAAAGGTTTACAAAGTCCCTCACACTCACTGAGGAGGGATGCCAAATGCTAGAAAATGTTGACTTAAAATCTCATTCTCTCCATTGATAACTATCATGTATTTTTTCCAGTCTGAGAACCTAAAGCGTGACCTATTCATGATGGAAAGAAACCTCAACTTGAACTCATACCAACCCAAACAAGCCCTCTATAGAGGATACGGCATCATCACAGGTATGCTGAACATTGCAGTTGGGGTTCAAGAACTAAGTTTTAGGAAGTACATGTTATATATTCACAACATTTGCCAATGCTTGGGAGAAATATTACCTATGGAGAGGACCAACAGTGTGACATCAAATAAGTACATCTACAGCAGAAAATTTATGTAAAGGATAGTGTGGTTTTTTTTATCTGTATTTAAATTACAGTGGGGGCAGTGGAGTTGTTAGTGGTTAGGGCATTTGCTCGTCACGCTGAAGGTACAGGTTCGATCCCCACATACAAACAATGTATGAACCTCACCATGATATTTCTGGAATAGACCCGTGAAGATCCTGGGTAGAATAGGTCTTCAACAACCCATGCTTGTCATAAAAGGTGACAATACTTGTAAGAGGAGACTACCGGGACTGGGTGGTAAGGCTCGCTTACTTGGTTGATGCCTGTCATCGATCCCAATTGCGTGGATCAATGCCCATCATGTCAATCCCTGGATTGTCTGGTCCAGACTCTATTATTTACAGACCGCCGTCATATAGCTGGAATATTGCTGAGTGTGGCGTTAAACAACAAACAAACAAACAAATATTTCTGGAATATAGCAAACAGAGTAGCAATGGCGTAAAACCGTACTTGCTATGTATTTAGTGATAAGATACTAGGATCTTCTGGTCATGGGTTGGAATACTTGGTCTCCTAGCACCTTGTATTGCTCAAGTAGTAAATGTCTGAAGCCTTGGCAGACCTCATTCCACAAAGCGTGCTTAGCTCTAAGACGGTCATAATTCATGTTCACTAACAATCCGGGTTAGAATAGGTCTTCAGCAATCTGTGCTTGCCATAAGAGGTGACTAACAGAATCGTGTAGAGAGATGCTCATGATATGAATCACTGGATTGTCTGGTCCAGTTGATTACTTACAGACCACAGTCATACAGCTGTAACATTGCTGAGTGCTGCGTTAAACAACAAACAAACAAACAAAACCATACATTGACAATAAAGAATGGGTTGTATTCATCTTAGCACTAAGATTGTTCCCACATTCACTGTCATATAACTGAAATATTGTAAACAATGGCATTAAACCTGACTCACTCACATTTTCCATCAACAGATATAGATCGAGAGGTCTCCAGTATGACCCAAACCAGTGTGGCTGACATGGGTCCAAACCTGGACCGTCTGTGGTCCTACTCCTGCCCACTGACCAAGGGTCGGAATGTGTCCTGTATGACTTGGAACAAACTCAACCCTGTGAGTAGTGCATGTCACAGGAGGACATTGAAACTGCTTCTTTGGAACCTGAAAATGTCATTTTCCTTCCGTCCTAGCCCTTTTCTCTTACTGTGTTCTTGTGGGTAGTTTTAGTACTGGGTAAGTTGTCAATAACCCATGCTTGTTGTAAGAGCTGATTGAAAGGGGATCAGGTGGTCACAGTGGAGTACGAACAGGCTGGGGCACTGCTAGGGAAGGCCAGTTAACTCCTGTTAAGTCTGTGGCATCCATGCCTTGTTTCCGTGAGCTAGTGGATAGAGTGCAGAAAGTTTGTGGTTTAATCCCCAACCGCATCATACCAAAAGACATTAACAGATGGCACTTGTTGTTACCCTGCCTGTCTATCACAATAGTCCAGACTAGTAAAAGTGACTTGTAAGAACATTGCATAAGGAAGATAGTTTTTATTTGAGTTGGATATTTACAGAACATTGAGGTAACATGAAGTTTCTCAAATATGAAAGACTTGGGCATTCAAACAGGTAGAGATACTCGTTGTCCACAGTTAAATTATATATTCTACCATGAATTTTGACATTACACGATTCTGATTGGTCAGTCAGAGGCTATTAAATCACAATAAACCCCCTCTGATTGAAACAGATGGTTTGACGTCCGCATCACTGCAGAAGCTAATATTCATAGAATAGTACTTTTTTCAGTCATTGTCGGTAAGCATATTGAAATAATTACATCTACAATTACAGGTTACAAAATGCGAAGTTGCGGTTACTACAATATTCAAAGAATGTGTGGCAATACATTTTGTGCAGGAAACATGATAGAAATCTACAAAGAGAATGTATTTTAAGTTTTGTAGATAACAGAGCGCTTGGAATTTGGCGCTTTTCTATATATACGACTGTGACGTCATATCTTTTGCGTCACAATGAGCGAAATGATGTCATAATGGTGACATGCAGTGTAGAACGAAAGCCTTGCAATTTATGGTTAGATATGGCAGAATGTTCCCTCTAAGCGCTAAATTTCACATTTGAAACCTCACCCTGCGCGTTCAGTTCAAAATGCAATTTAGCATGGTTAAATCAACAGGTAACCTAGCTCTGCATTGAAAACACAGTATGTTTATCTCCTAAATGTTCACATTCTATGGACATGGTCAGTTTTATTACATCTTCTTCACTAGCTTTACTAACCTGTGAAGATCCGAGGTAGAATAGGTCTTCAGTAACCCATGCTTGCCGTAAAAGGCGACTATGCTTGTCGTAAGAGCCGACTAACGGGATCAGGTAGTCAGGCTCGCTGACGTGGTTGATGCAGGTCAATGTATCCCAATTGCGTGGATCGATGCTTATGTCAGTCACTGGATTGTCTGGTCCAGACTTGATTATTTACAGACGTCCGTCATATAGCTGGAATATTGCTGAGTATAACAAACAAACAAACAAACACTACCTCTACTGCATGCATCTGACAAGAAGATCTAGCACATTGATGCTTTTCATTTCCAGGACCTAATTGCAGTTGGATATGGTCAGTTTGAATTTACAAACCAGAAAGGAGGTTATATTTGTGGATGGTCGCTTAAAAATCCAGAGGTAAGTTTGACTTCAACACTTTTTGGAAAAGGATTTTGTTGATGAAGTTGTTGTTTTCAGTTCAGTTCTCCATGCTTAAATTTTGCTACAAATTGGATGTGAATAAAACTGACACACATGTAAACATAGTAAATGTTCTTGTCTCATTCAAGCAGGACTAGCTTAAGACTCTGAGGACTGCTACTGAAATAAGGTTTACACAAGATTACCAAAAAATTGTTTTTCTAAGACTGGCATCCCATGTTTGTCAAACGAACAACTACTGAAGTTTGGGTGGTTTAGTACTATGTGGAACTTGGCTGATAGTGTGCTATCATACGAAGCGCTGTGGATTGTTGCTCATGCTGTCGACCACTGGTTTGTCCAATAAAAACAGGGTTTTTTTCATGCGATCCAGCTCTGGCTGGACTATAGCTTACTGTGTCATCAAACAGCATTCACTCACTTAGTGAAATGAAAGTTCCTGTTGACAATTGCCTCTTTCCTGTGGTGTCTATGTTTGATATATCCTGATTTTGTCCCAGTTCCCTGAGAGGATATTCACATGCAAGGATGGTGTTGACAGTTGCCTCTTTCCTGTGGTGTTTATGTTTGATATATCCTGTTTTTGTCCCAGTTCCCTGAGAGGGTATTCACATGCAAGGATGGTGTTGACAATTGCCTCTTTCTGTGGTGTTTATGTTTGATATATCCTGTTTTTGTCCCAGTTCCCTGAGAGGGTATTCACGTGCAAGGATGGTGTTGACAATTGCCTCTTTCTGTGGTGTTTATGTTTGATATATCCTGTTTTTGTCCCAGTTCCCTGAGAGGGTATTCACGTGCAAGGATGGTGTGACAGCACTGGATTTCTCTACAGCAAACCCTAACTTACTAGCGGTGAGTAATAAGCCTACCCAGAGTACTTTAGGCAAGGATGTGATATGCAATAAACCAGGCCCAATAGGAATACACGTCTGCCTATATAATCTCTGTCTTTTATGAGCATTATCAGTTTGGTAATGAGAAACATGTTGCATTTAGGCCATGTAATGTTCCTTATTTATGCCTTGTCTAGAAAAAATCTGGTCCAAAATCCTTCAAATCATAAATACAATGGCTTCTTAAGCAATGCCATTTTGGAAAAGGGGAGACTTAAAATGGTCTGAAGTTTATTTGTTTTGGATTTAATGTTTATCAGGGTCGGGAGAATATGAACGATTGTTTGTAGTCTAATATTTATTTGTATTTTCTGTTCAAGTGTTATGTATCAAAGTTATTGTGTGTTTTGTCATGTTTTAAGTTTTTCTTATGTTTTTCATGCTTATATTCTGCTCCAGGTTGGAATGTATGATGGTGGAGTGGCTATCTACAATGTCCGACACATGAAAGATGAACCAATTGTGGATAATTTGTGAGTTTAACATAAATGTTATTAGTTATGGTGTCTTTCATTGTCATATATTTTTCTTCTAACCTAATATGACACCGTTTATGACAATGAAAGACACCATTACGAATTTATTATGCTGAAATGTTTTCACCGACTCGTATCTTTATTGCATGTCAGGTCAAATGGAACCTTGACTCTTACAGCTGTTGACGTTAAGGGTCAAAGGGAGACTACTCTTCAAACCTTAGAGGCTCAACCTTGTTGAAAAATTATCTTGATCTTTATATAAAAAAATCACCAACATGAATTTCTTATATGGCCTCCTGTTAGGTCAGTAAGAACCATCCTTGATTTTTCCTGACAGCATACAATATTTATATGGGGTTAGTTCTGCACTGTGATTGGACAATCTCACTTTGAAACATAATAAGTTCATATATTGCCAAGTATTTTCGTAAAAAAAACTCCCTGCTGTCTTACCATGGTCCAAAATAATATAAATCTGCTAGACTGAGGCTGATTAGAATTCAGGAAGGACTAATGACACTTCCTTGTTGATTATAACTTTTACTATCAGGTAAATGGCAACTCTGTACATATCATGCTTACGACCTAGACGACAACTTGTTGTTGCCTTCTTAATCTATATTAAACTCACAGGACTGATCAATTTAGGCTTGAACTGTTAGCAGACGTGGTTAGCACAATGTAATCAGGTTTATTTATTTTGTGGTGTGGTGAGTAAATATATAGGTAGTCATCAGGTCAGTATATTGCAAAACTTTGTCAATACTACTAGGTAGACACAATTTTATGGATAACAACTTCTTTAATACTGTAAAAAACGTCGTTTCGGTAAAGATCCTTATACCGTTGTCAAGCAAGACTGAATGAGGGACTTAGTACAGAATATATATAGTAGGTGGAGGATTAACAGTAGAGGATTAACAGTAACAACAATTGCATTTATGAGTGGGATAACATGGGTATGGTGTTGACAACAAGGGGATAGTACTGTCACAACACGATACTACTGTTTGAAATCACGGATTGATACATGGGTAGGCATTGTGTGTATATATCACCAGGTGTAAATGGGTGATGTATCAATACATTGTTCAACCATATATATATCGATATATTATTTGGCTTACAGCGGGTCATCGGGTAAACACACAGCGCCAGTCTGGCAGATCAGGTGGATTGAGAAGGAGCGAGGGTCCGGAGACGAGAGGGCAGAGGTCATTGTGTCCATCTCCACAGATGGACGGGTCACACAGTGGTCAATCAGGAAGGGTTTCGAAAACTATGGTCAGTATATAGTCCGATCTGTTAGTTGAAAGTAGAACTAGAAAACGAGAATTAGAGCCCTGTTAATTGGTATTCAGGATGCTGCAGTGAAGTACGCTGGATGCCATGACATTTTTTTCTAGTATTCGGATGCCACTATTTCAATGTTGGAATCGATTTTTCATCTGTTTTTCTTGCAAAGAGTGACAATCAATAAAATATTGGGCCCTAAGCTTATAAGCATGCATTCTATGTGTGGTGGCACCATCTGTGATATAACAGAAATACTGTTCAGAGCGGTATGAAACCCAACTCACTCAGTCATACTGCTGTGTTTATTCAATTTTCATCTAGACCGTGGTCTTCGTGGTCTAGTGGTAGAGCGTCTGCCGGGAGAGCGGAAGGTCCGGGGTTCGATCCCCGGCCGCCTCATACCAAAAGACGTTAAAACTTGTTGTTACCCTGCCTGTTCAAGGGGCTCAGACAAGGACTGGTTGGCTCGGAGTCAGTATACATTGGGGTATTCAGGTTAAACTGTGGCATGGTATCTCAGTGGGCTAGCACTATAAATCGGCATCAGTCCGGACTAGCACAAGCGCACGCACACGTTGCTATATAAGTGCAATAATCTTGGACGCGATGTTAAATTCCATTTCGCCTCACCTGATCTAATTTTCATGTATGATATTGTGAGAAACATCTACCCACACGACAATAAGAAAACAACAATTAATCATTTGTTATCATAGGTAATACCTTTGATAAGTACATGTACTGTACCAAATGTTGTTGTTGAAAATATCTGGTGGTTAAAGCATTCGCTCGTCACGCCAAAGACCCGGGTTCGATTCCCGACATGGGTACAATGTGTGAAGCCCATTTCTGGTGTCCCCCGTCGTGATATTTCTGGAATATTGCTAAAAGCGGCGTCAAACCATACTCACTCACTCTCTCGTTTTTGGCACCAATGCATTAACGCTGTGGCATGGGTATGACTGAGTTTTTATTTCAAATTCGTGCCGCCTCCGTGGTCTTGTGGTAGAGCATCCGCCTGGAGACCAGAAGGTCCGGGGTTCGATCCCCGGCCGCATCATACCAAAAGACGTTAAAAGATGGTACTTGTTGTTACCCTGTCTGGCGCTCGACATTAAGGGGCTAAAACAAGGACTGGTCGGCTCGGAGTCAGTATACTGTGTCTGAGTGGGGTATTCATGTTAAACTGCGGCATGGTATCTCAGTGAGCTAGCACTATAAATCGGCATCAGTCCGGACTAGTACAAGTAGCCACACACACACACATGCATGCACGTCGCTATATAAGTGCAATAATCTTGGATGCGACGTTAAACCCAATTTCACCTCACTTTTTATTTCAAATTCAAATCCTAATTATTAGTGCGTTATAAAGAAAGGTTTTAGCTATGTGAACTTAACACAATGAGGTTGCTTCAGATTTGATGCGTTTGAAGAGAGTGACCACCAGAATTGGAGGCAAGACAAGAGAGAAGAAAGGGGAAGCATTTATCTCCCGACAAGCTGGCGGACTCTGTTTTGACTTCCACTCAAGAGACACCAATATGTAAGTGTTCTGAGATGAGTCAAAATAAGGTGCTGCAGTTCACTGGGCAGAGTTGCTTCCCTTCACGTGTGTCAGAAACATACTATCATGGGTTTGAATCCCAGCTTCGTCCTGATGATGTCTCTCTGTTTGTCAGCATCCATGCTTGCGGGTTTAACCAATCTGGTAAAGTTCTAAGACCTGCATCTCTTCAAGCTTTCCTTTCACATCAAATTGACACAAAGTGATTTAACTGGAACACTGTTAAAAGCCGCGTTAAACCTAACTTATTCACTATTAGGTGAAAGGATAGGATGAACACTGCTCAATAATTGTGAAATCATTCTCGGTGCATCTTTCAGCTACCTTGCTGGTACAGAGGAGGGCCACATACACAAGTGTTCCTGTTCCTATAATGAGCAGTACCTGGAGAGCTACTCCGGACATACAGTGAGTGTTTGATTCTGTTTATTAACCCTGTACTTGGGCTTTTGGAGCAGATCATTGCCCAGTTTTGAGATGATGCTTGTTGGTTGAAATGATCTCCCGAATTTTACCTGGATGTAACTGTTTTACTGTTCACTCACTGACTCATTCACTGGCTTGATATATTGTGTACATAGTCCAGTATTGTTGGCCAACGATAGAGGGTGATTCGTGGGACTAATTGTGTGTACAATCCAGTATTGCTGACACAACCAGTGTATGTTGGTGTATGTTCCAGAGCCCAGTGTACAAGATCCAGTGGTCACCTTTCGTGCCAGACATCTTCCTGAGTTGCAGTGCTGATTGGAGCATCAGACTGTGGCACCAGGACCAGCAGAAGCCAATCCTCACCTTCCTCTCGTCTACAGTATGTTCACTCCATCTTATGACTAATTCGAGTCCTCTGTGAAATATTTTTAATTTTAAAAATTCAGATTTACGATTTTCCTTCTAGCCAGGCCCAATTAGAAGTTCATATGGGATATATATGAAAACTATATGATTCAACAAAGATCCTGGTCTGTCCAAAGAAAATTCAAGCTCTAAATGTGACAGTGTGTTTTTGGTTCAATGAGAACCTTATGTTTGTACTTTCAGAAAGCTGTAAATGACATATCATGGTCTCCGAGGTCATCCACAGTGTTTGCTTGTGTCAATGAGGGTGCGGTGGAAGTGTGGGACCTCAATGTCAGCACGTGAGTTGTGGCCCTTGTTACTGTTTCTCTCACTGTGACAAGTTAAAATATTGTTAACATATGTGAGGTGCTGTTTGTGTAGTATTCACATTAGATTGGGGATGTTAAGCCCAAACTTAAGTCTACTGATGATATGTACCTCAAAATTAAGGGCATTATGTTTTAGGTTTGTGAGCACCAAACCCGTGCTCATGGGTTTCACCAAGGTAGTAAATGTCTGAGACCTGCATCACTTTAGGCTTTACTCCCACATTAAGCTGACCGGATATGATATGACTGGAATACTGTTCAAAGTGGTTTCAAACCCAACTCACTCACTTAAAATAAGGGGCACATGTGGCTGAGTTGTCAAAGTTGAAGCATCACCTTCAACAGAGTTGCATTTCTTATCTGTGCCAGGATCCAATGATTGTGCATGCAAATTCCAGATTGCTCACAATTTTTATCATTAGTCTGTAAGCACCATGACCATGCCGATGTGTTTCATGAAAGAGAAATCCATGGTTTAGTCAGTAGAGTGTCTGCAGTTGGTTCAATCTCCAGGCCATGTTATACCAAAATATGTTAAAATATGGTACCTGTTATTACCCTGCTTGGCATTTGGCATTAAGGGGATAAAACAAGGACTCAACAGTGTGCTGTGTCTGAGTGGTGTAGCCATGTTAAACTGCGGAATGGTATGTTTCTGGCCTAACACTATAAAACAGACATTACTTCCAGACTAGTTCAAGAAGCCACACACATGTAGGTGCATCATTATACAAGTGCAATAGTCTTAAGCATGACATGAAACCCCATTTCACCTCAGCCAAGAAGGAATTATGTAGGACTACTGCGGCTTCCTCCTATATTAACTCTGTGACAACGGAAACTCACTCTCTCACTCACTAAAAACTCTGTGCTTCTTTGTCCCTGTTATATGAGTTACCACTTTCATGTGTTCTGCATTACAGTTTAGACCCTGTGATAATCAACAACCCTACAACGGACACCAAACAAGTATCTGTCACGTTTGCCAAAAACTCAGAGGTAAGAATCTCACTGTTGCCTAAGAAATCCAAACCAAATCTTTTGCATTTTTATTTAACATGCAATTATGTTATGCAAAGCTGTTGTTTTCTAAAGGTGTTTTTAAAAATATAAACCAAATGTGTCTTCTACATGACTGTGAGTGTTGGTTACTGGTACTGCTAGCCTACAACTGATGTTTCTACTGCAGTGTATTCTGGTGGGAGACAGCGAAGGCCAAGTGACAGTCTACCAGCTCAGGTGTATGCCCATGCCTCCAGTCGATCAGGTGAGTCTTAAGCATCTTCTTTTACTCAAGGGGCAGCCCATCAGGAATGCATATTCATCCCCAACCTATTCTTGTTGTAAGAGGCAACTACATGAATCGGTGGTCAGGCTCATTAACTTGTTTCATACCAATTCTGAGGGACAATGCTCAGTAAATCATACACTGGTTTCTCTGGTCCAGACTTGAAAAAACCCTCAAGGGGCATGGATGGCCCAGTGGTCTAAGGTGCTGCAACTCTATGTGCTGGAGAGTACTAGGATATGCTAATCTCAGGTTCAAAGCCAGATTTGCCTCAGATCTGATCTTTGATCTTAGAGGTGAAGGCTTAAATCCCAGATTATTTTCCTTGTGTATCCTATCAGTTATTTTATTGCTTCCGTGATATAGCTGGAATATTGCTGACAATGGCAAACAGTTATTACAACTATTGCCTTCTGTCTTGTTTACCAATAACATCCTATCGTTCTCTTCCTCAGGTTGCAGCTCTGAATGGGGTAATCAAGGCCTCTCTAGCCAGCCAGTTAGATAATGTATCAAGCGCGCCACCCAAGGAAAGCAGCGATGACTTCGATCTGGGCATCTGAAGACCTTTCATCAGTATTACTGTATCACTCTTAAACACAATCTAACCATGGGGTACTCAGAGTACAGTAGTGGGCTGAACATTTGCGAGAAACGATAACTGAGCTCATGTGAATTCATCACTACTTGCTAGTAACTACTAGTAATTTTAAACTATATGACTTTGAAGATTTGTCGTTCCTCCATCTTGGTATGAAGACTTTTACAGATTGTCCAAGTCTCCTGAAGTCGTTTTTGTGCATAATGGTGTAAATAACAAGCCATGTTACCATTCCAATTGTTACCACCAATATGTTAAAAGGCAACATATGTGTTGAATTAAAATCATTCTTTTTTCAAAAAGATCCCAAAGTTTACTTTCAGTCCAGTGAATGCCTAATCAGTTTTAAATGGTATATTTTTAAAGATTAAATGAGGTTTGAGTAACTTGTAAAAGCACTAGCTCTATGGTATATGATGAATAAGCATAATGCACAGTTACTTATTTTTGCTAGTATATGGACAAAGGGACAAAGCTGAGACACTGAACATCATAATGTAAAAGAATAATATACAAAAATACCAACATGTAAGTAGAAAAATTTTAATGGAATTTTTAAAATTATTATGTCTCGGTTTTTACCATGACCACAAAATAAAGCTTGTGTTTTAGTATTGATGAAACTATTCACTGGAAACTGCATCTTGGAGATACTTAGTGATGAAGCAATAGAGAATATTGCCCTCCTATATATGTTACATAAAGAGAATAAATAAAGGTGATACATGAAAACAGTATTGTATTTAAATCAGTATCTGTCAGTCCAGAGATGCTGAAGATGTGTGTAATCAGCTTCATCAGAAACAATCTTAATGCACATATTGTTGATGCTAATGTGAGCTTTTGTCCTATGAAGTTCTATAAACTTAAAGCATTGAAGTCTTCAGTTAAGATGGGAGTGTGATACTAAAGCATACTAATGCACCCCTTTCTTTTATTTCTTATTCATGATATAATTTTGTCATTCGTCATAGTAACTTACAGTGTTCATATTCATTTTTAATGAGACCGAGCTTCATGATAATTTGAGGAGGAAATTAAAGAATCACATGTACATTGAGACTATTTCAGGGTGTCTCGTGAAACATTCCATCCATATTTATCTGTGATACAAGTTTGTGCAGCATGAGTTATTTAAGTTCTTGTTATTTAATGACTTCTTGTTTTTCCATCATATATATTACTTATACATTGTTCAAAGAATGTTCTGTTTTATGCAATTCAAACTTTGCATAAAAATGAATAAATTTAAAAAGAAGTTGTTTTGTTTTCACAAGTTCTACAGACAAGTACAGTTGATGCAAAGACTAATTATCGGTCAGGGTAAAAGCATCTTAGTGTTACAATGTTAACTCCAATACTTGACCAGACTTGACAAATGTAGCGCACACTTTGAGGAACGGGCCATGATGTCAGTGTGCCATCTAATTGACATCCAGTAGTCCGTGTTTCAACAGCCAGCTGGGGGCACGGGTGACCCAGTCGTCAAAGGCGCAGCAATTCGCTGTGCGGAGTTGGGTCCCATGGGACCAAAGTGGTAAACATCCTCCGAGACCTGCATCACTTCGGGCTTTCAGCTGACATGCTGTGATATAACTGGAATACTGTTAAAAGCGGCATTAAACCCAACTACTTCACTCAACAACCAGCCCAATCAGTTATAATAATGGGGGCGGTCGGGTAGCATAGTGGTTAAAGCGTTCGCTCGTCACGCCAAAGACCCGGGTTCGATTCCCGACATGGGTACAATGTGTGAAGCCCATTTCTGGTGTCCCCCGCCGTGATATTGCAGGAATATTGCTAAAAGCGGCGTAAAACCATACTCACCACCAGTTATAATAATGTAGGTCCAAAGTCACATGACTAGACGGAAATCAGTCTGCTTTCTGGCATATGACTTCATTTAATGGTGATTTCAACAGTGCTTTGCATAAGTATGATTTCTAACCAAATCAGTGAGGGGGAGGTTTTGGTGCACTAATGTACTAAAAATAACGTACCTCTCCTAATGCTTGTTATATTTTTGGGATGGACCATGTCCTTATGCATTTCTTCATGACCTTTTCTGAAAAACACTTCACTATCATAATAATAAAATGTCCATTTTATCATGACCTCCCCATGAATGTGTATTATCCCCGGGAGATTTATATTTTTGGTGATCCTGATTCGTTGTGACAACCCAGCCACGGCATTAAACTCACTCACTCACTCACTCACTCACGTGTATGTTTGTAAGAATTTATTGAGTTTACACCTGTGTATATAGTTCTGGGATACCGAGATGTATATGTAAACAGTTTGTTTTATCGTTGATAATTTTAAGAATGTTTCGAAGAAATGGTAAATAGGCTCAACTTTGTAGCTTATTTTCGTATATGTACATAACACGATGGTTTGAAGAAGTGTCTTGAGCGGTAGCATAAAATACCACGTTTCTGAAATGCCTCAGTTTGTGTTGGAAGAGTCATAAAATACGTCTTCAGCATGGATGAGAGGGAGACCTCTTTTTCTGCATTTACACAGTAACTGTTCATTCCAGAGCGGATCTGTGAGCACTGACAGACCGACCTGCTTCACGCCACTCAACTCCTCCTCACACTCCCACACTGATTCGCCACTAAAACCTGGAAGAACGACGGAGCCCCCCCACGTCATTGGGACTACATGAAATATCGAGTTTTCTAAACCTTCAGTATATCCTGTCGTGTTAATGTCTCTTTAAATACCCAACTTGTGGAATATCTTATATATGAATTTATATATTGAAACTGGACGATATATTGGTATTTAACGAGGAAACCGAATATGCAGCCTAAATAATACTGAAGACGAATATTCCTTTGTGTAACCAATATATACACCATTAAAACAAAAGCATCTACAAGATTACTATTATGCTGATCCAAATTGTATCAAATTTGCATCCTTGTAAACAGGTGCTAATAGTATACTATTACAGACATTATCTATGAAAATGTCAGACCACTCGGACCCAGTGTCTAATCGTTGAAATGGTTGGTTAAACCGTTTCAACTATTAGACACTGGGGTCCGAGTGGTCCGAGTCGGCCCTGCGTGTGAAGCACGTGAAATGTGTTCCCCGAGCCATTCGCACGTGCACCTCGCACTTTGCCGATTTGGGTTATGAAATGCATGTCCCGGGGCAAGAACACCAGTAACCCATCAGTAACTCTTCAGTAACCCATGCTTGCTGTAAAAGGCGACTATGCTTGTCGTAAGAGGCGATTATATGGATCGGGTGGTCAGTATCGCTGACTTGGTTGATGCATGTCATCGATCCCAAATGCGTGGATTGATGCTCATGATATCAATCACTGGATTGTCTGGTCCAGACTCGATTATTTACAGACCGCCGTCATATAGCTGGAATATTGCTGAGTGCGGCGTTAAACAACAAACCAACCAACCAACATATCAATGCAATGATGAGAGTTTTAAATAATGGTTGCGTTTGATGTGCATGCCGGGTACCCGATTTCCCAAAAAGTGTTATCATGTCTGGTATTTATACGATAGTCAAGGAAAGACGAACTTGGTTACTAATATTAGCAGCAACACGCGCGCTCGCACACACACACACAAACACGTACACACGTGCATGCACGTAGCTATATATAAGTGCAAAATCACCTCACCTCACCCATAATGAAGTATACAACTTATACAACTATTGATAGTCACTGATACAACTTCCTGCTCGAGCTGGGGGGTACGGGTGGCCAAGTCGTCTAGGGCGCCGCGATTCGTTGTGCAGAGTTGCGTCCCTTGGGCACGCCAGAAACCTATGATTGTGGGTTTGAATCCAGGTTCGCCCCGATTATGTTTCTAGGTTTGTCAGCACCATACACGTTCTCGTTGGTTTCACCGAAGTGGTAAACGTCTGAGACCTGCATCACTTTGGGCTTTCCTCCCACATTAAGCTGACACGCCGTGATATAACTGGAATAATGTTAAAAGCGGCGTTAAACCCAACTCACTCACTCCTGCGAGGTCATATTGGAGATGAGCCGAAGGTTCGGCATGGATGCGTTTGTCAATGTGTTATATAATATACAACTCACGTCTCGAATTCAGAAAATAATAGATTGAAAAGCAAATTGCTTTTGTGTTTAAAATATTGATGTGTCTTTGTGTATGGGAGCATAAGAGCGGTTGGACTAGGTGTATTAGAGGACGCACAGCGGACCCAAGAGAATATGCAAAATCAGTTGAAAGGCGATTACCACAGCAAATGTAATTCCATTTAACCCACGCTGCTTTTGATGTTTGCTCGGCTCGCCGTGGTTGTGGATTTCACAACGATGTTTTTTTAGCTGAACGTTTAGTGTGACATGCTCAGTTTTCACAATTTATTGTTTTTGGTTGTTAAACGCATGAAGAGCTTTAATGTCCAGCTTTGATGTAGTTTGAGGGATTCGTGTGATCAAAAACAAAGGCCCGAGCATTGAGCAGCAGAACATAGTGGAGAATAATGCATGTATTAGCAGTGTCTGCAACTGAGCAGAGTACACTGAGAGCCTGAAGGGCTAGCACATTTAAAAAAAACTGTAGGCCTAATGGAAAAAACTGTAGGCTCAAACATTTCGCTGAAGCAGGGCGACATACCTTTGCAATATAAATTACAAAACACATCCAGTCAACCACAAACTTTTCTATCACACTGAGTTGCCAGAGACTCGGCGTGATAGATGAAGTCTATACATTTACCAGGAAATTATCATCTTTTCGACTACATGTCATACATTATTTGAAAGGTTTAATCCTACTGTTAATAAATATGAAAGTTATGTTTATTACATTACTTAAATAATGCCTAATAAAAAATACTTAAATAAAGTTCAGGCCTTAAGGGCCTGCTGAAATTTAAAATTATCAGCCCGAGAACAAATCTGTCGGCCTCGGGCCTACGGGCCGATGTCTATTTCGAACACGTGTATGAGTAACTACAGTGAAAGTTGGACGGCGGAGCAGTACATTCGAGGGTTGATTCATATGTTCTGAGTGTCCCATTGACAAATTGCGTTAAAGTGAAATCTCTTGTTGTGGGTCCTTCCGGGGTAGAATAGGTTCTCAGCAACCCATGCTTGCCGTACAAAAACAGCTTTGCTTGTCGTTAGAGGCGACTAACGGAATCGGGTGGTCAGGCACGCTGCCTTGGTTGATGCATATCGGGCATATCGAGGTATATCCTTAAAAAAAGGTGAGCTGAATGTTTCGCTGTGACTTATCATTGAAATAAGCAGGGTCTGAAGTCGATTAAGCTGCCTTCTGATTGGCTATTGTCGAATTCTTGCCAGTCATTCCATTGGTCGGTCAAAGTTCGCGGAAGATCGGTCTGACGTGACCCGCAATGGGATGTCCTCAGATCTTTGTTTAGCGGTAGCGAGAACTAAGATCTGATTTTAATGAGATTGTCCATATATCAAATTTCAACCTTCGTTTTGCTGTATTGGGCCAGAAGATGATCCAATCGAGAAGTTAAGGTTGATAGAAAGTGCATCACCTTCCCTCTCTTGACAAATATCTTGAACAATTTTCAACAATGTTCAACAAACCTCTCTATAATCTATGGAGAAATATACACAGCTTTGTAAACATGAACTGAGGAAACTTTACCGTTAGGGAGAAACTTGAGTTTAAGGTGGTCATCTAAGTATCCGACCCCATGCAAGGTCGCCGTGGGGGTGGGGATTGGGTACTATAGTGTACGCTTTCTGTTTTCCTTGGTGACCACCTCCACTGATTAAAGGGTAGAATAGGTCTTTAGCAACCCATACTTGCCGTAAGAAACGACTATGCTTGTCGTAAGAAACGACTAACGGGATCGGGTGGTCAGGCTCGCTGACTTGGTTGATACATGTCATCGTTCCCAATTGCGTGGATCGATGCTCATGATGTCAATCACTGGATTGTCTGGTCCAGACTCGATTATTTACAGACCGCCGTCATATAGCTGGAATATTGCTGAGTGCGGCGTTAAACAACATACATACATACATAGATACACACACACACACACACACACACACACACACACACACACACACACACACACACACACACACACACACATACATACATACTGATTAAAAATCAGGAAGTTGAAATAATAGTTACTGCTTAGCTCTCCGACCGCTTCCGTGGTGTAGTGGATAGAGCGTCTGCCCAGAGAGCAGAGGGTCGGTGGTTCAAACCTCGGTTGCATCCTACCAAAAGACGTTAAAAGATGGTACTTGTTGTTACCCGGCATGGCATTCGGCATCATGGGCATAAAACACGGACTGATATACTCGGAATCAGTATACTATGTCTGAGTGGGGTATCCATGTGAAACTCTGGTATTTCAGTGGGCTAGCACTATAAAACCGGTATCAGCCTTGACTAGTACCACAGATTACATTAAGAAATATGTTTTGAAATGAATGTGTTCACCCCTGACCCGATGGTTTAACTTTGAAATATGTGTTGTTTTGGGTAAAACCCGAGGACAATATTTTTTTCTCTCCGGTTAAATTTTTTAAATGTTTTTAAAGTATATCCCAGGGTCCTCATGAATGGTCGATCCTTAACCCAGTAATACAAATTGTCTTACTGAGGGGCCAAGGGTGGCCCAGTCGTCTTAGGCACCGCAACGGGCTGTTGAGTGATGCGTTCCTTGGCCACGCCTGAAACCTATGGTTCGAATCCCGGTTCGCCCCTAATATTATTCTCGGTTTGTCAGCACCGTGGTCCTTACTCCCACATCGAACAAACACAATATAACTGGACTACTGTTAAAAGCGGCGTTAAACCCAACACACTCACTCACTCTTGCTCTTATAGATTTATAGGCTTGGCCGAATACTCACTGATCATAAACATATAACACTCTCTGGAGAAGTGTTGATAGAGGCGGAGTGGTCCTGATATAAAAGTACCATAGAACAGTGATTGGCCCTGAACAGACGTCAGGGCTTGGACTTCTCTAACATCGGCTAATAAACGTGTCACGCTCAGAAGTTCATCAGTAATTACGTCAGGACACGTGAATCAATTATTGCGCCCGATGGATCATTGGCAAGCGTCCTCGGGTTCACGTATGGCCAGAAATATTCATGAGTTGACTGACTAGATTGTACAGTAATCACTGTCATCGGGGAAGAATCGACCCGAAGCATATTTATGGCCTTCACCTTAGCACCCGGAGCAAACTCACGACTGGAGACACTAGAAATGGACTTTACTTAATATAGGTTCGAACCCGGACCTTCGGCCTGACAAACGAACGCTTTGATCATGGCATGCTGAGGTCAGTTGGTTACTTATGCTACCACTACTGCTGCTGCCGCTACTACTGCTACTACCACTGCTACTACTATTAATACTACTACCGCTACTGCTGATACTACTACTGCTGCTGCCACTGCCGCTACTACTACTACTACTACTACTACTACTACTACTACTGCTACTACTAACTGAGGCTTCCTGACTTGGTTGATGCATGTCATCGTATCCCAATTGCGGAGATCGATGCTCATCATGTCAATCACTGGATTGTCTGGTCCAGACTACTACTACTACTACTACAACACACGTGAAGATCCGGGGTGGAACAGGCCTGGAATATTGCTGTGTTAAACAACAAACAAACTACAACAACAACAACAACAACAACATAAGATTACCGGTTAAGCTACTACCGCTACAATTAGAGAAAAAATATTCATAGAATACGAGCAAGGTCAGTCTGGGATGTTGCACAATGTGGCATGTGACATTGCCGGGCAGATTGATCTGGAAGCTTTTCCAGATTGCCTCTGGCCTGTCACGTGAAACCACGACACGCGCCACACTGACTGCTAGTCAAAGAATATAAGTGACAAATTCGTGCAGATGACGGCAACGATTAATCATAGCCCCAGTGAATTGAGAATCACGCCTGACCTCGAGTCCCTCGTCAACCATCATGATGGCACCCGATGTTTCACAATTATTATCCATTAAACATACAATCAAGCAACGAAAGTTGGTTATTATCTAATAATAATAATTGACCTAACTAAAAATACCAGTTTTGTAACATTTCATGTCCGAATATAAAATATTTTTTCATAGTTATCATGGAACTTTGTGACCATTGACAGACGACTTAACGTCTCAACAATTACATAATGCGTGCTGCATGTTAAAATGATAGTTGGCGGACTGTAGTGCTGTCAAACGATGAATGGATGTGAGACGCAGAGATTGCATGCGTGATCCATCAATTCCTGCCATCAAGATTACCCGAGGGAAGCTGAGGTGTATGCAAAGATCGAAATCATGTTTATCTTGAAGTGCATGCACATTACATGATAATTTCGAAGTGGGTGCATATCTCCAAGAACAAGGTTATCTCGAATTGCAAACATGTCTCGAAAAACATGTTTATCTCGAAGTTCGTGCATCTCCATCCTCACTAATTGAAACAAATAGCAATGTTTTCTTATGAGTTGCTCACTGTACCCATCTTCCCGAGGCAAGTGAGTTAACTGACAGCCAAGTTCGGCAAGGGTGGAAACTGGACTTTTAAAGTCAGTTAACTCTCTTGCTTCGGGAAGATGCACTGTACCATATTCGTCCTGAGTTTGATCTTTTGTTTGTGAGCGCAAACAAATTCGGGTTAGAATAGGCCTTCAGCAACCCATGCTTGCCGTAAGATGCGACTAACGGGATCAGGTGGTCTGGACCGCTGACTTGGTTGATGCATGCCAATTACGTAGAGGTATCAACCTCTGGATTCTCTGGTCCAGACTCGATTATTTACAGACCGCCGTCGTATAGCTGGTATATTGCTGAGTGCGGCCGTATAGCTGGTATATTGCTGAGTGCGGCCATATAGCTGGTATATTGCTGAGTGCGGCCATATAGCTGGTATATTGCTGAGTGCGGACATATAGCTGGTATATTGCTGAGTGCGGCCGTATAGCTGGTATATTGCTGAGTGCGGCGTTAAACAAACAAACACTTTACTGAACCTGTAGCGTAACTTAGTTATAAGCAAGTGGGACAATTATTAAGATGACCAGCGAGACCAGACGTTCTTATTTCCACAAACTGACCCAATTAAATCTCAAGTGTATTGCATATATAGACTGCCTGGCGCTGGGCACACACACACACACACACACACACACACACACACACACACACACACACACACACACACACACACACACACACACACACTGTTTACATAAACAACCCGATTTTCAGTCTGCAAGTCTGCAAAACAGAAACGTCGTGTTAGTACAAACTAGACGTTGGCAGTTTTACATGTTTCCCTCTGTTTTGCATGAAGGCTGACCCACATACCGTGGGGACGCCATTAACCTGTCCTGCCACAGTACCAATATGCATCAACCATAATTGCAAACACGACATGCTGGGGATCTATAGACACGGATAAACACGGCCACAGGCATCATGTGACCGATACTGTCAGTGTGGTCGTTCATAAATATACATCTCAGCAAAAACGTGGCTTAGATTTCTTTGACTGGAATATGGCGGACCACTTGGTAC